>NC_069718.1:28028296-28366793 GCF_027358585.1 Pangasianodon hypophthalmus | reverse complement strand
GCTGATTATTTGTTTCTGGCCACATTCTCTCAACTGTGTGGCTCTGTTGGAGGAAAATATTGTTTAATGTCACTTGCATATTAACAATATAAGACATTCTATTGATATAAACCAAACAATAAAATTTTCTCACTTTTTATACACTTTCATCCAGCAATCCCAAAATCACCTGTGCTGACTGAGTTTGCAGATAAGGCAGACTTGCTTGATTGTGTCTGTACTTTGCAAGCTGTTCTTGGATAAAAAGTGTGAGATAAAACTCTTTCCTTTGATCGACGCTTACTTGATCCCATGATCCAAAGGAGAGAAGTGCTGGTGTGCAGCACATAACAGGGACAGGCTTTCTGAATGGGATTACTAAGTCCATTACAAATATAACTGGAAAATACAACATTTTGATTCAAGTCTAGACTAATGATCGAACACTTCCCATTATGATAACAGCTAAAGATGGCTTGTATCGTCTTTTCTTTAATCAGCGTTTCACTCCTGCTCTGCACCCCCTTCTTCTCCTCCTCAGATCCCCAGGAATATCCATTCTTGGTACAGATGACATCGCTGTATGCTGAAGCGCCAAAAGTTGCTCTCTTGAGTAAATCACGGAGTCAAAGTTTTCCGCACTTGACGCTGCCCCCGAAGTTCCAATTAAAAATGCCAATATAAAAAGAATCATAATCCAGTGCTTTCTGATGCTCTCAAACCTAAGGCTGCATATGATCACAGTCCTCAGACATTGATAAAAAGAATTTAAAAAGTACAACAAATACAACAATGTAAAAACATTCAGAGCTGCTGCGACAGGCTGCCACATGCACGGCGCCATCTTTGATATATATCCCATCCCGGTTGTATATATGTACTTACTTAACTGTGGCCATGTCAAGTATGTGTTCTTGTTGTAAAGACATGTTTATCTTGATTTTCTCGATGGGAAAAGTCAGGTGTTAGATGGAGAACTTGTGCATTTTCCTGTAGATGGCAGTAAAGACTCTGAAATCTAATTCAGTGCTTTTCAAACCTCATCTCAAACGATATTGCCAAAGTCCTTATAGCAACCGTTACATCTGTGGAAAAAAGTAGAGAAAAAAACAAAGAAGAAAAGAAAAAGTAAAAGGGGAAGGGACATGCCAAGCTGGGACTATTCGCAGGGCATGGGTGCTTGGTAAGGTGTGGCACTTGCCCATTTCAGGAGAGACCACTTTGCGCTGCCTTAATCAAACACCGAGAGATAAAAGAAAACAGAAGCTATTTATGGAGCAGATAATCACTACACTTCTCGATCATGGTAGATTTAAAATAAATAAATAAATAAATAAATCCTCTAAACAATTATACATGCTAAAAAAGTAGTAATTAATATTTCACTATAATATCTAATTATTATTTTATATTTATTACAATATCTTAAAAATCACAATTAGAAATCATGTTTTTAAATGTTTTGTTATTGTTTTTGTTTTTGTTTGCCGAGGTGCATTATGGGAGAATTCCAAAGTTCCATTGCATCCTGTACGTGTCTCTTAGTTCAATACTTTGTTCTTTACGTGTTTTTCACAAGTTGAAGAGCAGAAAATTAGGATGAAATAAATAATTTAATAAAAATAGAAACCACAAAAGAAGCAAAGCCAGCGTGTTAAGGTTATAAATGCCAATCCCAGTGTAGACTCTGGAGATGTGCCGTTCATGAAGGAGGAGTCGATTCTTCCAAACGACTCTTTTAGGTGAAGTGGCATATAGGAGCGTTTTGGAGTCTTTTCTTTTTCTTTTCTTTTCAGGCATGTAGACAATGCTGTTAGTCGTGCAGTGGAAGTGAGTGGAAATGGTTTGGTGTAAAGCTTTTTCCAGCATCTGAGCTGTTGGTGAACGGTGAGTTTACTTGTGTAAAAACTTTCCACAAGGCAGAGGCCGCTAATGAAAATAAAGGTGTGTGTTGTAAAGGACAGTGTTTTAGTAAAAGGTTAGTGTTTGCAGACTGTAACAGTGGGAGCACACATTCAGCACAGTGGAAGATCTCAGGGAGCGAGATCTTAAAAAAAAAAGCTGTAATAATGTAATGTAAAGTAATACTCTAATGCATTTATCTACATCAGTAGGCTACTATATAAAACTAGCATTTCAGCTTCCTGGTCCCTCTTGAGTTTTAGATAATAACTCAGTCTAAAATCCACTATGCCCAAAGCAGGAATAAAAGATGGAGGGAATGGGACAAAAACTAACATCCCCTTTTCATTTCAGATTTACAAATACCATTTTTTTTTAAATATTTTATTTCAACATGCTAGTTTAAAACCATGTTACATATCAATCTATGTAAAGTGAATATTGTTGTTAGAGGAGCTACCATCGCTTATTCTATAGTATATGTGAAATGAACCTCTAAAATCCATGGACTGTTATTTAGTTATTCATTTTAAAACATATCATTCAGTAACTAATTTGAATTATTCAGTAATTATGGTTAAACTAAACTTTTTACAGAATTAAGGAACATTTTACCCAAATAATAATGACTTTAAGAAATGTCTAAATATTTGTATAATTACACAGCAGTGCAGTATCAGACTTTATAATAGCGTTTGCTACATGACTTCTATAACTACATGGCCACAGATCAGTGTGTTATTTATACCTTTTAGCCTTTTGAAACAGTTTTAAATCTCGATGGGGGAGAAGAGGGAAATGCGGGGCGATGCTCAACAGATAATGGTGTATTCAGGGAAGTGAGATAGCGAGCTGGTTACTGCTAATAAGCAATCACTTTGCTTTGTAAGTAAATTATTCACGATGGAGCGAACAGATTACTTACGTGACAGAAATAACTCAACAGATAGGGATTTTTTGAGTTACTGTTACACAGTGTTACATACATGTCCAGAATATTTTCAAATAAATTAAATTTTATTTAAATTTTAGAACTGTGCCAGTGTAACATAGTTCAAATGTATTCATGTTAAATCCTGCTGTCAAAATGTTGTACCTGCAAGTAGTAGTAGAAGCAAGGGATTATGGGTAATCCTCAAAGGCGCGGAGGATTTTCCAGAGAAAATCCAAAGAATGTTAACTTAATTGTAAAGCATATAAAAATTCAACTAGCAGCATGGGGGTAGATAATAACTGTTCTACATTCATTTCATCATGATTTTGTTAAGTTGTCGAATCATTTTATGTGTTTTTATTGCCAAACGACATGTCAATACTCCAACTCGAAGCTAGCTAACTGTAACGAGGTGCAGTCTCTCCAGACAGAGTATGAGCTGTTTGCCCACAAGAGATTCTGTATACCCATTCTACTTTTATCCCTTATCAATAATGCAGGTATGTTACAGTATATTATCCCACATAGCGCATTAATACTGTAGCAGAGTGTTAGAGCTGTTTACTGTTATTTTGGTTGGTTACATGGTTTAAGTGAAACTGTAACTTGTTTGAGTATTATGTATTGTTTACAAAAGGTGAAAAATATGTAAAAAGGTAACAGTCCAGTGCAGGATATATGTATATATATATATTCTTTATTTATAGGAATTTCTTTTTCTTTTCACAATATAGCAAGGGGAGAATTATTCAGTTTTATTTTTATTCTGTTTACAACAAACTGCCCACCATATGATCACAACACAACTGATGAATGATGCACATATTTTATATATATATGTGTATATATATATATATATATATGTACAATGTAATGTAATCCAAAGAAAAAAAGTGCAGAGGATTTTCCAGAGAGACAGAGTATGAGCTGTTTGCCGACAAGAGATGACCCATTCTACTTTTTATTCCTTATCAATAATGCAGACTGCAGAATAAACCTGCTGTTACCACAAGCCTGACCAGCTCCGTGTGGTTACTCTAGACAGAAGACGTCACATACAAAGGTCACACCAGCAAGAAGAGAAACACGAGGAAAGCAGAGAGTAACTGTACATCTTTCAAAATTAAACTGAGACAAACAAATGAAGTTAACAACAACACATTTAGCTACCATAATGTTAGCATGATTACATGATTACAGACAGTAAACAATACAATCCCATGCAACAGAGTACTACATACCATGACAAATAATATATTAAATTCTAGTTTTATGCCAGAACTGTCCTTTAAAAAAACACATTAGCACACAAGGAACAGAGGTTTGACAAAAATATTTGGGGAAAAAAGGATTAAATCACAACTATAAATCAATCATCTGTGGAGAAAAAATTCACCGTCATGTTACAACAAACTGAATGAATTGATGTTGAGCAAAAACACACTGAATAAACAGATAAAAATGTATAGCTAAAAATAAGCTATAAACAGCTACAACACATGGATGTGTATTTGTGTAATCAGTGTGATGATGTGATGATATCTCTGTGTTGTGTGTAGATGCTGAAGGATTTGACTTTGGATTGTAAAATATGTTATTAAAGCCTGAAGTAACTTGTAGCTGAGTGGATAAAAGGATGTGATCAGTCACGGTTATTGTTATGGAACTTCTACATCTGAATATGAATGATTCAGCTCCCAAACTGCTGGAAATGTGGGACGGGTTCTAACGCTTCACCAAACTGCTTTATCGAGGTTTGAGGTGAGACTCCTGTCATAACCAGTCCTGGTGAGTTTATCATACTTAATGCTGAAAGACAGAGAAGAGCATCAGTGTAAACACCAACACACTCTCACACACACACAAAGAGAAAATATTATATAGTACACAGTGAATATTAATCAATATCATACAATACAGTAAAGAGGCAGTAAGTCAGTAACTCACTGTAGTGTCTCCAGTTTACAGTGTGGATCCTTCAGTAGATCATAGAGCAGCTTCACTCCTGATTTTCCTGGATTATTATCATTCAGATTCAGTTCTCTCAGGTGTGATGAGGAGTTTGATCTCAGAGCTGAAGCCAGAGCAGCACAACCTTCATCTGTAATACTGCAGTAAGTCATCCTGCAAGAAAGAAAACCTTCTCACACTTAACACTCAGTTTTAGCATTGAAAACATGAACTACACAAAATCTTTATATACAGTACATTTACTCTCCATCTCACACACACAACAATGAAAATGTATCATGTCACTATGTAACCCCATTAAAATAGTGTGTACATGTTCATGCATATACAGTTTTGTAAAAAAATGTAGTTCATATACGCACTTGGAAACACACTCGTACACATAACGCAGTTTGTAAGTAAGGTTTAGTTCATGAAAGTTGGTGGGGATAAAAACTTTAGTTTCATTTGTTTTAAGATAACTTCATTGCATTGTTTAAAAAGAGAGTGGAAAAGTACAAACCTGGTGAGAGTGGATAAAAGGGGGGTTGCCTAGCAACGTGCATGATTCTGATTGGTTATTTGGATAGGGGTTAATCAGCGAGGAGAACGGGAAAAGAAAAAAGGGGAAAAGGAGAAAGAAGTTTTCTCTCCGTGAAAAAACTAGGATTTGTGAATAACTAATGAAACTTGTTAAAACAATAATCTAAGCATGAGAACTTACTAGTTACGAACTGATTAGAAGGAGGGAGCTGCTGTTTCTACATGAAGTTTGCACATAGTCTATTACCTAGCTGACTAGCCTAGTTAACTAGTTGAACTGCTAGCCTGTTGTTCAGCTCACACAGCTACACACTATTGGCTGCTGTTCACCTGTTTTCCCCTGGGAGTCGCTGAGGAGAACCAGATAGCACTCTGAGCTACTGGGTAACGCTCAGGGTTCCTCTGGCACCGCTGGATAAACGCCTGTGGACGAGTAACACGGAGCGATGCAGGTGCTAACTTCAGAAACGTCGAGCACGTAAAAGCCCAGAAAGCCGTAAAGACCACGTACCTTTGCAGTCAGTAGAGTCATTGCTCTTCTTAGAGTGAAGAGGCCATTTCAGTCTGGGCCACACCGCACCCCAGCCACCTCACAGCCCTGCAGCTTTTGTTTTGTTTATGCATTTTCAATTTGCCAGTCTGAGTGAGAGCGTGGGCTAAGGATAGCGCGCTTGAGTAAATAATTAACTGTTAGCCGGTACAACATTTTGGCTGCTTGGTTTGTTATTAAGTTAATATGATTCGGGATTACTGTATGAGAAAGTAACTATTTTATACAGTTGAGTTATTTTAATTTATTTTGTCTTCATTTAGCAAGTAAACATTTTGGTTGGTGAATATTGAGTGAATTTGTTGTATTTTATATACTGGCACAAGTATAGATAGCAAAACTTCATTAAATCTCTCTCTCTCTCTCTCTCTCTCTCTCTCTCTCTCTCTCTCTCTCTCTCTGTGTGTGATATCAGATTCTGATAGCGTGTCCAGTGAACTTTTCTGATCTTTCTGGAATGTAACAAACACAAAAACTAAAGTAAATCTGATCAAATATTATTAGGTGGCTGTTGTTGTCAACAGTAAATAACAGTTTCTTGATTTGGGAAAGACATTGTTGTTCTGAAACATAGTTAGCTTTTTTACTCAGTCACATTAGATAGAAGATAGAAAGATTTCCAGAAAGTTCCACAGGATGTCTGGTTCAGGAGTTGAATAAAGTTTTATAATAATGAAACAAATTAAACAAACAAATGAATGAATGAATTACAATAAATATGTTGTAATAGTGCACAGTGATAGGGTTCACATGAAAAACCCTCTGGTACAGACCACGCCCACTTCCTGTTTAAACCCGAATACAAAAACAGTCTGTGCTCTAAACAGACACAGATACAGATAATAGCATTGTGTTACACATCTAGCAGAGACACAAGATCTTAGCAGCTACAATTACAGTTCATAAATACAGCTTTTATTTCTTATTAATATAGAATTAATCTAGAAAGTAAATCTGATTCTCAAACACATTTCAGTTTCTTGCAAATATTTAAATCATATTCTAAATGTTACAGCTACAGAAAAACACAATCATTTCTGCATGGAACATTTGGTAATAAAGTGATAATCTGATCTCTGCTCTGTGTGTGTGTGTGTGTGTGTACCCCAATTTCTCCAGTGTACAGCGTGGATTCTCCAGTCCAGCAGAGAGCAGCTTCACTCCTGAATCCTGCAGTTTATTGTAACTCAGGTCCAGTTCTCTCAGACTGGAGGAGTTTGAGCTGAGAACTGAGGACAGAACTCTACAGCTTTCCTCTGTCAGATTACACTTCCACAGCCTGGAAGAGAAATGATGAAATGTTTGATTTATTTATCTGATTGTGAAATGAGGTGTTTCCATCAGTTGGGAAATAAACTGTCTACCTGAACACAAGGTTCTAATGTCAGGATAAAAATATAAAATGAACAGCCTGTGTATAAACTTGGACTGCTCTTGGACAGATCCATGTGTCTCAGCTCATATGAGACGATGTATTTAACTTTCTGAAACAAGATAATAACAGAGAGGCCACTCTGAACAAACACGTCTCTTTATTTCTAGCAGAGAGTTTTTCATACAGTGTGTTCAGCAGCTCTGGGGAAAGTTCTGCTGGAGAACATTTACACATTTACACACTGTCCTTTACTGCTTCATTACAGTGTGTTCAGTGTGTAGATCAGTGTACATTGTGCACACATTTACTTTCCATTACAAACATTTTCTGGAATATTTTTGCTCCCATAGAACAATAGAAACAGGTCTATAAAATGGTAACAGCTCCATGAGGACAGATAACATCAGAGAAATTCGGCTTAGTGACCTCATTGTTCATTGACCTTAATCTTATAACTTTCACACACAGATACAAATCACATAACACCCCAGTACACACACACACACACACACACACACACACACACAAACACACACACATAGAAAAAATAAAGCTCAACATCAGAAACAATGCTAATCTACACCTTAAAAAAATAACACTTTAATTTTTTTACTCCTATAAAACACTGGGCCTCATTCATCACACTGGATATGAATGAATTTATTCATAAACTGTGTGTAGGAGCATTTACACAGGAAATCTTTAATGTGTAAATTAAAAATGTGCATCATCACACTATTTAATTCAATTACGCACCAATTTAATGAACCTTTTGTGAAACTCCATTTCCTATTAAATGGCATTAATTAAAGAAATGTTAAATAGGAAATAAATAATTTAAGATTTAGAGCACACTGTTAGAGATATTTAGATATTTAGAGACCAGTCTGATTTTTCTGCAGGATGAAAGCTGGTTTATAAATCACTTCTGTTTGTCACGGCATCTTCTTTAAATGCTGTTCAACACTTTAGAGCCAGCACTAATTTAACCAACACAACAACCTTGTGCCATTCCTGTGCATGTCCAAGTTTATCAGTGCTTGGATTTCTTGTTATTGTCACGTTTCAAACAGAGAGAAGTGACTGCAGTGTGAGAGGCTGAAGACTGTATCAGTGTGAGAGATTTCTGACCAACAGTCACTGAGACACTTTAAACTATTTAAACACAGCAGTTTCTCTGTGTGATGCTCAGTGTCCATGATCACCTGGCTACAGTGTAGATCTCTTTTTCTCATCTTTCATGTCAAACCATTTTCTTACAAATCAGCTGTGGTGTGCACACATTTGGTCAGGATTTTAAATGATCTGTGGTTAAGTGCCAGTTCTGATCACATTTCCATTCTTGTTCTTCTTGACCTGAGTGCAGCTTTCGATACTGTAGACCATGATATTCTTCTACACAGACTTGAACATTGGGTAGGTCTCTCAGGAGCAGTACTAAGCTGGTTCAGATCATACTTGTGTGTTAGACAGTTTTATATTAAATTGGGAAGTCACTCATCAAGACAATATGACATTCATTTGGAGTTCCATAAGGATCTATTTTAGTACCCTTGCTTTTCTCTCTCTCTCTCTTTCTTTCATTCAAAAGCATGAAATCAGTTTTCATAGTTATGCAGACGACACACAACTTTATATATCAGTGTCACTGAGTAATCAAGAGCCAGTTAACAAACTGATTACATGCTTGAATTAAATATCTGACCAGATGTTACAGAACTTTCTGCAGTTAAAATATAAAATAGGATAAAATGGAGATATTAATTGTAGGAGATAAACAGAAAAGAGAATACTTATTGAAAAATGAGCTAGGTTACAGGTTAAAAATCTGGGTGTAACAGTTGAATCTGATCTCAGCTTTGTTCCTCACATCAATAATATCTCTAAGGTCACATTTAATCATTTGAGGAACATTACAAGTTCTTCTATTTTTATCTAAAGAAGATGCAGAAAAACACATCCATGCATTTACTCTCTTTACCTACTTTTATCTACTATTTATCCATTACAGTTAGTACAAAATGCAGCTGTTCAGCTTCTAACACAAACTAAAGAGAGACCATATTACTCCTATTGTGGAGGAACTGCACTGGTTACCTGTGACATCCAGAATCGAATTTAAAGTGCTCTTATTAGTTTTAAAACTCTTAATGGCATTGCACCTGTGTATTTAGCAGAATGCCTGATGGATTTCACCCCAAATCATTTTTAACATCAACAAATGCTGGCTTCCTTAAGGTGAATTTTAATAAGAAGCAGCAGCTCAGTGAAACTGCTTTTAGTGTCGCTGCTCCCAGGATGTGGAACTCACTCCCAGTGTATATCCATCAGACACCTTCACTAAATATATTTAAAAAGCAGCTTAAACACATTTATTTACCTTGCCTTTTAATTAGTCCTCTTGATTTCATGCTTAAAACCACTATTTATCTCTTAATGATCTACTCAATACTCAATGTTTGACTACATGTATTTATTTCTTAATGACTTTTTAGGTTTTAATATTTTATTTTCAGGTTGTGTAGCATTATTATTAGGAATTGACATTTATTAACATACTTAATGTTTTGTGTGTGTGTGTGTGTGTGTGTACCTCAGTATCTCCAGTGTACAGTGTGGATTCTCCAGTCCAGCAGAGAGCAGCTTCACTCCTGAATCCTGTAGTTTACTGTAACTCAGATCCAGTTCTTTCAGACTGGAGGAGTTTGAGCTGAGAACTGAGGACAGAACTCTACAGCTTTCCTCTGTCAGATTACACTCACACAGCCTGGAAGAGAAATGATGAAATATCAGAACACTGATCTCAAACACACAAACACAGCCATAATACAGCTAAAGTTTAACATGTAACAGAAATGTCAGTGTGTGTCTCTCACACACAGAAATCAGAGGACAGGACACCACATCAGCACATTTACAGGAGCAGGGACGTCTTTCTGCACTCCACAATCTCTCAGCTACAATTTATTATAAGACTATTAGGTCATGTACATAACACACACATGTGAGAGCGAGCAGCCTACAAACAATACACTCTGATCTGTGTTCAAGTTTCTACAACCAACCCTGCAGATATAGTGCATTTTATTACAGAAAATAAAGAATTATAGAACTGTATCCTACCAGTTAATAACATGCAGGGCAGCTCATATCAGTGTAATAGCAGGGCTAAGCCCTCTGTCTTTCACAGATAGGAATGAAACAAAAAACAAATGAAAACAAAAAAAGAAGAGGATTGTTTTGAATTTTTTTTTGTGATCAAATTTTTATTTATTTATTCATTCACTCTGAATAAGCACATCAACATCACAACACAATGCAGTACAGGGCAGTATACAAGAATGACAGACCACATCGTTCCTCTTTCGGCTGCTCCCGTTAGGGGTCGCTACAGCGGATCATTGGTCTGCGTATTTGATTTGGCAGTTTTTACGCCGGATGCCCTTCCTAACGCAACCCTCCCCAATTTTATCCGGGTGACACTAGTCCTCCAGTGACCTTCAAAAATGTGACCACATTAAGACAAGAAAAATACTACTTGTATAAACACTCTCATAATCTGCTACACACAAACACACACACACAGGCACATACTGTTTAGAAAATGAAGATATACAAGTGTTAGGTTTTTATAGGAGACTTTCCAGGGCACTGATTGCCTTACATCAGTGATTAATGTTAACCTCATTAGCACCATTAATTCAGGCTGTTGAGAGTTCCATGTAGATTACATCTATAAAGGACAGAGTCCATGCTCTAATTAAAGCTAATAAAATTTGTTCTGGGCAGAAAGTTCTTTTTTAAAAAAACATTTAAAAAAAAAAAAAAAAAAAAAAAACATTTATTTTTTTGGAAACTCAGGCTTGAGGAGAAATGGGGAGGCTCGTCCATCTAGCTAGAGAGTCCTGCACCTTGGTAAAAGCTAAGGAGTAATTGGTAATTGTGTTTAGCAATCTGATTGAGAGAGGGGAAAATTTCAATTCGTAAGTACTTGAAGTGTGGAACAATGGGAATAGTGGCTGGAATAAATGATGCTATGGCAGTTTACTAATGTTGGCATATGGTGCTGAAGGTGATGGGTGAGCAGTTTGGTGTAGAATTTAAGGACAGAATTCAGAAGACTGAGAGGTCAGTAACTGGCACAATCAACTGGATCTTTTTTCAAGATTAAGGAAATTAGGGCTGTATTAACAACCCTTAAAAAAACTGCCCTTTTCAATGGAGTACTTAATGATGTTCATGAGAAATGAGCCTATATGATCCAGCAGGTGACAAAATTCTGGAGGATTCCATGAGATTTACCTCTTTGCATATCGAGGGCAGCCTCTTCCAGTTCCTCCAAGGAAATAGGGTTATCCAAATCCCCTGAGTCCAAGCTAGAGAGCTGAGGGAGGTTTTACTTACTTACAATAATGTCACACCTATCCTGATCTAGGAATATTTCTGATTTGTATAAGCTGGAATACAAAGATTGGAAACTATAATTTATCTGTTTAGGATCAGTGGTAATATTCCCATTTGGAATCTTAATGGCAGGAATGTCTGCAAACTGCTCACTAGTTCTAATTATCAATAGATGACTAGGACTGGCACCTTGGAAATACTGTAGTAGTGAACCTGAAACTCTGAATGCTGTTTTAGAATATCATTATTTCTTTTTTGACTATATCTCTCTGCAGTGCCACTTATTTGTAGATGCCATGTTGTAACTCCGAGACTAGTCTTTTAAAATTTTCCTCAAGGCTTGTAGGTTAGCAGACTTAGCTTTACGCAGATTAGAACAAAAACGTGTGGTGTTACACATTATGAAGCCTTTGAATGCATCCCATAATATCCTAGGGTCCTCCACCGAGCCATTGTTAAAGCTAATAAATTCCTTAAATTCAGTGATAAATTGTGATATGTATATGCTACAAGCCCAAGAATGCAGAGCTGTAGTGAGCTCCCTTTCTCTGAACCTCAACAAGCTGGAACTATCAAGCACTGAGTCCCATATCGTGTTAAATGCACCACTGACTATTAAGGAATAACCAGGTAATACTAGTATTTTCTGGGTAATTGTATCACAGAAGGTTTTATCAAATGTGTTTGGAGCATACACAGAGATAAGAGCAATTCTTCTGCTGTTGAGGTCTACCTTAGCAAATTGTTATCCTACCTGTAAGGTCTGTCCACGTTTCCAGCACTTTTATTTTAAGACTGCATGTAGCTACAACAATGACTCCTTTGTTTTTTGTGTCAAATGATGAAAATTTGATTGTATGATAAAACTTATTGGCTAGATGACAAACTCAATGGATGCATCTCCTATAATAGAGCAATATCTATCTTTTTCTGATTAAGTAGATTTAAAGTACTGATTTGTTTGTGGGGAGAGTTCAATCTGCCACAGTTCCAAACCAAAATATTAAGTCGACTCATTATCCAGTACATATATTGCAATACTAGAAATACTGGAAAAATAAACACCCGCTACCACAACCGCCGTGTGTTACATTGATGCCTGTTTTCAACTTTGTAGATGAGAGTCCCACTCTCAATCTCTGGAGTTACCAACTTTGTGAAAACTGAGTAGACAGAACAGGTTCCAGCCACACAATAGACAACACATACACAAAGAGAACATGACAGACACAAAAACCAACACTAAAGACAAGTCAGAACATGAGAGACAAAAAAAAATCAAAAGAAATTACAAAAATGTGAACTTAAGAAGCCCAGAATGGACTGTGACCATGTATGAATATGGAGCAGCCAGGAAAGTTCCAGTCCAACAGTTTAAAGTAACCAATAACTTAACCTTTAACATTTAAAAAAGAAAAAAAGGAGGTAATCAGTTCTCCACCATATAGTTAACCCAGCTTGCCTTAGCAGGCCCAGTCTGAGCATATTCGTCCCAGTGAGCTAGAGCCAGCCCGGCCTATGTGTTATCAGCGGACGTGTGCAGCATCACAACGCTAGCATCCTTATCCTATCAGGCCGAAGCTAGCAATTAGCCTAGCCTAGCCTAGCCTGATCTAACCCAGCTCAGACAGCTAGGAGGGCAGTCCAGAATGTTCAGAAATACTTTGCATGAAACTGGTGTCTGTCATCCTCCAGAGTCCAGTGAAGAAGGGGAAAAAAAAGAAAAGTTAATTTACTGCAATATGAAGTATGAAACTGAAACTTTTATCAGTTTCTGTAGCACCCGTAGCCTGGCTAGCTTAAACAAGTCCAGTATGAACAAAGCTCAGAAAAAGGCTGCAGCACCACACCAGAAGCATTGTTAGCCTAGCCATCCACTGCCAGCTCGGTGGTTGATGGTGAAGTGGCTCTGCTCTGTGCTGCTGCTGAGTTCAGGAAATCCTCCGCAAAAGTGGGCCATCTATGATTTTCAGTGTGGCAGGATTGAGTAGGAAAAACTCAACCCTTTAAGCTTATGCCATGGACATGGCCTGGGAGAAGACCAGGCGTGACTTTCTTAGCAGCCTGAAGAATGGCTTCAAGGTTGTATAATGAACACTGAAAATCAGAGTGCGATTTTCCCCTCGTTTAGTTACTGTGTTGCTGTAGATCCGGTGCGCAGAGAGGAGAGGCATTGGGGTATGGATCGTCAGAGGAACTGGATAGCATGGGCGCCCTTCGTTACCCTCTCAGCCCAATAATACAGATGTTACATCTCCTGTTCTTATCTTCATAATCCTCTAGCTTAAGTTCCACTGACTGTAGGGTTTTTCGTGTCTGCTGGGGGGAATGGAATTGCTCTTCACACCTGACTCTAGCTTGTTGATTTTGGAGTTTATTATGTTGATGCTCATTGTTAGCGTGGCTAGCTTCACCTGGATAGCGTTTAACTTAGCATTCATGTATCATCCCATCTGCTGTATCTGAGCGAGATGTGGTTTAAGGTTGTCTCTGTGATTACAAGGAGTGACACGCCTCATACACTTAGCTTAATTAGGGCTATAATCTTTTATCCCGTTTCAGTGATGCGTTCGGTATACGTCAACAGCAGTCGTGTTACAGACGCAGTCGTGAGTGTAATGAACGTGACTGAGGTGGATTATTTACTCTCATCATTTTTCCCTAAAATGTGTTTGGAGAAGAAAAGTTTTTTTTTTTTCTAGATTGAGCACACACTGTCTAATCAAAGTACAAATTACATAAAAGGACAGATGACAGAACTATAAGTTTAGTGTTTTTTAGTTTAAACCAAAGAGTTACAGCTTTTCTGTTTGTGTTTGCTATTCAGAGGAAACGCAGCATGAACCCAGTCGAGCATTACAGGCTTAAACCACTAAAAATTATAAACCCCTAATGAAGCTGCCCATCTAATTTAAGCATGCGTGTGTGTGTGTGTATATGTGTGTGTGTATGTGTGTATATATATACCTCAGTATCTCCAGTGTACAGTGTGGATTCTCCAGTCCAGCAGAGAGCAGCTTCACTCCTGAATCCTGCAGCTTATTGTCACTCAGGTTCAGTTCTCTCAGACTGGAGGAGTTTGAGCTGAGAACTGAGGACAGAACTCTACAGCTTTCCTCTGTCAGATTACACCCCCACAGCCTGGAAGAGAAATGATGATAGATCAGAACACTGATCTCAACACACAAACACAGCCATAATACAGCTAAAGTTTAACATGTAACAGAAATGTCAGTGTGTTTCTCTCACACACACAAATCAGAGGACAGGACAGCACATCAGCACATTTACAGGAGCAGGGACGTCTTTCTGCACTCCACAATCTCTCAGCTACAATTTATTATAAGACCATTAGGTCATGTACATAACACACACATGTGAGAGTGAGCAGCCTACAAACAATACACTCTGATCTGTGTTCAAGTTTCTACAACCAACACTGCAGATATAGTGCATTTTATTACAGAAAATAAAGAATTATAGAACTGTACAATACCAGTTAATAACATGCCAGTACTAGTGGTACTTTACAGTGAGTTAGTGGCAGGTGGAGGTGTGGGGAAACTGCAGGTCTCAGTCTATAGGGTCGTGTACACAGAACAGTCAATGACTAAATCCACCGCCATAAATCCACAACAGTGAACACAGTCTCGTTACCCGCAGCACGATGACGTCAGGAACCAGGAAGTCCGTAAAATCCGAAGGACAGAACAAGATCAAAGCCAATAAACAAACCAGGTCTGACCCGATAAATCCACAGACAATAATTTCAATGAAATATTTCCAATAACTAAAAGACAGACACACAATAACCCAGCGCTGTGTGGAGGCGTGTGTAGCTTATTTATACAGGTAGCAGTCAGTGGGGAAATGGGGAACAGGTGTGCTCGCGCTTCCGCACAGCGGATGTGGATGCGGGATGAAAACTCCGGCTGGAATGCGGAAGTGCAGGTGTGGTGTCGGAGCGGAGTGTGACAGTTATATGTTGAATTTCACAGAGACGGTAAACAGTTGGTGTGTGTTGTTCTCTGTGCTCGTACTGTTATAAATCTGTCACCTCGAGACCTCTGATTTTACACACACACTGGATTAGGTGTTTGGTGTGGACTCGAGTACAGGTGGAGTCACATACATCCAAACTGATCCAAACTAAAGAGAAAGTTTGATCTGTCCAAACCAAACAAATTAGGTGTGAAAGCATCCTTATTCTCTCTCACATGTGTCCCTCAGTACAGATAGGGCTGTGCGATATGGTGATACATATCATAGGATGAGAAAATAGAATAATGAATAATGTCTATTGATAGATATTTTCCTGTATCCTCTGTATCAGCAATTTTGTAAAAGCCACCTTCTGGCAGCTGATTTATGTCACTAAGGTCAGAGCTAGGAGCTACTAGCAGTGTGCTAGTAAACAAAGGCTCCTGAGTGACAGAAAAGTGTTCAGCCTATTTTCCAGAGATCTTTAGTTTAAATCCTGATGATGCCACAGCCATCAGTGACCGGGAGTCCAAGTGAGCAAGTGAGTCCATGCTCTCAGTGAGGGAGGGGTGGCATACTCTCTCTCCCCTATCAATCACAGTGATACTAACTGATCATGGGCATCTATGAGCTCATGCATATGGAAGTGGGCAGATACTGCTTTCCTCCAAGTGTGTTATGTTGCATGAGCAGTATGAAAAGATGTGGTTGGTGTCACTTGTGTGGGAAGTTGGTAGAGGACAGAGTCGTGTGATAGAGGAGACTGAACTGGAGGGAGGGAATCAGCCATGACTACATTAGGGAGAAAATGTGGGGAAAAAAAACAAGCATGGAGGAGCATGACAGAGTGAAACTCCCCACAACACTGTGTCACACAGAACAAAATGTGAGGAACTTGTACCTAAAAGTTACATGAAGGGAAATAGTGTTTTATTATTTACTTTTTATTATTTACTTTTACATGTATTCATATTGTTATGTTTCTCGTGCTCTTATTTGTGATAGTTCTCTTCAATGTCACTTTCAAATAAAAGGAGAAAAGAAAGTGCCTTTCACTGGTGTTTAGTCCAGAAATGTGTTTACATTTACATTTATTCATTTAGCAGGCACATTTATCCAAAGCCTCTTACAAATGAAGAAATATAATTTATAGGAAATATATCTTTTTTTTTTTCTTCCAGTGGGGACAAGTTATGAGTTAGTTAAGTGTTCATGGAAGAGGTGGGTATTTAGCTTTTTAGTTCTTAAATACACGCAGTTATTTTGTACAGACACTTTTTTCATCAATTATACAGAAGACGGAATATATTGTTATATGTATATATGTAGCCGGGTCAGCAGTAGGTCCAAAATCACTGGTAGTGAGACTGTAAAAACTCTCCTGAATAGTGTCAGTGTTGTAGCAGTCGCATCCTTCATCAGAGGCGCCATTCCTTTAAGAGCTTACATGCGAGACGGAGCAGTTGCTAATGTATGACGTCACACACTCGCGACGCGCGAAAGTTCCAAGTCCAACACGTGCGAACGTGTGTGCTAAGTTGAAGGCCTGACTGTGATTACCTCTGGATACTGTCACCATGCTGAAGGAAGCACGGGGCCGCGGGACGGCGTGAGTGTCCGATTATATTGTTTACGCTTTCATATTTGTTTATTTGACAGCTTATGTAAAAGGTTTTGTTTATTTTTGCACTTTTGTCTGTCTTAAGAGGGGAGAAAAGCATTTGTACATGAGCCATTGAGTGTGAGTGACGACCCGTGTTGGCGAGTCGCCATTCTGAAAGTAAGTTGGTTCATACTGTAAGCTGTTTTTGAATGTATTTTGTAACGTAATTTTGAAATGTGGATGCACTTTTGACTCAGTGGTTGTTCTTGTCTGGTAGGAAAAGCCACTACTGTTGTTTTGGTTCTGTTTATGTTTATGGTTATCCTGTCATAGGCCCCAAAGATTGTGCTGTATGGGGGTCACTTGTTACTGTTGGGAACTCCAAGTTTTAACTAAATTAATTCTAAGTCCCACCCGGGTTAGTCGAGGAATAAAGCCCCACAAAATTATAAGAGTGTTGTATGTGGTCCCTCCTTTAACACCTGGCTACATATATATAAACACATTTTCAAGATGTGAAATTATCCATATCGTGATACAAGATTTTATCCATATCTCTCAGTCCTCAGTACAGACATAATATTAGTATAAAATGTGTTAATTTAAAGATGATTAAAGTAACAATTAACAAGCATTAATCCAAAAAGTGCAGTTCAGTTAAATTAAAATAACAAACCATGCAGTAATACATTTATAAATAAAAATACTCACTCAGCTTTTCTGGAGGCTTTGACCACTGGCAGCAGCCTCAGAAGACCTTCCTCTGATGGGTCATATTTATTCAAAATAAACTCATCCAGCTCCTGTTCTGAGTTCAGTAACACAAACACCAGAGCTGACCACTGAGCAGGAGAGAGTCTGGTTCCACTGAGACGACTGCAACCTCCTCTGTTCAGGTAAGTTTGTACTTCCTGCACTAGAGAATGATCATTCAGTTCATTCAGACAGTGGAACAGATTGATGGATTTCTCTGGAGATGGATTCTCCCTGATCTTCTCCTTGATGTACTCAACAGTTTCCTGTTTGCCGTGAGAGCTGCTCCCTGTCTGTGGCATTAAACCTCGTAAGAGAGTCTGATTGGATTCCAGTGAGAGACCCAGAAGGAAGCGGAGGAACAGGTCCAGGTGTCCATTCTCACTCTGTAAGGCCTTGTCCACTGCACTCCTGAGGAAATCAGATATGTTTGACTTTCTGAAAAGATCAGACAGATCAGTGGTTTGTTGCTCTGTTACATTTCTGCTGATGAAAGAGAGAATTGCATATAAAGCAGCCAGAAACTCCTGAACACTCAGATGTACAAAGCTGAACACCTTCCCCAGGTGAAGCCCAAACTCCTCTCTGAAGATTTGGGTACACACTCCTGAGTACACTAACGCTTCTCTGACATCAATGCCACACTCTCTCAGGTCTTCCTCATAGAAGATCAGGTTTCCTTTCTCCAGCTGTTGGAAAGCCAGATTTCCCAGTGCCAGGATACTCTCTCTGGCCTGCTGAGGATCAGGGTCACATTTCTGATGGTACTTTTGGCCCTTGTGTTTGATCTGAAAGATCAGGAAGTGTGTGAACATTTGAGTCAGAGTCTTGGGGATCTCTCCACCCTCTGCTTCACCCAACATTCTCTCTAGAACAGTGGCTGAAATCCAGCAGAAGACTGGGATGTGGCACATGATGTAGAGGCTTCTTGAAGACTTCATGTGAGTGATGATTTTATTGGCCAGGCTCTGATCACTGATCCTCTTCCTGAAGTACTCCTCTTTGTGAGGATCACTGAACCCTCGTACCTCTGTTACCTGGTCTACACACTCAGGAGGGATCTGACTGGCTGCTCCTGGTCGAGAGGTTATCCAGAGGAGAGCAGAGGGAAGCAGATTCCCCTTGATGAGGTTTGTCAGCAGCACATCCACTGAGGCTGACTCTGTCACATCACACAATCTCTCATTGTTCTGGAAATTTAGAGGAAGTCGACACTCATCCAGACCATCAAAGATCAACACCACTTTGTAGGAGTCGCAGTCTACTAATTGTAGTTTTCTCATTTCTGGGAAAAAGTGATGAAGAAGATTCATCAGGCTGAGATTTTGCTGCTTCATCAAATTCAGCTCTCTAAAGGGAAATGGAAACATGAAGAAGACGTCCTGATTTGCTTTTCCTTCAGCCCAGTCCAGAATGAACTTCTGCACAGAGACTGTTTTTCCAATTCCAGCAACTCCTTTAGTCAACACAGTTCGGATGGACTTGTCTTTAAAGAGGTCATTACATTTGATGGGTGTCTCCTGTGCTGCTGGTCTCCTGGACGCTGTCTCAATCTGTCTCACCTCATGTTCAATATTGACGTCTCCACTCCAACCCTCTGTGATGTAGAGCTCTGTGTAGATCTCATTCAGAAGTGCTGAGCTTCCATGCTGTGAGATTCCTTCATTAATTCTTTTACACTTCTCTCTCAGGTTGTATTTCAACTTTGGCTGATACACAGAGGCCACAGAGTCTAATAAACAAAGTAATAACATGTTTTAGTGCAAAATCCCTGAGCACAATATAAAATGTAAAATTTTTTCAAATGCTGCTGTTCATTCCTGATTCATGTACTAAATATTACTGAAGGAACAGGACCACTGTACAGAGTAACCACAATCTGGACCACGAACAGAGCAGAAAAGCACCAGATGTACATGACACTAAAATCAAACTTAAACTAAACTTAATATCTAAAACAATTTCCTCTCTCTAAAGTGAACCTGATGGAATAAAGCCATGACTCAGAGCTCTTACTGTTGTGCAGTGTGTTAGCGAGATCTGTGTGGTTCATGTTCTTCAGGACGTGCAGTGTGATCTTCAGCACTCCCTCTCTGACACTGTGCAGATCCTCCTCATCCTCCACCTCCCTCTCAGGGCATGCTGGGTAATCTGGACTCAGGAGCTTCCTAAACCTCTTCAGTTCATTCTTTATCAGAGTGATGACTTTGTGTTCCAGCTCCTGGTTAGAAACACACAGTAACAGATATAAATATTATAATGTTACACAGTGAGAGATGCTTTTATTTTATGAAAAGAACACAAGTCACACCTTGAATATGGACTCCAACTGATTTCTGCTGATGTTTGATTTCTTCTTTTGCGGTCTGTGAACAAACAAAACACATCATGTAATATGGACCATATGATGATAATAATCATGATAGAATAACAGAATAGTGGAGAAATGCATAATAACGAGCAGTGGCGTAGTAAGAATAATAATACACAGCATAAATGTAAGACACTGCAGAATAATAAGAAAATTATGATAAAGTGAAAAGCTTCCTCCAACTGACTAGCTCGTTTTTCATTTTTTCTTTTTTGATTTTGTTCCACTCGATGCTGGACAACGCTGCAGCTCATCCGTGGTTCTCTTTTATAGCTAAAACACTTTCACTAGCTGTTAACAACAGTGACTAGCATGACTATTCTGCAAGAATGGTTATCATATAATTATCATATAATCCATCAAGTATAATCATGAGTTAAAATACTTAGAAATGATAAGAGATTTAGTGCATTTAGAGAGTGACTTTATGATTTTACAAGGATATTTCTGTGTATGTGAATCAAGAAACCTAAAACAAACTGGTGTGACCTTGCAGGTGGACTGTGCTTTTGGGAAAAACAATAAGCACGCAGTTCTCATTCATAAATTGTATCTTCTTCAGTCCAGATGTGCTCCGTCATATCTCATGGGAAGGTGTTTTTCTCTCTACCAGACTACTGAAGTGCATTTTTGAGGTTGTGATGAATGAACTTTTTTAAAAATAAATAAATAAATAAACTGACTGATCTCTGCTTTGTTGGTTGATTCAATAAAGTCTGATATTTGGCATCCAAAACCCTTTGACTTTGGAAAGTTATTTTTGTTATTCTGATCTGAAGAGTTTTGCCACGACACTATAGACTAGTTTATATACAGGATGGCTGAGTGATTTATTGTCTAATCATGTTTCACAGGTACTCTGCTTGTTACATCAGTGAGCTTCAGAGCTTCATGTCTCCAGTGTGCCAGGTGGCTGATATTAGGATTTTAGCATTTAGTTTTTGCTCACACAGCCAAAAATGCAAAGTTATAGCACTAGAAATAAGTGAAATTAGTGATTTTTCAGCTAAACCTATAGCTATTAGCATTGTTAGCTTAGCTATATAGTTATCTAACATTACAATATCAAGGTGGTTAATCCAAAGCATTTACTTATTCCTTATCCATGATAAAAATCTATCTACTGGATTTGTTATGTAATGCAGGCCACTGAAACAGTTCAAAGCTTACAGATTGTGTTTACAGACCCGTCCAGGAGCAACAGCACTAATTCCCTGTCCAGCTTCATTCCTTCATCAGTAATAAAATACTCCATCTTGGAAAAGCACTGCTAGTGTTTATCCTGGTGGTACTGCATTTCTTCAGGGTTTTTTTTTCCCTGAAGCACTGTGTGTTTGCACAGTTTAGTGCAAATTAGTCTGATAATATCCCATCTATTCTTTTATACTGAGGACTAAAATGATTAGATAGTTTTAATTGGTCATTTCTAAATATTTTACTTTATATTCTATACATTGGTCACTTTACAATTTAAAAAGAATAAATTAACAACCATACAGTCTATCCAATATATTTTGATCCATAGATATAATATATTTTAACTATTTTACTTTAAAAAAAAAAAAAGCGTAACCATATCCTTTTTCTATTCAATAATCCACACAGTGTTAAATCATCATTCTTCTATCAGTAAAAACACAACTGTAAATCCGTAGAAGCAGGAAAATGGTTTAACAATATGTGCCAGTGAAAGTCTCAGATAGACAGACAACCTAAAAACATTTTATTTATTTATGTAGTTAGTTAGTTGGGGGGGTGTCCCTTATTTTTCCTCCCTGAAGGTGGCAACCCTAGAGCTTACAGACTTTGCTGATATTTCTTTGATCACCAAAAAAGCTTTAGCACTCTCCTGTTAAACTCTCCTTTAACACTCTCCTCTTAACACAATACACTGATTTCAGGATTTCCTAACGAACACTAACATGTTTAGAAACAAATGTTTGAATGAATGAATGATTAAAATCAGGTGGAACACTGCTGTAAAACACCTCACTATACTGACCTCACATCAGTAGGACTGTCTCTGAAGTATAGTGGTTCTCCCATTGACTCCTCACTCTTCATGGACACACAGCTGGGTTCTGGTGAGTCTGATCTCTTTCCCTCCATCATTCTAGAATTACAACAAATATCAGCAATAATTAATACTCTGCTGTCTCAGCACTGTTAAACAATGTGTTCATCATTAAACACCAAGAATTCCATCTTTTTAATTCAGCTACAGTCTGCACACTTATTCAAACAGGAGACTCGCCTCATACCTCAGGAATTACTCTGATGTCAGGAGTCCCAATCACAGCTAGCTGACTCAGCTGGGTCTTAAAGCCTGTAGAGTTCACTGACTCAAAGCTATGCTGCTCTTATGCTACACATTACACAGTCGTTTTTACTCTTCTCTCAGGGAATGATTTCTCTAAACTGTTCTTACATCAGATCAGTGATATATTCACTGCTTTTAAACACCTTAAAGCAGAGTTTAGTTCCTCTGTTAACTAGTGAGTGTTTAGAGATACAGATCTGTTCCCATGAGACGGTGTGTATTTATTGCTGGTGAATGGAAAAGTAACTCACCTCTCATCTTTCTTTAAGTCCTGTTTTCCAGACACACTCATGTTGGAGGTCATGTCTCCTTCTCCAGATTACAGCAGGACACACGTTTACTTCACTCCAACATCGGTGTGTTAAATCAAACCCTGTATCAGCACAGAGTTCACTTACAGGAAAGTGTCACGGTATCAAGTCCTAAAACAACCTGTGTACATTAAACCTTCAGTACAAACCCACAAAACTCTTCTGCATCTAGTGTCACTTCAGTGTGTTTATATATTATAGCTTTAGATTTAGATACTCACTGTGTTTATATATTATAGCTTTAGATTTAGATACTCACTGTGTTTTTACTCCTGAAATGGTTTATTTTCCCCTCGTCACAAAATGGAGCTGCTGTGTTTTACTTTCACTGACACTGTCTAACTGGTTTAACTGGTTTATCTGGTTTATTCTGCAGAGGGGGAAGGGCAGTGACTGTAGACAGGTAATAAATACGCACACACACACACACACACACACACACACACACACTCTCAGGGACATTCTAAAACGCTTTAACATGGTCTAATGTACTAAACGTGGCTTAATGCATTAATACAGTGATATTGAAGGATCAAATTCAGTATACAGCTTATTGATGATGCACACTATATACAGGGAAATGTGTCTCACACCCTGATGGTCATAAACACAGGGGGAAACTCTACTGTGTTTACATTAAGCTTTCTCTCGCAACCGGAAGTGACAACCTGAACACAGATTTGATTTCTTTCATCATGATGATGTTTGAGAAATGTGAACTTGGAATTCCTATACACATATTTCAAAAATTATTTAAAAAAAAAAAAATATATCTTTAAAAAATAAGGCTAAACAGCGATGAATGCTAACTTTAACCAGATCTCAGGCAAGTTAAATAATAATGATCAAGAACTAAGACTGACAAATAAAACTGATGTAGACAATGTGGAAAAAAAAGTGGACCAGTGGAAATGTGATAATGTCCATCAGAGAAGACGGTGCTGATGGAGTGGGTATTTTTTCTAAAGATCAAATGATTATGTCCAGGGAAATGATTCCAGGAAGATTACTGAGAGCTGATTATCACGACACTCCACCAGATAGAGCTGGAAAGATGAGGATTTTTCACAAGTTGTATGAAGTTTTCAATGTCAGCTTCAGTATCATTTTGTGTGGTGATTTCAATACAGCTACACATGAGAAAGATACATTTCCAAACCTTCTACAAACTTCTACAGAATGTATGTGATCCATGTGAACTTAAGGACACCTTTAGAGAAACATTTCCTCATGACTTTGGCTTCACACGGATTGACACTAAAACAAGAAGTAGAACAGATCAAATACATGTCTCTAATATGACAAAAGTTTTATACTATAAAACAGAGTATTGAGTTGAATCAGATCATTTAGCCGTTTCAGTGAGAATAAACTTAAACATAAACGAGCAGAGAGCTTACTGCAAACTCAATACAACATGTCTTACACACAAACAAGCTGTTCAGGAATTAACCAAAGAAGTCAAACAAATTAAACACTTAAAGGTTTTAATGAGATCAAGCACTGAAATGTGGGATATTTTCAAAAAATGAATATAAAAGTATTTATAAGAAAATATAAACATGAACATGGGGGTATTTTAAACATAAACATCTTACAGTAACTGAGAGTGAGCAGTGTATTAAAAACAAACACAAAAGATATTTCTGAAAACATTTGTGATGTGATGTGGTTAATAAGTGTAGGCAGGTTAGCAGTACAGTGTGGAGCTAAATGGAGCTGTTTTAGAGATTACAGATTTACAGAGATAAAGGCAATATATCCATTATTACATTAAACAATAATTATCATAAAGGGAAAAAAAGGAGTGGAGGGGGCGCGAGCATTCACTAATATTTCTTCCCTCTCTCTTGGCTAACTACTACAAGTATGGACTTATAAACACCGCCATAAAATACTTAATAACAGAATAATGAATATAGGAAATTGCAGTTCCTGGGTTTGGCCACACGAGGACAGCCAGGCTCCATCCAGCACAACACGCAGCACCGCCTCAAGCAGCGCTGTGTGTTGTTGTAGATGGATCTTGACTGCCATCGTGTGGCCAGATTTAGGAAGTGTAGTGATAGAATGTATTTGTATTTGCAAGTTCTTAAACTAACCACTAGGTGTCAGTAGTGTTAAACTTACCAGTGGAGTTTGGGAATTACGAAGAAGAAGTCAAGCTGTGTTGTGGCGGCTTCTATTCCTGTCCTGAAAAATAGAATAAAAATCAGTTTGTTACAACACTGTTTCTTTATTGGATCAAGAAACATACATGGTACCAGGAGTGGTGATCACCACCACCCAGAGTCGTCATGGAAAGTGTTAAACCGCCTGACGCTGTGAACTGGACGGGGAATACTGATTGTGAATGGAGAACATTTAAACAAAGACTTACGCTCTACCTGCAAGCAGTGGGCCTTGATGGAGCGTCGGATGCACGTAAAATTGCACTGCTACTCACCATCGCGGGACCTCAATCTATAGAGGTGTTTAACACGCTCGTGTTTGAACAGGCCGAAGATAAAGGCAAATACGATGTGGTAATTGAGAAGTTTGACTCACACTGCTCACTGAAAAAAAATTAGACTTTTGAAAGGTATGTTTTTCGTTCTCATCTGCAGCAACAGGGAGAGACTTTTGACAGTTTCTTAATAGATTTGAAGTTGAAAGCAAGGACATGCAATTTCGGACAGTTGCAAGATTCAATGATTCATGACCAAATTGTGTTTGGCATCAATGATAAAAAAGTGAGGGAGAGGCTCTTGAGAGAGACAGAGCTTACCTTGAATGGAGCTGTTCGGATATGTCATGCCAGCGAGATTGCTCTTCAGCATGTTAAAACTTTCTATGAAACCACAAAGACGAGTGGAAGTGACAGTTCAGCTGTAGCTGCAGTAACAGAGAAGATGCAGAGATGTGGAATGAGTAAAGTGAAACAACAAAAGGAGAAAGAACTGTTTAACTGTAAGAGATGTGGCAGAAAACACCCGCCAAAACAGTGCCCGGCCTACGGCAAAGTCTGTGCCAAATGTAAAGGGCAGAATCATTTTGCCAAGCAATGCTTTTCCAAAGGGAGACAGAGTCGAAAGGAGCATGTACATACGGTGGAAGAAACAGATCTCAGTGACACATTCGTTGTTGGAATGGTAGAGCAGGCCGATTCCAGTCAGGAAAGAACAGAGCAGACTGATGTGAATAGTGTTGCACAGGACAAGTGGATGACTGCTCTGGAAATAAACGGAGTAATTGTGTCACTAAAGCTAGACACAGGAGCAAAAGTCAATCTGATTTCAGAGCATGATGTCAGAGCGATGAAAATCAAGCCACATATAAATAAGAAAACGGTGCAACTCAAGGCCTATAATGGACAAAACATCCCAACAAAAGGAACATGCAGACTCAAGGTAAAAATGAAAAACAAAGAGCATCACCTCATGTTCGTGGTTGTTCCAGGTGGACATGATTCTGTGCTGGGAGACAAGGCATGTGAAGACCTAGGTCTGGTAAAAAGAGTATACATAATAAATAATGGCGAAACACAGAACAATGTGGGAAATATAGTGCAGCAGTTTCCTGACATTTTTGAAGGGTTCGGAGAATTACCATTTACCTACAAAATACAGTTGAAAAAAGACGCACAGCCAGTAGTCCATGCCCCAAGAGGGGTTCCAGCACCTCTTCGTGAAAAGCTGACGCAAGAGCTGGAAAGAATGACATCAATGGGAGTCATAGAAAAAGTGGAAGAGCCTACAGACTGGGTCAATTCAATGGTGTGCGTGAAAAAAGCAAATGGTGATCTACGTGTGTGTATGGATCCAAAGGACTTAAATGGCAACATTCAAAGAGAACATTATCAAATCCTGACACGAGAAGAAATCATAAGCGAGATGGCAGGGGCAAAGTTCTTTACAAAGCTGGATGCATCTCAGGGCTTTTGGCAGCTGAAATTACATAAGGACAGTACAAGGTATTGCACATTTAACACTCCCTTCGGCCGATACTCCTTCTTGAGGATGCCGTTCGGTATTTCTTCAGCTCCCGAGGTATTCCACAGAGCCATGGAACACATAATTGAAGACATCGAGGGTGTGCGTGTTTATGTGGATGACATTGTATTGTGGGGATTCACAATGGAACAGCACAACAAAAGGCTCATGGATGTCCTACAGAGAATACGGAAGTATGGGCTGAAATTGAATAAGGACAAATGTCAGTTTGGAGCAAAGGAAATAACGTTTCTAGGAGACAAGCTGTCAGAAGGGGGTGTAGAACCAGATAAGAGTAAAGTACAGGCAATACTCAAAATGCCCAGACCCACAGACAGAAAGGCTGTACTAAGAGTGATGGGTATGATCAACTTCGTCGGAAAGTTCATACCAAACTTGTCTTCAAAAACAGTGTACTTGAGAGAACTGTTACGTGACAAAGGGGACTTCAAGTGGACAGCTGATCATCAGCTGATCAAGAATGGGGACGATTAAAGACTCTCCTCACCTCAGAGCCTGTGCTGATATTTTTTGACCTATCAAAAAGGACAAAGATATCTACAGATGCATCCAAAGATGGACTGGGTGCAGTTCTATTGCAGGCGGAGGGAGACAGTTGGAGGCCAGTTGCATATGCCTCGAGAACGATGACTCCATCTGAGTATCGATACGCACAGATAGAAAAAGAATGCTTTGGGCTTGGTGTATGGAGTGGATTTCATAGATATGTGTACGGGTTACCGACATTTGTGGCAGAGACTGATCACAAACCATTAATTGCTATCATCAAAAAGATCCTGAATCAAATGTCTCCAAGAATTCAGCGGCTGATGATGCGACTGCAGAGGTATGACCTGGAGCTGGTTTATACTCAAGGAAAGTACATTGTTCTGGCAGATGCTCTGTCCAGAGCTGCAATACAGAGTGAAAAACATGCTGAAAGCGCCACAGACGCTGAGGTGATTCATCATGTGAATATGGTAGCTGAAACTCTTTCAGTCACAGATGCAAAGCTCAAGCAAATTGCAGTGGAGACTGAGAAAGACAGATGTCTGCAGCAGGTCATTATACATCTGAATGATGGCTGGCCTAGAGGAGAATGTGCCCAGTACTACAACATCAGAACAGAGCTAAGTGTGGTCAAGGGACTTCTGCTGAGACAGAATAGGATCGTTATCCCTCAGTCACTGCGACAAGAGATGTTGAAAAGACTGCATGAGGGGCACCTTGGAGCAGAAAAATGTAAAAGAAGGGCTAGAACTGCAATCTATTGGCCCGGCATAAATGCTGACATTGACCGGATGTTGTCAACCTGTGATACTTGTTTGAAGCATCGTGCTAAGCAACAGAAGGAGCCAATGATTGTCATTGATCCACCAGATGAACCATGGCAGAAAGTTGGGATTGACTTATTTTTCCTGGATGGACAGAACTACTTGCTTGTGATAGACTACCTGTCAAACTATCCAGAGATAGTGTTGCTTCCCAGTACATCTGCTGCTGGTGTGGTAACACATATGAAATCCATCTTCGCAAGACACGGCATTCCACAGGTGGTTTGCAGCGATAATGGGCCATGCTACAGTAGCAAAGACTTCCAGAAATTTGCTGAGGAGTATGGGTTTCAACATTTGACATCAAGCCCATTATATCCACAGTCGAATGGAAAAGCAGAGAAAGGAGTACACGTAGTGAAGTTACTACTCAAGAAAGCAGTCGATCAGATCCTTATTTAGCTCTGCTCAATTACCGTGCTTCTCCACTAGAACATGGTGTGTCTCCTGAGGAAATCCTGATGGGGCGCAGATTACGAACCACACTTCCTTGCTTAGCATCACCAAACAAGAACAAATACCTAAAAAGGAAACAACAGCACCTGAAACAGCGACAAAAAGCAAATTATGACAAGGCATCAAAAAGCCTAGAACCACTCTCCAATAATGACATAGTAAGACTTGGGGATTACAGTACCTGGTCTAAAAGAGCCACAGTCCTGGAGGAGGTGAACCCAAGATCTTACACTGTCAGGACAGAGGATGGTCAAATCCTGAGGAGAAATCGGAGGAGTCTGTTGAAAACAAAAGAGACAGTACTAGTGGATACTTCTACAGAGGACACAGACTGTGCAGTATCACCAAACACATCTGAAACACTTCCAGTGCTGGGTGACAAGGAACCAGCTGCAGATATGCATTCACCAGTACTGCGAAGATCAAAACGCACAGTGAAGCCCCCTGATAGACTTAACCTGTGAATAATGCTTAAGCATAACATAAGTATTTGAGTTAAAATGGAAAAAAAAGAGGAAATGTAATGTTGATTATTACCGCACAATGTAAATAATTCTTGAGACTGTAATTTGCTGTATTAAGTCTTATAATTTGTACAGTGCTGGCTTAATGGTTGTTTAATCTATAAGTTTACATAAGTGCTTGGAATAACTGGTTCTTTACCTCTAAAGGAAAGGGGATTTGGTGATAGAATGTATTTGTATTTGCAAGTTCTTAAACTACCCACTAGGTGTCAGTAGTGTTAAACCTACCAGTGGAGTTTGGGAATTACGAAGAAGAAGTCAAGCTGTGTTGTGGCGGCTTCTATTCCTGTCCTGAAAAATAGAATAAAAATCAGTTTGTTACAACACTGTTTCTTTATTGGATCAAGAAACATTACAGGAAGTGCACGTTTCAAAGTGGCTCCATTTCAAATACTACACACAACACTCGACCGGTGCAAATACATCAAGAGCACTGACATGGCTCTCCTTCAACTCGGCCTTATATAACATGATGCTTTGATGGCTGATGGTGATTTTAGTGGATTTGATTCCTGATAGTCTTTCTAAAACATCATTCCTTGTAGCAGCCTAAAAGCCAACCAAAGCCGCAGGAGCTGAATGCGGGAAAAACTTGTGACATGTCAATCATCCATTACATTTGCATCTTGAAGTTTATTTTCTCCACCGAATACTTAACATTGAGGCATCAGCATTTCTTGAAGCATCGGGAGTTCATTTGAATCAAGGCAAAAACTTTGAATGAATTTACGGTCAACAAACAAATGTGTGCTCCCACACTCACCCCCTTCCTTCCTGCCAACCCCTCCCACTCCCAGGTGCTTTAACTCTCAAATAATTAATGACACACCCAGATTTTCCCACAGTCACATGACATGACACATGAATATTTACATGGCTCCTATACTCCAGCCCCTAATTATTATAATCTTAATAAAAATTACATCCACTAAATACACATAGGAGACATAGACATTTGCTTCAAAATCTCAAAATACAATAATTAATTTTTTTTTTTTACATCAGTGAATGTCTGTCTATTTACAAAAACATTTGATGGAGTCCATGTAAAGCTCTTAATACTTTAGTGTCAATGAGTGATTAACTTGATCATATCAATGTGTAAAATCAATGTCTATGAAGGTTCAGTGTCTGTCTATATTGACCAGTCCAAAAAAATCTTTTTCCAAGGGAAATGTCAAATATCTGCCTCCTGCAGAAGGTAGATTTTCGTGTCTGGTCTATTAAAAAAATTGGTCTTAATCTTGAGTCGCACCTGGCGGACAAAACCTTTTTTATCTGGAAAGGTTTGGATCACTTTCCCAATTATCCATGAAGTACGGGGTGCAGAATCATCAACCAAAAGTACAATATCTCCTGGAATGAAGTTTCGGGCTGAAGCTGACCACTTCTGTCGCTCTTGCAACTGAGGTAAATACTCTTTTGTCCATCGTTTCCAAAACAGATCCGATATATACTGCACTTGTTTCCATCGTCGACGAGAATATATATCCTCCTTTTGAAAGATTCCTGGTGGTAATGATGGTACAGTCTTTAAAAGCAACAAATGATTAGGTGTCAGTACTTCCAAATCGTTGGGGTCAGTAGATTCCTTAGTAATGGGACGTTCATTAATGATTGCTTCAACTTCACATAGAACTGTATCAATAACCTAATCAATCTTTCCCATGTGCCTCTATGATCTGAACCAGTTAGAGGATTAAAAATCCACTTGATTCCTTTCTGCAGAAGTATGCTGTTAATCTGAGATTGGTTCCAGCCTTCAATAGCTTGTCTCAACTCATGCTCCGCTCCAAGAAAACTTGTACCATTATCAGATCATATTTCTATGACATGTCCACATCTTGCGATGAATTGTTGCAATGCATTTATAAAGGAATCTGTTTCCAGTGATGGCACCACTTCAATATGAATAGCACGAATGGCTAGACATGTGAAGATGACGCCGTATCTCTTCACGATACTTCTCCTGCTCTTAATTTCGAAGGGTCCAAAACAGTCAACTCCAACATAAGTGAATGGAGGTTTATCTGGAGAAACTCTATCCAGAGGTAGGTCTGCCATCTGTTGATGCCCTGGCACTGCCTGCAAACATTTGCAGATCACACACTTGGATAATATCTTCCTTATGGCTACGCTAGCACCAGGTATCCAATACTTGATAGCATATAATTTTGGCCACCATGACCCACTTCTTCATGTATATGTTTAAGAATGATGCCGGAGATGTGAAAGTCCTTTGCAAGTATAGCAGGATGTTTTGCCTCTTCAGGCATAGCTGCCCTACTCAACCATCCCCCTACTCTTAAAACACCATCTTCAAGAATTGGAAGTTTATAAATGTGTCACTTTTGTCACATTGAGCCTTTGTCTTCTCCATTTCATCTTTCAGTTTTTGTCTTTGTTGGTTTTCATCCATGCCAGATTGTGCTGAAGCCATTTTCAATGATTTCCTCTTCTGATTTAGATTTAGGAGTAGTCGCTTAAAACTGAGAATCCAAGCTACTGACCTCTTTAAACTGCTCGAAGAGGAGAAGTATTGGATAAAGTGCGTCGTAACATCCATGTCCTCCTCTAATTGTACAATTGACAGTGACACTTCTTTTTACCTCTGGATCATCTGGTGAACATTCTCCCAGGTCATTAGGATTAACAGGCCACTCCTTTTCAGGCAAAAGAAGAAACTGTGGTCCGAACACCCAACTTTTGTTCTTCAGAAATGATTCCACTCTCAACCCTCTGGAAGCTATATCTGCTGGATTTACTGCAGTGCTCACGTACCTCCACTGTGATGATTGAGATACCTTAAGAATTTCTGAAACTCTGTTAGCAACAAAAGTTCGATACCTGGAAACTTCGTTCCTGATATATTTCAGTACAGAGGTACTGTCGGTCCAGAAAACAGAGTCTTGAAGGCACATACACAGTTCTGTTCTCCACAATGAATCCATTTGACTTGCCAATGTTGCAGCAGTAAGTTCCATTCGAGGGATAGGCACTGGCTTCAAAGGAGCTACTCTAGCTTTCCCCGTTACAAAAGCAACATGCACTTGTGAGTTATTATCATGCAAAAGCAGATAAGTAACCACTCCATAACCATCTTAGCTTGCGTCAGAAAAGTGGTGCAACTGTGCTGTGTTCACCTCTCCGAAACCCATAGGTTTGAAGCATCTATCAATCTTGAAACTCTCCAACTCATGCAATCCACCCAACCAGTTGATCCACTCCTGAGCATTTGAAGCAGGAATAATATCATCCCAGCCAAGATTCTTCCTGCACAAGTCTTGTAAGATCTTTTTTGCATATAAAGTCACTGGAGACAGAATTCCTAAGGGATCATAAGCAGAACTCACAGTAGCAAGGATCCCTCTTCTGGTTGAAGGCCTCTGCTGCAACACGATTTTGAACTTGAAGGCATCAGATTGTTACCCACCATTGTACACCTAGCACTCTCTCTACGGGAAGTAAGTCTTGGCCCAGATCCAAATCCTTCACATTTTTTGCTCTGAATTCCTCTGGGATTTTTACCAGCACATCTCGACTGTTACTTATCCATTTCATCAATGTGAAACCCCCCTTTGCACAAATAGCTACGAGGTCATGATACAGAGAAACAGCTTTACCTCTGAATCTACAGAGACAAGACAGTCATCTACATAAAAACAATGCAAGGTTGCATCAATTACTTCTTTGCTGAAGTCTTTGTTGCCATCTTCTGTGCACCTTCTGAGGGCAAAGTTTGCACAACTGGATGACGAAGTAGCTCCAAAGAGGTGCACGACCATACGATATTCTACCATATCTTGAGTGAGGTCACCATCAAGCCACCAAAGAAATCTCAACAAGTCTGCATCATCTTTCGGCACCCGAAAATGATCTCCATTTTTCCCTTAATTTGCATGGTAATTTTTTCACTACATACAACATATCCATCTCACGCAAATACTGAATATTTTCCATGGAGTTACAACAGCTTCTTAGGAACAAACTATAATCTTGTAAAGCTTCACTTTTGATATTTGCCCATGAAAGAGCCTTTTCCATATAGGCAGATGCAATTTTATACTGGTCGCTAAAATGCTCTTGTAGTAAAGCTTTGGCCGTTAAACACCCAAGATCAGTAGACATATGCTGGCAACACTTTATAATCTCTCTTGGATGACCCTTGGTGTAATGTTGAAGAAAATATAAGCGATCACTAGGGCTTTCAGTTTTACTCTCCACACCAAAGGATTTCATAAAGGAGTGATATTGCAGAGGGTTGCCATCAAACATCTGAATTTCCCTTTTAGGCAAAGATTACAGACACTGTTGCTGAACCAGTAAAGATGTAATTTCATTTTGTTTATCCGTGATATGGAGAATTTGATCATTATTTCCTGAACCGTCACTGGCACTGCTTCCATACTGGGCACTTACGTTCACGTTACCACGCTGACTTGAGTTTGGAATTGTCTGGGGGTAAATGGCTTGAGAAATGTTCCCCTTGTTTGCCTTTGCACCTGAAGAAACCATTTGTTGAGTTGGAATAAATGATTTTGCATTGGCATTAAGTGTCTGGGTGGTCTGTTGTCCTTTATCAACATAAGAATTCATTCCATCAGAATGATGTGTCACATCACTTTTAACACAATGCACACTGGAGCCCTTAAGTACTTTCACTTTTGCCATAGTTGCAGCAATTTCCATTCGCAACCCAAATTCCTCTTTGTTTTCTTATGTTTTGTTCTTTTTCCTCAATAGAGTGTTTTTCCTTCATTAAATTTTGACGTACCAACAGAGCTGCTATATCGGCCTCTGCCTTAATGCGTGCTGAAGAGGTTGATGATGTTGTTGAATGTCTTGAGGTGGAGCTTCGTTCACTTGATCCTTTACTTCCAACATTAGAAATGCTGTCACTTGGATTTATCATCTTGATCATGCATGGAAATTTTGGACATATTTTGGTCTCTTGAACCATCTAGAAGATACCCAGCTGATTCCAGTGGTTGATCTTGAGCATTATCATCTGAGCTCTCAATTCCACTTATCCACTGCTTTGTGTCTTTTATAAAGGTGTCAATGTATTTATATTTACACTTGAGAACCAATCATTCTGTTTGGTTTGCTCATCACCGGGTAATAATGGGATCACAGAATCATGAAGTTTGATTGCCTCTTCAAAAACTTGCCTCAAGCTTTCAAGTTCAGAGCGAACAGCTGAAATATTCTCATTTCTTTGCATGAGTTCTTTGATGGCCGGTATAGAACTTTTAATCACATTCCCATTTCTTTTTCCTTCTTTCTGAAGTTGCTCAATTTTATTAGCCAAAGCCTTTGCGGTAAGCTGAACTTTTCTTTTACATTCCTCCTGTTCAGGTTCAACATCCGCACTAGATTCAGTTTCACTCATGATTACAGCCTGCGCATCTCAGCGCGTCTATTCAAAACACGCGAGCACAATCCGAAACACGCAAACACTTTGTAACAAAGCACGTCAAAGACGCTCCTCAACTCACACACTCTCACCAAAGCCCAAACAACGGCTTAAACACACCAACAGCGCTAGATCAACAGCAAACCAACAGCAACAAAACCGCCAAGCCATTTCAAATCATCCGCAAACACAAGCAAAGAAAAAATTACAGTCCATGTACTACCGATTCGATGTTAGCAAACATATCCAAAATCATCGATCCTGTTGTTCCGAAAATCCAATCATGCAGTAATCCTTCTCATGAACGAGTGTGAGTAGATCCATATGCTCCATCAGCGCTGCTCTTAATTCCAGTTGCAGAAGCGTTCGGGTCTCCTTGCATAATCCAAAATCCATTCATTCATCCAACAACATATTTGTTTGTTGACTAAACTGTAGCGGCCTAAAAGCCAACCAAAGCCGCAGGAGCTGAATGCGGGAATAACTTGTGACACGTCAATCATCCATTACATTTGCATCTTGAAGTTTATTTTCTCCTCCGAATACTTAACACTGAGGCATCAACATTTCCTGAAGCATCGGGAGATCATTTGAATCAAGGCAAAAACTTTGAATGAATTTACGGTCAACAAACAAATGTGTGCTCCCACACTCACCCCCTTCCTTCCTGCCAACCCCTCCCACTCCCAGGTGCTTTAACTCTCAAATAATTAATGACACGCCCAGATTTTCCCACAGTCACATGACATCACACATGAATATTTACATGGCTCTTATAATCCTGATCCCAAAACGGTGACAGAGGCTGTAGGAATAACATGAACATATGGGCAAACTAGTAAGAATTTATATTTCTCTATATCGCTGTTTATAGTTTTGTTCGTTTGTATGTCTATTTTCCCTTCTGTCTGTTTTCATGCGCTTTCTCTCTCTCTCTCTCTCTCTCTCACACACACACACACACACACACACAAGCTGCTGAATTATAAAACTAGGATTCAAATAAGCAAGACCTTCATATGATGTAAACTGATGTTTTTAGCTGCCATTTTCCCTCCCGACAATAAATGCGGAATGAAATGAAACAAGCTTTGCGTTGGCTTTATCTGGGGCAATAACAGGGAAGTAACGAACCGGGAGCTTTTATACAAACCTACAGCTTCTGCTGGACTTGGGGCCATCGACATAGGGCTTCAATTAAAGGATCCTTCTGTCCAAATATCACACAAGCTATAAAAAGAAGAGCAGATTGGATAGGGGACATAAGAACATGGCAGAAAAAAGCAGGCAGAGCCAGACACTAACTCCTTCTTACAAATTAATATACGGCCATTTTAAACACAAATATAAACACTTACAAATAGACTGGGACAAATTAGCTAACAAATCCATATCTGAGGAAATAAACGAGGATGAATATGGGGAGGTTTTTAGGCAATGGATCAGAAATATGAAGAGCAAAGGCATGTGTGAAAATGGGCGTGACGTCATGGGGCTGGTCAGTGGGGTAGAGTCGCAGTTAGATGTGAGGTGAAATGGAGCTGTTTTGGAACAAAGAAAAAATGTCCTGTTCATGATTGTGATGAGGATGAGACAATAGACCACTGGAAAATGTTACTGATGATCTTACTAATAAAATGAAGTGACTATAGCTTGTTTTGAATAAGTTTGTTGACCTTACTGAGTGTAACTAAGCAATGACAACTTTTTAAACTTTGTTTTATTAAACTCTACAAATTCAATTAACCTCTACTTAAAATAATGAGGATTCTGAAAAGTTGTGGGGGTCATGCGCAGTTCTACCTGTAGGTGGAGTCGATTTGGAAGCTGAGTGGAAAAGCATATTGTTTGTCCTAGTTTTTAATTGCTTAATTGGTTAATTGGTCAGTTTACATTAATCAACCGTGTAAGTCATATTAAATGAGTTAGCGTTACACAGTGACATTGGATGTGGTGGGATTATAATCAAATAGCTGGTTTGTGCTGATGGAAATGAGCAGTTTAACATTTGCTAGAATCCATGTATCCTCCGTTTATTCCATATGGGAGAAAAAACAGAAAAAATGAAAATCATAAAGCTCTATTTTAACTAAGAAACTACTTTACCTCGCCAACATTAGCGAAGGTGACCGGCAGGGGGCGCAAAGACACAGGGAAGACAAACACGTTCATGCAGAGTGTTAAAAAAAAGATTAAAAATATTAAAGACATCTTTAGTAGGACATGATTATTTTTTTCTGTTCACATTTTAGTTTTGAGAAGGAAGAATGAGAAAATGTAAATGTAAGCGTGTTGTGAAGCTCGCGCGAGAGGTGACGGTCCTCTGTGCTTATACACGTCACTTCCTGCATGACCTTCACAACGCGCTTCCGTTTACATCAAGCGTGAACTCGACCCTCACGTGAACGCGCGTGAGACACTTGACCGGAAGCTTTGTTTTATAGTTAAAGTTTAAAACATGAGTATTTTTCTTACACACACTTATCGTTTGGCTCCAGAAGACACTGATTCATCCACTGGGGTCGTATGGATTACATGATGGCTGTATGAACTTTCTGGAGCTCATTCGCTTGTATTATATGGACTTACAGAGATGGATAATTTTTCTAAAAATCTTCATTTAAGTTCATCTGAAGAAAGATAGTCATATACATCTGGGATGGCATGAGGCTGAGTAAATGATGAGAGAATTTTCATTTTTGGGTGGAGTTTTCCTTTAACACTAACTAAAAACCCAATAGATCTTAAATTTTTCTTTTTCCTTTCATAGATCATTGCAGAGTTTAATCGCTTCACAAGAAAAAGCCTCAAGCAAGATTTCTTTTCAACACTTGATCAACATACAGCTCGTTTTCTGGAAATTTCTGAATCAAAGAAGGGGCAGTTGGAAAGAGACTTTCTGAGATCTTTGAGCAAATTAAATCTATGGTAAGCTTGTCAGTGTTTCTTTCTTGCAAACTAAATTCTGTTACTGTTTTAGCTCAACTTTTAATTGATTCTGTGTTATAATTTTTTCAGAGCACTGACATCACTGCTAAGCACACAGCAGTTCTCCGTGGCCTTCCTCTCATTCTGGAGAAGAAACCACTGACTTTTTTCAAACACATTTGGAAAGTATCCTACATTTCATTCCAAATAATGCCCACACACATATAACCACATATAGGCATGCCTCATTGAACTCTGTACACTTAACTCTCTTAGCTTGGACCAGAAGCACAAACTCTGCTTTTGAAGTTTTCTTTTTCATTTCTTTTTGAACTCAGGCCCTTGTACATTTTGTTGTATGCAAGTTCCACCTTCATTGTACAGTTCACTGTTTTGAATATAAATTTAACACGATATTTTGATTCACAACCTTTATTTATCTCCATTAGTTGTACATAAAGAAGGTGATGGTCCTGGATCTTTAAATGACACATACATTTGTGAGGTTTGGATTTTTAATGTAACTAGGATTGTAATATTTCTGTTTTTTATTAGGACTGTGATTGGGACACACTCCACATTTCTGACCGTGATACCTGAAGACAGCCAGGATTCTCCACAAGCACTGCATCTGGAGGCTTCGCACAGAGCAATTATTCTAGAAGGAGCCATAGCGATGGATGATCCTGAAAATCTTCCACATGCCATGTGCCGCTTTTTGGGCTGATATATGCACTAAATTTGGAGAATCCTCCACAACTAAAGAACATCTTTGATTTTATTCAGAGTGTTTCTTTCCCTTGGACATAAATCCCTGAAACCAAAACAGTCACTTAAAAACCTTCTGCTGATGGAAGTGAATGCTGTGTGAGATTGTGTTAAGCTTGTGGTTGCACAAAAGTCAGGATTCTTGGGTGTTGTGTTTGAAACAGTCACTCGTCAGTCGTAATTAGTCGCAATGCACTTGTATTATACTGTAAAAGAAAGATTGTTTTTAGTTGCACTGCACATTTGAGTTGTGTAAAGAATTGTTAATGTTACATTGAAGAATAATGTTTGGCATTTAGGAATGTCTGAATGGCAGTGTTTGGTACATTGTAGTGCCTGAAGACAATTGAAGAAAAATAAATAATGTTTTGCTAGAGTTTAGTTGTTGCTTTTTGTCTTAAATTAATTTTTGTAGTTCAGCTTACTTGAAAATTTTAAGGCAATCAGTTTCCCAATGTTTTGGTAATAATGTGAAATAATGATTTTGAGTCATCAATACTTAATTAGACTTGATAAACAAGTTTTATATGCAAATTGAGTTAAGTTTTACCAACTAAAAATTAATGCGCTACTTTACTTGGAAATTTTAAGGCAATCAGTTTCCTTGCTTTTTCTAAGGAAAGTCAACCTATGACATTTTACAGTGAAATTGCTCACACTCAGCTGAGATATGGCAAAAAAAATAAAAAATCTAGGGCTGAATATGAACATAAATGAAAAGACAATAATGTATGGAATATGTGAGATAGCCAAAAATATAAAAGATTTTTATTGGATTATAATGTGGATTGTTAGGTATAAAATGTGGAAAACAAGGTGCACAATGATCAGTAAGCAATGCCATCTCCCAGCTGAGACGCTTTTTAAACTAATCTTAAATGAACTAAAAAGACAAAGGACAATGGAGCGAAGATCTAAAAATAAATCTCCATGGTCTTTATTAAAAATATGATCTCTGTAAATATTTAAGGGAAATAACTATGTAGATATAATAATAGGATTGGACTATGTTGTAAATAGTTATTTTTGTATATTTAAAAGTTAGTAATGTTGAAGAATTACTGTAACAAATTGTGAAATATTTAAACTATGTAAATGTTCAAGAGTTATTGTAACAATTGCGAATGTTGAAGATTTATTGTAACAAATTGTGAATTATTCAATAAAGTTTGATTTAAAAATGCAAGACCGGCATTTTAATTTTATTTATTTATTCATTCATTCACTCGTTTATTTCATTATATAGCGTTTTTAACAAAGGACTTTTTGTCACAAACCAGTTGTTACAGATATCCGGATATAAAAAGTAAATATAAACCTTTTTTAACATTTCCATGTCAAGTGCTGAGAGGCATGAAGATATGTTCTTAAAAAAGGGATAGAAAATAAAATACTACTACTACTACTACTACTAATAATAATAGTAAACAGTAGAGAAGAGGCGTGTGTTGGAGTTGTTATGGCAGAATAATCCAGTGCACAGTAATAAGGCTGATGAGCTCTGTGTCTGTGGGAAGGACACAAGGCCTACCGGCTGTTTGAGGCGGCGCTGCGTGTTGTGCTGGATGGAGCTTGACTGCCCTCGTGTGGCCAAACCCAGGAACTGCAATTTCCAACAATCACTATTCTGTTATGAAGTATTTTATGGAGGTGTTTATAAGTCTACACTTGTAGTAGTTAGCCGGGGGAGAGTGGAGAGAACTGTTAGAGAAATATTAGAGAAATGTTAGTGAATGCTCCCGCCTCCTCCCCTCCCTTTTTCCCTTTATGTTTTACTGTAATAAGGTATATATTGGCTTTATCTGTGTAATCTTCTTCCCTAGTTGTGGAGATTGTCGAGTGAAATAGCTGAGGCCACGTACGGAACATATGAAGTTCCACTGAAGCAGTGATGAGACTGAACATGACTTCTGGTGCTCATGATTGAATATGGCAGTTTTATTAGGAACCCTAAACATTAGAGAAGGAAATATTGAATGTGAAGTGTAGTAGTGCTAGTGCTTGTGAATAGACTCTCAGTTTAGATAGTGACCCTGAACAAAACTAACATGCAGTGCTTTATTAGGGTGCTGATGAAGTTGGAGTTGAACTGGTAAGAAAGCTATTATAGAGAGGCCTCATTAGACTCCCGAGGATGTTCAATCAGAAGCTGCCCCAAACTCCCCTGATTCCAGTCATCAGCTGGAATGAAGCAAAGCGGCCTGCACGAGCTGAGGCGGGGGTTGTAGAGAAAGCAGATAAAACACTGCCATGTGTTAGATAAGGGCTGGGAAACTGGGCTTTACACACAGGATTTAGAGGACACAGCTTTGGAGTTAGTTTGATTACAGGTTGCAGTGATCAAGTCACTGAAAATAAGAAGAGGAACTGAAAATAATAATAATAATAATACAGAAAGACTAGAGTTTCAATTTCAGATGTAATTTCTTGTTCCTTTATTTGCCAGTTGCATATCTGTCAACATTGGGATTTGAAAATAAGGGAAATCCAACTGCGAATGTACAACCCCTGGCAAAAATTATGGAATCACCACACTTAGAGGATATTCACCCAGCTTTTTTACTTTATAGCAAACAAACAAATCACAGATATGATACAAAAAAGGTTTTGTTCAATAGCTTAACATTCTGGCTTTGTGAAACATACATAAAAAAAATTCACTGACATTTTTTTTTATTAATGGCATGTCATTTTCCAAATCAAGTAGAGGAAAAAATATGGAATCATCAACAAAAAAAAAACACAATTAGTACTTTGTTGCTCCTCTGGCTTTTATTCTTTGAGGCATAGACCTCACTAATGAAAAACAACATTCCCCATCAATCTGGTTCCAACTTTCTCGAATAGCAGTTGACAGATCAGCTTTGCAGGATGGAGCCTTATCATAGACCAGTTTTTTTAATTTCCACCATAAATTTTCAATTGGATTGAGATCCGGACTTTTAAAAAGAGCTTTAAAACTGTTTGCTCTGTGGCAAGATGCATTGTCATCCTGAAAAATTACTTGATCATAACCAAACATATTTTCTATGGATGGAATGAGAAAAGTGTCCAAAATTTCACTGTACAACTGTGCATTGACTGCTGAGGTAATGACTGCCATCTCCCCTGGTCCTTTACCTGACATGCAACCCCATATCATAAATGAGTTGGGAAATCTGATTGTTTTCTTCAGGCAGTCATCTTCATATGTTTCGTTAGAACGGCACCAGACAAAGGTTCCAGCATCATCTCCTTGGCCAATGCAGATTCATGATTCATCACTGAATTTCACTTTCATCCAATCATCCACACTCCATGATTGCTTCTCCTTAGCCCACTGTAACCTTGTTTTCTTCTGTTTTGGTGTTAGTGCTGGTTTTTGTTTGGCTTTTCTATATGTAAATCCCATTTCATTCAGCCGGTTTCTTACAGTTCTGTCACAAACATTGACTCTTGTTTCCGCCCATTTGTTTTTCATTTGTTTTGTTGTGCATTTTCTATTTTCAAGGCATATTGCTTTGAGTTTTCTATCCTGATGCTTTGACGTCTTCCTTAGTCTGCCTGTATGTTTACCTTTTATAACCTTCCCATTAAGTTTATACTTGCACCAAATTTTAGACACAGCTGACTGGGAGCAACCAACTTCTTTGGCCACACTCCATGTTGAAATTCCTTGTTGAAGGAGTTTTATAATCCTATCCATTGTTTCAACTGACAATTCTCTTGTTGGAGCCATGTTTCCTTTCAATTAGCCAAGTCCAACAGCCCGTTAAGTTCCCTTTTAACTGCTGACTTATTAGCATTTTATTTAGACTTGTCCCGGTATTTGTTTTAGAAATGGAAATTAAAAGATGATTCCATAATTTTTTCCTCAACATTGAGGGATTCCATAATTTTTTCCTCTACTTAATGTGGAAAAAGACATGCCATTAATTAAAAAAAATGTCATTGAATTTTTTGATGTATGTTTCACAAAGCCAGAATGTTAAGCTATTGAACAAAACCTTTTTTTGTGTCATATCTGTGATTTGTTTGTTTGCTATAAAGTATACAAGCTGGGTGAACATCCTCTAAGTGTGGTGATTCCATAATTTTTGCCAGGGGTTGTAGCAAACATATCAATTATACCCAGTGGGATTTTTTTTAATAGAAAGATTAAAAATACGGGAAAATATTTAAACGGGATGATAGCGGGATAGAATGGTAAAATACGGGAGAATCCCGGGAAAAACGGGAGGGTTGACAGTTACGGCCAGTTGTGTTCAGGACACTTGTTATTCCATCCAGTTCCTTTTGGTTCTTTATAAAAACGGTTCTCTGGTCCGCATAAGCAGATGTGTTTATTTCTTTGTGTGGAGGTTCGTCCTCCTTGTTCTCTTGAATGGGGTTGAATGTTGTGTAGAAGAGGACTGATTGCAATCACGTAAAGAGCTGCAGCTGCACTTTCCCTCCTCTGTGTTCTTCAAACTCAGCTCTCTAATCACCACTGACCTTTATCTCAACTTCTCATTTCTTGTAGAAGAACTTTAGCATCGTGGATTTATTTAAAGCACCTGTTTGTAGAACTTCATTGTATATAGAGCTGCTAGTAAATCTGCTCTTTCACTAATACACACTTTGTAAAACTGACTGTAAGCCATCAGGTCCCGGGCTTTTCCCATCATTCAGTTGTGACTCTGCTGGAATTCTTTCATCAGTGTTAATTGGGTTACCTAGTGGTGTTAAATTAGGCTCTTTTCTGCTGACACGTGATTGGCTGATTGGATAATGAGATGAATGAGCGGGTGTTCCTAATAAAGTGACTGGTGAGTGTAGTGTACAGCATGTTAATGGCAGTAAAACGCTGTTACTGTGGAGTAGATCCGTACTGAACTTGTCTCCATGTCAATAATGGCTTTTCTGGGTTCATCTCCTGGAGGATTTCATTTATCTGGAGAAAATCTGCAGATTCACAGCACATGTAATCTGCTCCACTTCTGTAAACCATTCAAACACCGCAACTCTTTCTTTTCTACGCTTACAAGCTGATGGACATTTTTCCAGATGTTTCCTGCACTAACTGAGCTTCATAGTGTTTCTCTTAAAGCCTTGTTGATGCTGATGTTGGTGGTGATTTAGGCCTGTAGGAAGCTCCAGCTGAAACGCAGCTCTCACTGTCTCCACAACTGCGTGTTGAGCCACCAAGCGCTTGCAAAATGCCTGTAGCCTGTGTTTTACTCTTCAACCTTTCCAACATGTATTCTGCCTTCCAAGAGGAGGATGAGCAGGAGGAAGAAGAGGTTCATTGTTGAAGCCATTTTTTGTTGTAGTTATATATTTGTCCATTGGGTGGCACTCTGGTAGAATACCCATGGTACATCAGGGCAATTGGATAATGAGACAACAGGTGTGTGTATTGGTAGTGGGGAAGCACACAGCTTTTGACCGTTTTAGGTCGTGCTTTATTATGTTAAACAGGCTTTTTGGATTATGTGTTGGACCGTGTTGAACAGTATGCTGTATCTACAAGGTATGGAGTTTTGTGTGGACTTTTTGTGAACTAAACAAAATCACACCACAGGAAGCTAATTGAAGCAATGTTTATTCATTGAAGCACAATAAAGAAAGAGACTATTTGCATTTTACATCTGTTTGCATAGACTCTAATTTTCTACGTTCTAATTGTCAACTACTTGCTCACTCCTATTACCAATACCAGCAGTTAATGGAAAGCTGCTACAGAAAGTCCAAAACTGTGCTTCACTAAGTAGCGAGCATGGAAGCTTCATCGTGGAAATGTGACGGTAATTATGGATTGTTCCTGTTGGATCCATGTTTGTTGCTGGGACATCGCTTGATTCATCGTTGGAGTAAAAGTCAACGCATTTGTTTCGACGGACAGAAGGGCGCCGTTCATTTGGATAAAGATAACGTGTTGCTGCAAGTGAGGACATCATTTTGTCACACGTCTTTGGATTTAATCATTGGCTTCATTTGACTTGGTGGATTCATTTTGGATTATATTTCTTCCCGTTTGGAGGATTTGTTGTTGGATTTACTCTGCGCGCTCGTCTCGTCAGGCCTGGTCGATCGAATGGATTATAGCTATGTTTGTTGTTGCAACATTAAAATGGCCATTTAAAATTACGTGTGCACACAACTGGGTTTAAAGCGTAATTCCAATGCATTGGTTGCTGAATAGACATTGCTTATGTATATGAAGTGTATGTTTGTTCACAATTGTTTGCAGAATGGAAGATGAAAAGTGTATCAATGCTGAAGGGTTTACTGAGTCAACTCAAAACTTGCCAAATGTTGATACTGAGTCTGTAAAAGGGAAAAGAACTGTTAAGACCCAAAGCTTTATTGGAAAAGGTTGATACTTTGCAAAACTTAAGAAAGGCAAAGTTTAAAAAAGGCTCAGGAACTAATAGAGGCTGGTAACAGGTTAATGTGTGATGCCAGAGAATATGAACCTGAGATTTGCAAGATCTTTGAAGACTTTAAAGTAGTGTGTACAGAGGCTAAAGAGGCCCATGAGTCATTATTGGTTTTGTTACCTGTCCAGGAAGTTGAAAAACAAGAAATATGGTTCAAAGCAAAGATGCTACCAATCAATGAGTTCACTGAACGTGTAAATAAGTGGTTATCAGACACATTGCCAAGTCACAAAATTTCTGAAGTGGATGATATAAATAATGACGTGGGTCCTGGAGACAGCATTTCAAATGTGTCTTTAGCTTCCTCCAAAAGCAGCAAACATAGCTCACGCAGTGGTAGAAGTGGATCTGTTTCATCAGCGCATGTACAGGCGATGGCAGAGAAAGCTGCACTTATGGCACGCACTGCTGCATTAAAAGCCAAACTTGCTATTGAAGCTCAGGAGGAGGAATTAAGACGGAAAAAGGAACAGTTGCAATTGGATGCTGAAATAGCAGCTTCTACTGCAAAGATTGCTGTGTTACAAGCTTCTGATAATCAAAGCAAATGTTCACATAATGGATGTTCAAGTTCAAAGGGAAAACAGAGTGATCAAAGAAAGATCAATGTGAGTCATAACCTTAATTCTGATCCTACGTGGCCCAGGGGTTTGAATCCTACTGCAAATGAATATGTGCCATTGAATTCAATGTCGACAAATACAGCTGGAGTAGTTGGTGCTACCGCATCACATGCTATATCAGATCAGAACCAACGAAACAATGTTACCTCTCAGTGTGATCCCTTGCTGGAAGTTTTGAAAAGACGGGAGGAATTAACAACATCTCATTCAGCAGCAAGAATAGCTGGGGTTAAGCATCCTCATATAGCTGGGGTTAAGCATCCTCATATTTTACCTAAACGAGAGATTCTGATCTTTAATGGAGATCCATTGCAATACATTCCCTTCATCTGAACATTTGAACACAGCATTGAAGAAAAAACTACCAATGAAATAGATTGTTTGTATTTCCTCGAGCAGTTTACAAGTGGACAGCCAAAGGACTTGGTACAAAGTTGTCAGCACTTACCCCCTGCCAGAGGCTATGCATTGGCCAAAAGATCATTAAAGGAACATTTTGCTAATGAATTCCAGGTATCTACTGCCTATTTGGAGAAGGTGTTAAAGAGGCCTGCCTTAAAGTCTGAGGATGTACAAGGATTACAGGCTTATGCTTTGTTCTTACGTGCCTGTTGTAATACTGTGAGTGCGCTTTCTTACATGCAAGAACTCAACATGCCCAGCAATATTAAAATTATTGTAACAAAGTTACCCTATAAGCTAAGAGAGCAATGGAGAGCAAAGGCTTGCGGAATTATGGAATCTAGTAAAGGCAGAGCAAAGTTCTCACATATTGTGGAGTTTGTTGAACGACAGGTGGTATCTGATCCTGTGTTTGGAGATATCCAAGATAAACAAAGCACAAGTATATCTAAAACACAAGTGCACAAAACAGTTAGAGGAAGCAGTTTTGCCACCAATGTTGCTACTTCATTTTCATATAAGAAAACTAGTGATGTGCAGCCACAGCAAGAACATCGTTTTGTGTCCAAGTCTACTGGAACTTGTTTGTTCTGTGCAAATGTTACCGGCCTCAGACCTAGGGGATATCTGGGTCGGCAACTAAGGACACACAGCCCGTTAAGCACTGTGTACCTGTGAAACTGTGAAACAATAAAGAGACAGACAAAATGAGTGTCGTTCCCTTGGCGCATCAATTTACTTCTGAGATCGAACCTATTAGTAACCGTGAGCACTTCTCATGTTACATGACATCTGTACATGGGATAATGTGATATGAATAATACATGCACACAACATACATGTATACATATGCATCCATTTACCTTACTTATTTCACATAAAAAAACATTGAGTTACATATCACACATAGAGAGCAGAATATGCACGCTAACAAATTCCATATACAAAACTTAAAGAATAAACCAACGTTCCAAGTTCACTTAACAAGTGTCTCACGTTACTCAAAAGAACCAAACACAAATGTGTCACAAACACACATATCAAGAGAAATACATCAACCACTGTTGCATTTAGAACGTTTACAATGTAATTTGCATCGTGTCACACACTGAGCATGTGCATGCAGAGCATTCAATATGGCTATTGAACAGCTAATACAACAGGTGCACGTACCACTACATAGCAAACAACTCATTACTAATGTGTTTAAAATTACAGACATTTTGCCATACACTAACATTATATGGTACACTCTCAAATGCACTTAAGACAGCGTTAATCATTTACACCTATGACGTCAAGTAAATTCAGCCTCAATTTAGCATTCAGCAAAATTAGATTCTCCAAAACATATTAGAAACGCGTACAGTCACTTAACACACTTCGTGATCACTTTCAATTACTTCAACAAAGTCACATTAATCAACAGAAAAATGTTTAAAGTATATATTACTTTACCTGTGAAACAATAAAGAGACAGACAAAATGAGTGTTGTTCCCTTGGCGCGTCAATTTACTTCTGAGATCACGCCCGGGAGAAAACTAGTCTCTATTGTGCTTCACAGGAGCGCTCAAGCGCCATCTACTGATGTGGCGGTGTTCTAATACACACATGCACATGTGCATAAATAACTCCATTGGTAATGTTCCTATTTTAAAATTAGGGGGGGGGTGTCTCTTTTCCATTAAAAATTTAATGTACCATTCATTAACCCTTTACACAAATCAACATCCATTGGAAAGATGTTTTGCTTTAAAGAAAAAGACTCAACGAGACAAACTTGAATTTGAAAGTCAAGGGAAATTGTTTTGGTTGCTTAAAGGTAGAACATTTGAGTAAAGAATGTGAAAGTTGCTTGATCTGTCAAGTTTGTGGTGCCACACATCCAATTATCCTGCACATATATCACAAGGAAGTTAGTGTGACGGAATCAGAAGAAAAACGCAAATTAATGTCTGCTAAAACTTGTGGTCACACAGGGGCCGACAAAGAGAGGAGTTTAATGCCAATCATACCTGTTCAAGTGAAAGCTATTAAAGGTAACAAGGTGATTCAGACATATGCTTTTCTTGACCCAGGAAGCTCAGCTACTTTTTGTTCAGAACATTTGATGGAAGAGCTGAACATGAGTGGAAAAAGGGTCAATATATTTCTTCGGACCATGGGTCAAGAACAGTCTGTTTCTTGTAACGTTATTGGTGGACTTGAAATCAGTGGTATCAACAGCAATCATTTTTTCCCCACTTCCAGATGTATATACACAAAAGAAGATGCCTGTTAGTTCAGGAGACATCATTACTCAAGAGAAGTTATGCAAGTGGTCCTACCTGGACAAGGTTAAGATACCATACATTCAAACAGAAGTTGATTTGCTGATTGGAAATAATGCGTCCAATTTGATTGAACCATATGAAGTAATAAACAGTCATGGTAATGGGCCACTCGCCATCAAAACCCTATTGGGATGGGTTGTCAGTGGGACTATGGAGGACAACAGTGACCACAAGAATGAAAATGGGCATTCTGCTGTTACTGTTAACAGAATTTCTGTCGTTAAACTGGAGGAGATGCTTAACAATCAGTTCAATCATGAATCATTTCAGCGAAAGGACTGCTGATAAAAGGGAAATGTCAAGGGCAGATCTTCGGTTCATGAACATAATGAACAGCTCAGTCATTCTTCAAGATGGACACTACAGCCTAAAATTGCCATTCAGGACTGATGATGTTACGCTACCTGACAACTTTTGTGCTGCTAAACAGCGACTTAATAACTTGAAATGGAAATTGGAAAAAGAGCCAAGACTTTCATGAGAAATACACAAGTTTTCTTACTGATGTTGTACATAAAGGTTATGTGGAGATGGTGCCAGTTCACCAACTAGAGCGTGTAGATGGCAAAGTCTGGTACATTCCACATCATGGGGTGTTTCATCCTAAGAAGGGATCACTAAGAGTTGTGTTTGACTGTGCAGCAACATATAAAGGTACGTCATTTAATAGTCAACTGTTGCAAGGCCCTAATCTAACCAATCTTCTGGTAGGTGTACTGATGAGATTCAGACAAGAACCAGTAGCCTTCATGACGGACATCGAAGCGATGTTCCACCAAGTCAAAGTGGCCAAGGAAGATGTGGACTTTCTACGATTCTTATGGTGGCCTGGTGGAGAAATAACTAAAGAGCCCATTATATTTAGGATGACAGTTCATCTCTTCGGGGCTGCATCTTCTCCTAGCTGTGCTTGTTATGACTTAAGACAGACAGCGAAAGACAATCAGGCAGACTTTCCAGCGGAAGTAATTGAAACCATCAATAATAACTTCTACGTAGTTGATTGCTTGAAGAGCGTCTCTTCAGAGGAAGATGCCATCTCTGTTGTTAAATATCTCGCTGCGCTTTGTCAGAAAGGAGGCTTTCGTCTTTTGAAATGGATCAGCAACAGCCATAAAGTGTTGCAGTCAATTCCTGAAAAATATCGTGCTAAGGAGATACAGCAGTTAGACCTGGATAGAGACAAATTGCCCATCGAGAGAGCTTTAGGTCTCCAGTGGAATGTGGAAACTGATACCTTTCAATTTAAGATTTCTGTGAAAGATCGACTATGCACAAGAAGGGGCGTTCTATCTGTCGTAAGCTCTGTGTACGATCCTATGGGATTTCTAGCACTGCTTATTCTGCCTGCTAAAGTGCTTATGCAAGAGTTGTGCAGACAAAATTTGGGCTGGGATGAGGTTATCCCATTAGTCTTCCAGAAGCAACGGGCACACTGGATATCTGAATTGCACGGAGTTGTAGAGTTCAATGTGAACAGATGTTTTAAACACATGGATTTCAGACTGCCCACTCATGCTTGTTTACATCACTTTGCTGATGCATCCGAAAGTGGATATGGCACGGTTTCATACCTCAAGTTGCAGAACAGTTTAAACATGGTACAAGTGGCTTTCCTACTTGGCAAGTCTAGAGTAACACCATTAAAACCAGTGACTATACCTCGCTTGGAGCTAACAGCGGCTGTATTGGCAGTTAAAGTTGACATCATGCTGAAAAAGGAGTTGCAACTTCCTTTGGAAGATTCAGTCTTTTGGACTGACAGCACGACTTTTCTGAATTATATCAGAAACGAGGACAAATGCTTTCACACATTTGTCGCTAATAGAGTGTCTTACATAAGAGATGCTACACAACTTCAGCAGTGGAGGTATGTCCCCACTAAAGAAAATCCAGCAGACGATGCATCTCGTGGGCTAAAGATGTAACATTTTTTTGAGCAGTAAGCGATGGATAGATGGTCCTAGCTTTCTCTGGGAACCGAGTGATACGCCATTTTCTGTAAAAGAGCAGGTCTTGACAGATGATGACCCGGAAGTTAAAGGGGAATTGAAAGTAAATGTTGTCGCCTTGCAGAGTGGACAGAATGCCACTAGTCGACTAATTAACTACTACTCTGAATAGAAACGACTAAAGATTGCAGTTGCCTGGTACTTGAAGCTGCAGAAGATTCTGATGGAGCTGAGCCGCAAAAGAAAGGAGATCTCAGCTTCAAAACAGATTAACAATGTTACTGTAGATTCAAAATTACAGGAGCTTAAGGCATCTCTAGGTGAACAAAGGTTGACTGTGGAAGATCTATCCAAGGCTGAGATTGGTATCCTTCGTTTTAGTCAACAGGAACAATTTCAAAACGAAATTGCAGAGCTCAAGGATGGAAGTGTTGGAGTAAAGCGAAACAGTACTGTATACAGTTTGGATCCTGTATTACATAATGGATTGTTATTGGTGGGAGGAAGACTTGGTAAATCAGCAATGCCCATTGAAACTAAACATCCCATCTTGTTGTCTAAGGATCAGCATGTTTCATATCTCATACTTCGAGACATCCATGAGCAGTTAGGTCACGGTGGCAGAAACCTAATGCTTTCCAAAATGCGGCACAAGTATTGGATTACAAATGCTAATTCTGTGGCAAGAAAAATTATCTCCAAGTGTGTCATCTGTAGACGTTATAAAGGAAAATTGGGTGAACAAAAAATGGCAGACCTTCCATTGGAAAGGATCACCACTGACCTACCTCCTTTTACCAATGTAGGAGCGGACTTTTTTGGGCCCATTGAAGTAAAAAGAGCCAGGAGTAAAGTAAAACGCTATGGAGTGATATTTACTTGTTTGGCAAGCAGAGCAGTCCATTTGAAAATGGTGTATTCATTAGATACGTACTCATGCATAAATGCCTTGCGTAGGTTTGTTTGTCATCGTGGACAAGTTTCTCTTATGAGGTCGGATAATGGGACTAATTTTATTGGTGCTGAGCGGGAGTTAAAGGATGCTCTCTCAGCATTGGACAACAAGAAGATTCAGAGAGCCTTACTTCATAAGGAAGTTCAATGGTGCTTCAATCCCCCCACAGGCTCCCATTATGGAGGGATATGGGAGTGTATAATTCGAACGGTGAGACAAATTCTTTGTTCAGTTCTTCGACAACAAACACTGGACGATGAAGCATTGCAAACAATCTTGTGCGAAGCAGAAGCCATTTTGAATGACCGTCCTATTTCCAAACTATCCAGTGACCCTAGTGATCTAGAAGCTCTCACTCCAAATCACATCCTGCTTATGAGAGGGAATCCTGCATTGCCACCTGGTTTATTTGAAAGATCTGACCTGTATGCCAAAAGGAGATGGAAACAAGTGCAATACATTGCCGATCTTTTTTGGAAAAGATGGGTAAGAGAATACCTACCCTTGTTGCAAAATCGACAAAAGTGGAACAAAGAACGTAGAAACTTCACTTCTGGAGACATTGTTGATCCTTCAGCACCACGAGGCTCATGGATACTCAGAAGAGTTTTGGAGACCTACTCAGACAACAAAGGTTTAGTACGTTCAGTAAAGGTACAAACCAAAAGTAGTGTCTTAGAACGTCCAATTAATAAGTTTTGCCTTCTGTTAGAAGCAGACTAAGTTGGGGTATTTAGAAATTAAATTTACTGCTTCCTGTCCAAAGATACAGTGTTAGTTATGGCTTCATTTTTTTAATTATTATTATTATTATTTTTTTCTGAGTTTGTAATTATGTTTTCCTGCTATAAGCAATTATGGGACCGGTGTGTTGAAGCCATTTTTTGTTGTAGTTATATATTTGTCCATTGGGTGGCACTCTGGTAGAATACCCATGGTACATCAGGGCAATTGGATGATGAGATAACAGGTGTGTGTATTGGTAGTGGGGAAGCACACAGCTTTTGACCGTTTTAGGTCGTGCTTTATTATGTTAAACAGGCTTTTTGGATTATGTGTTGGACCGTGTTGAACAGTATGCTGTATCTACAAGGTATGGAGTTTTGTGTGGACTTTTTGTGAACTAAACAAAATGACACCACAGGAAGCTAATTGAAGCAATGTTTATTCATTGAAGCACAATAAAGAAAGAGACTATTTGCATCTTACATCTGTTTGCATAGACTCTAATTTTCTACGCGTCAACTACTTGCTCACTCCTATTACCAATACCAGCAGTTTAATGGAAAGCTGCTACAACTAGCACGTCTACCGTACGGATATTTACTCATTCACGCACTATTTATCATTCACACAATCTCTGTCTAAAATGATTTTATTATTCATTCTTAAAAAAAGAAACATGTAGAACTGTAACAGAGCTCCAATACATCTTTTCTAACACCGGCTAGTTAGACCTAGCCAGCACAAGCTAGCTATATAGCTAAGAACAATCACCAAATCAGCACATAGTTTTCAACAAAACTTCAAAAACACCAAAACACTCCTCATGCTTGAATGTTGGTAAGTGATATGTGTGTGTGTTTTTTTTTTTAAGCACATACCTGGTATAATTTAATTGGTAATTAGATCAGACAGCTAATTCCTGTCTTTTCAGTTCAAGTGTAACCTAAGCTAGCCTACTTAAACCCAGCCAGATACTAGCAAGCTGATTTAGCTAGTTAGCTCCCAGTCTTGTTTAGCTAACAGGAAAATGTTTTTAGTAGACTCTGATAACCAGAAGATCTCATATGGAATTATAAATGTTTTATAGAAATAGCTAGAACATATTCGACTGCTAGTCTTTTGAGTCTGCTAGTCTTTACACTTTAATATTCTGTTATTTCTGGCCTCCATTTTAGGTTCTTCAGCATTTTTCTGGTTTAACTGTGTAATTCTGTTGTAGGTTTATTACAACATATTTTTATTTCCACATTCATATATTGCTGAATTTTAACATAATATAAAAAAAACAGATTTTGTTGTTATCTTTTTTTGAATTGTTGAAGATGTACTTCAGTTGTGTTTCTCTATATAAACAATATTCTAAAAATTGTCATGTGACTATAGGGTAAAAAAATTGTACTGAAATTTTTAAAGTTTTAAATAAAGTAATAAAAGCAATTTTCTGCTAAAAATATTTCCTTTTTGTATAGAAAAGGGCCACTTTGCTCCCAGCATGAACATTTCAGTATCTGATTACAGTAGGTCTTTAGAGTTTGGACAATATAATTATATTCATGAACTGACCCAGGCCAATTGCCTTAATGCTGGTAGTCAGGGACTGATCACAGGTCAGGTAACAGGGGAAAAAGCTCTTATGGGGCTCTATATTCATGTTCACTTTGTCACTAATAGTGTTGTGTGTGTGTGTGTGTGTGTGTAGTCACACACACAATTAGGTTCATTTGGCTGGGAAATAAATCAGTAGAATGAACAGAATGCAGTCTGGTTATGATCAGAAACGTGTTTTATTGATGGGTAAAAGTAAATGCATGTCTGACTGACACATGCTTTGTTTGAAGCTAACATTACCACATTATTTACTGGACATCAGCCATCACCAGCACACTCACAGCATCACACACTGCTCTATAGTAATAATCAAACCACTGTGAGGCATATGGGGGGATGTGTTCACTCTGAACAGCTGAGACTCTCACTGTCACCATGGTTACGATAAGATTCCTCATGAACAGTCATAAAGTCCAGCTCAGAGTTCATGAATCGTGACACAACATTGAAGTTTCTCAGTGTGGTGGAACACGTGTTAGTCCTGGTAGTGGTCCATGCTAAGTGTAATTACAGTACAGTCCTCACACACCTGAACTGTTGTGTTTCAGTCACAGTCACTGTTTATTTGGTACTACACATAGTGTAAATGACATACACACAACACACATAATAAATAAAAAATATATAATAAATAAAAAAATATTAAATCAATATTACAACTGTGAATCAATCATCTTTGGAGAAACAAATATTTCACTGTCATGGAACAACAAACTGAATAAAACTGTTGAGCAGAAACACACTGAATAAGTAGATAAAAAATGTGGAGGTAAAAATAAGCTATAAACAGCTACAACACATTTGTATTTGTGTAATCAGTGTGATGATGTGATGATATCTCTGTGTTGTGTGTAGATGCTGAAGGATGTGACTTTGGATTGTAAAATATGTTATTAAAGCCTGAAGTAACTTGTAGCTGAGTGGATAAAAGGATGTGATCAGTCACGGTTATTGTTATGGAACTTCTACATCTGAATATGAATGATTCAGCTCCCAAACTGCTGGAAATGTGGGACGGGTTCTAACACTTCACCAAAACTGCTTCATCCTGGAAAAGAGGTTTGAGGTGAGACTGCTGTCATACGCCAGTCCTGGTGAGTTTATCATACTTAATGCTGAAAGACAGAGAAGAGCATCAGTGTAAACAAACGTCATCAGTATAAACACACACACACACACACACACACATAGTAAAAGTGACAATATTATATAGTACACAGTGAATATTACTCAGTATCAGTACAGTTTTACTACAGTACAGTAAAGAGACAGTAAGTCAGTAACTCACTGTAGTGTCTCCAGTTTACAGTGTGGATCCTTCAGTAGATCAGAGAGCAGCTTCACTCCTGATTCTCCTGGATTATTATAGTACAGATTCAGTTCTCTCAGGTGTGATGAGGAGTTTGACCTCAGAGCTGAAGCCAGAGCAGCACAACCTTCATCTGTAATACTGCAGCGCCACATCCTGCAAGAAAGAAAACCTTCTCACACTTAACACACTCAGTTTTAGCATTGAAAACATGAACTACACAAAATCTCTATATACAGTACATTTACTCTCCATCTCACACACAACAATGAAATTATATCAGATCACTACAATTACAATTACCACAGATGAAAACTGGATGTTGCTGTGTTTAAAACTCTCTCTCTCTTTCTGTGTGTGTGTGTGTGTATACCTCAGTATCTCCAGTATACAGTGTGGATTCTCCAGTCCAGCAGAGAGCAGCTTCACTCCTGAATCCTGCAGTTTATTCTCACTCAGGTCCAGTTCTCTCAGACTGGAGGAGTTTGAGCTGAGAACTGAGGACAGAACTCTACAGCTTTCCTCTGTCAGATTACAGTCACACAGCCTGGAAGAGAAATGATGAAATATCAGAACACTGATCTCAAACACACAAACACAGCCATAATACAGCTAAAGTTTAACATGTAACAGAAATGTCAGTGCAAGCGAGCAGCCTACAAACAATACACATTGATCTGTGTTCAAGTTTCTACAACCAACACTGCAGATATAGTGCATTTTATTACAGAAAATAAAGAATTATAGAACTGTACACTAACAGTTAATAACATGCCAGTACTAGTCGTACTTTACAGTGAGGTCAATAAGGCAATTTCTCTGATGTTATCTGTCCTCATGGAGCCGCTACCATGTCCAGCTTTATAACAGATTCTGATAGCGTGTCGAGTGAACTTTTCTGATCTTTTTGGAATGTAACAAACACAAAAGCTAAAGTAAATCTGATCAAATATTATTATGTGGCTGTTGTTGTCAACTGTAAATAACAGTTTCTTGATTTGGGAAAGACGTTGTTGTTCTGAAACATAGTTAGCTTTTTTACTCAGTCACATTAGACAGAAGATAGAAAACTTTCCAGAAAGTTCCACAGGACATCTGGTTCAGGAGTTGAATAAAGTTATATAATAAAAAACCGGCCAACCAAACAAACAAATAAATAAATAAATTACAATAAATGTGTTATAATTTGTGAATGAAAAATGTTTTCTTTTTCAGCAGCCCTGATTTTTTTCTTCCTGTTTAAATCTGAATACGAAAACAGTTAAAAATATTTTGAGCACTTAACAGATACAGATACAGATAATAGCATTGTGTTACACCTCTAGCAGGGACACAAGATCTAAACAGCTATAATTACAATTCGTAAGTACAGTTTTTATTCATATTATATAATTAATCTAGAAAGTAAATCTGATTCTCACAAACACATTTCAGCTTCTTACAAATATTTAAATCATATTCCAAAATTTACAGCTATATAAAACACACATGCAATCATTTCTGTATGTAATATTTTCTGATAAAATGATAATGTGACCTCTGTATGCGTGTGTGTGTGTGTGTGTATACCTCAGTATCTCCAGTGTACAGTGTGGATTCTCCAGTCCAGCAGAGAGCAGCTTCACTCCTGAATCCTGTAGTTTATTCTCACCCAGGTTCAGTTCTCTCAGACTGGAGGAGTTTGAGCTGAGAACTGAGGACAGAACTCTACAGCTTTCATCCGTCAGATTACACCCACACAGCCTGGAAGAGAAATGATGAAATATCAGAACACTGATCTCAAACACACAAACACAGCCATAATACAGCTAAAGTTTAACATGTAACAGAAATGTCAGTGTGTTTCTCTCACACACAGAAATCAGAGGACAGGACACCACATCAGCACATTTACAGGAGCAGGGACGTCTTTCTGCACTCCACAATCTCTCAGCTACAATTTATTATAAGACCATTAGGTCATGTACATAACACACACGTGAGAGCGAGAAGCCTACAAACAATACACTCTGATCTGTGTTCAAGTTTCTACAACCAACACTGCAGATATAGTGCATTTTATTACAGAAAATAAAGAATTATAGAACTGTACACTATCAGTTAATAACATGCCAATAGTAGTCGTACTTTACAGTGAGTTATATGTTGAATTTCACAGAGACGGTAAAACAGTTGGTGTGTGTTCTTCTCCATACAGTTACAAACCTGTCATCTCGAGACCTCCAATTTTACAGACACTGGTTCAGTTGTTTGGTGTGGCCAGAGTACAGGTGCAGTGTTCACATACATCCAAGCAGATCCAAACTAAAGAAAAAGTTTGATCTCTCCAAACCAAACAAGGTAAGTGTGAAAATGTCCATATATGATAGAAAAAAAATGTCTAATGATAGATATTTTCTTATATAATCTATATAGCCCATGTTGCAAAAGTTACTTTTCAGTAGCTGATTTATGTCATTAAGGTCACAGCCAGGAGCTACTAGCAGTGTGCTGTGACAAACTCCCCACAACACTCTGACACAGAACAGACATCAGCCCAACTAAAAGCTTGTCATGTAATGGAGATACAGTTGCAGACTTTTATTGTGCACAGTGAAAAATAAGCAACTATGATGATGAAAAAACACAAAACAACAAAACATAAGGACTATGGGCAAGACTATGGCAGGCAAATCAACAACAGAAGCCTGACAAAAGACACCGCAAAACTAGAACTTAAATAGTGGTGCTGATTAGGGTGAAACAGGAAACAGGTGAACAGTGGAGTATGTGACATGGTATTGTGATGTGCAGTGGCTGATGGGTACTGTAGTTCAGTGCAGTTTAGGATCTAACCTGACAAGGATGAGGAACTGGTACTTAGGTGTACTCTTAGTTGGACTCCTAAAACTTGAAGTTGAACAGAATGTTTTAATATATGCTTTTTATATTTTGTATTTGTATTGTTCCAATTTTGACAGTGTTATGTTTCTGTTGTTCTCATTTGTGATAGTTCTGTTCAATGTCACTTTCAAATAAAACGAGAAAAGTAACAGTACCTGTCACTAGTGTTTACTTCACAAAATTCACAAAAAAGCAGTCATGATGCAGTCAGAGAAAACATAATAAATCAATATAAGAGTTTGTCCATATGACCCAGTGCTAACTGCAGACATAACGTGTTAGTGTAAAAAGTGAAACAATCTTCTGTAAAAGTACCAGAGGTTTATTTAAAGATGATTAGAATAATTATTAACAAGCATTAATCCAAACAGTGCAGTTCAATATTACATTAAAATAACAAACCATACAGTAATATATTTATAAATAAAAATACTCACTCAGCTTTTCTGGAGGCTTTGACCACTGGCAGCAGCCTCAGAAGACATTCCTCTGATCGGTCATATTTCCTCAAATTAAACACATCCAGCTCCTGTTCTGAGTTCAGTAACACAAATACCAGAGCTGACCACTGAGCAGGAGAGAGTCTGGTTCCACTCAGACACCTGTAACCTCCTCTGTTCAGGTAAGTTTGTACTTCCCGCACTAGAGAATGATCATTCAGTTCATTCAGACAATGGAACAGATTGATGGATTTCTCTGGAGATGGATTCTCCCTGATCTTCTCTTTGATGTATTCGACAGTTTCCTGTTTGCTGTGAGAGCTGCTTCCTGTCTGTGGCATTAAGCCTCGTAAGAGAGTCTGATTGGACTCCAGGGAGAGACCCATTAGGAAGCGGAGGAAGAGGTCCAGGTGTCCATTCTCACTCTGTAAGGCCTTGTCCACTGCACTCCTGAGGAAATCAGACATGTTTGACTTTCTGAAAAGATCAGACAGATCAGTGATTTGTTGTTCTGTTACATTTCTGGTGATGAAGGAGAGAAATGCATATAAAGCAGCCAGAAACTCCTGAACACTCAGATGTACAAAGCTGAACACCTTCCCCAGGTGAAGCCCAAACTCCTCTCTGAAGATTTGGGTACACATTCCTGAGTACACTGACACTTCTCTGACATCAATGCCACACTCTCTCAGGTCTTCCTCATAGAAGATCAGGTTTCCTATCTCCAGCTGTTGGAAAGCCAGTTTTCCCAGTGCCAGGATACTCTCTCTGGTCTGCTGAGGATCAGAGTCACATTTCTGATGGTACTTTTGGTCCTTGTGTTTGATCTGAAAGATCAGGAAGTGTGTGAACATTTGAGTCAGAGTCTTGGGGATCTCTCCACTCTCTGCTTCACCCAACATTCTCTCTAGAACAGTGGCTGAAATCCAGCAGAAGACTGGGATGTGGCACATGATGTAGAGGCTTCTTGAAGACTTCGTGTGTGTGATGATTTTATTGGCCAGGCTCTGATCACTGATCCTCTTCCTGAAGTACTCCTCTTTCTGAGGATCACTGAAGCCTCGTACCTCTGTTACCTGGTCTACACACTCAGGAGGGATCTGATTGGCTGCTCCTGGTCGAGAGGTTATCCAGAGGAGAGCAGAGGGAAGCAGATTCCCCTTGATGAGGTTTGTCAGCAGCACATCCACTGAGGCTGACTCTGTCACATCACACAATCTCTCATTGTTCTGGAAATTTAGAGGAAGTCGACACTCATCCAGACCATCAAAGATCAAAACCACTTTGTAGGACTCACAGTCTATTAATTTTAGTTTTCTCATTTCTGGGAAAAAGTGACGAAGAAGATTCATCAGAGTGAGATTTTCCTGCTTCATCAGATTCAGCTCTCTAAAGGGAAGAGGAAACATGAAAAAGATGTCCTGATTTGCTTTTCCTTCAGCCCAGTCCAGAATGAACTTCTGCACAGAGACTGTTTTTCCAATTCCAGCAACTCCTTTAGTCAGCACAGTTCTGATGGACTTGTCTTTAAAGAGATCATTACATTTGATGGGTGTCTCCTGTGTTGCTGGTCTCCTGGACGCTGTCTCAATCTGTCTCATCTCATGTTCATTATTGACATCTCCACTCCAACCCTCTGTGATGTAGAGCTCTGTGTAGATCTCATTCAGAAGTGCTGAGCTTCCATGCTGTGAGATTCCTTCATTAATTCTTTTAAACTTCTCCCTCAGATTGGATTTCAACTTTGACTGATACACAGGCGACACAGACTCTAATAAACAAAGTAATAACATGTTTTAGTGCAAAATCCCTGAGCACAATATAAAATGTAAAATTCTTTCAAATGCTGCTGTTCATTCCTGATTCACATACTAAACATTATTGAAGGAACAGGACCATTGTACAGAGTAACCACAAGCTGGACCACGAACAGAACAGAAAAGCACCAGATGTACATGATACTAAAATCAAACTTAAAACTAAAAGTGTTAATATCTAAAACAATTTCCTCTCTCTAAAGTGAACCTGATGGAATAAAGCCATGACTCAGAGCTCTTACTGTTGTGCAGTGTGTTAGCGAGATCTGTGTGGTTCATGTTCTTCAGGACGTGCAGTGTGATCTTCAGCACTCCCTCTCTGACACTCTGCAGATCCTCCTCATCCTCCACCTCCCTCTCAGTGCATTCTGGGTAATCTGGACTCAGCAGCTTCCTAAACCTCTTCAGCTCATTCTTTATCAGAGTGATGACTTCGTGTTCCAGCTCCTGGTTAGAAACATACAGTAACAGATCTAAATATTATAATGTTACACAGTGAGAGATGCTTTTATTTTATGAAAAGATGAAAAGTCTCTTTTTAGTACCACAGTTACAATTGAAATTCTGTCTGATTACACATAATTCTGCTGTACAGTGATAAATCTATAAATTGTCATTATCATAAATTAAAACCTGCAAGCTACTTAAACACAAGAAACACACATTAAAAATACACACACTTTGAATATGGACTTCAACTGATTTCTGCTGATGTTTGATTTCCTCTTTTGTGGTCTGTGAACAAACAAAACACATCATGTAATATGGACTATATGTATTCATAGCTGCACAACACACACTAATAAATACAGACACAGATATTTAACAGTATGCTCTTAACATAATACACTGATTTCAGGATTTCCTAACTGACACTAACATATTTAGAAAAATTTTTTTTGAAAGAATGAATGAATAAAATAGTTATATTGTAATTGATTTCCCAGGTGTAAATGTTCTTCTGTAGCACCACAGTCCCTCCAGCTCAGGGACTGCAGGCTGAACTGAACTCTTAAAGCAGTTTTCCTCACTGCCAGTCCGAGAGCTGCAGCACTGCACAGTTTAGTGTTTTACTGCTTCAACACCTGATAAAGCTCATGAAGGGCTTCATAATGAGACGAGTGAGTTTGATCAGGTGGAACACTGCTGTAAAACACCTCACTACACTGACCTCACATCAGTAGAACTGTCTCTGTCTCTGAAGGTAATTGGATCTTCCATTGACGCGTCACTCTTCATGGACACACAGCTGGGTTCTGGTGAGTCTGAACTCTTTCCCTCCATCATTCTAGAATTACAACAGAAATATCAGCAATAATTAATACTCTGCTGTCTCAGCACTGTTAAACAATGTGTTCATCATTAAACACCAAGAATTCCATCTTTTTAATTCAGCTACAGTCTGCACACTTATTCAAACAGGAGACTCGCCTCATACCTCAGGAATTACTCTGATGTCAGGAGTCCCAATCACAGCTAACTGACTCAGCTGGGTCTTAAAGCCTGTAGAGTTCACTGACTCAAAGCTCTGCTGCTCTTATGCTACACATTACACAGTCCTTTCTACTCTTCTCAGTAGTCACGTTTACATGGACACTTTTTGTTTCAATTGGAATGAAATCATTCAGATTGATTAATCCGATCGCAGTGTTTACAAGAATGCTGAATAAAGCAATCGGGTTGATATGCGCGTTTACATGACAGAATCGGATTTGATCTCCTGACATGCGCACAGTGCACGAATACACGTTTCCCGCCGTTCCAACATGCAGATACTAGCAGCCACTCTCTTGCCATTAAAATGCCCCTTCCCGAGCCCAGAACAAGGCATCTGTGGATGAGGGTCCGAAGCAAGGACAACGGGGGACAACGTCATCTTGCACCACTTCACAGACGAGGAGAGGAAGGAGAATTTTAGGATGACACGACAGTCATTTATGACACTATGCTCAATGGTGGAGGGGAACATGGCACCTGGTGAGGCTACGGTCAGAGCCCCAATACCGCTGACAGCCGTGCGTCATACGTCATTACGTGATTTGTACGTCATTGCACATGCGCAGAATTATCTGGTTTCATTTTCAATCCTATGAAGTGTTTACATGTCCTCTCCATCGGATTAGAAAAGGTTTAAACCACCCCTTACAATCTGAATGAAATTTTAATCGGTTTTGGCCAATTCATTCCGATTGACATGTTTACATGTGACTTTATAAATCTGATTGTGCTTCTAGTCCAATTACGATCGGATTATTAGTGTCCATGTAAATGCAGCTAGTGATATATTCACTGCTATTAAACACCTTAAAGCAAAGTTTAGCTCCTCTGTTAACTAGTGAGTGTTTAGAGATACAGATCTCTTCCCACGAGATGGTGCACTGTAAAAGATGAACATTCATCTTACTTATTTTTTCTCATTATGATTGAGTTTTTATTACTTTTTTGTGATGCACCTATTACTTAATGCATTGCAATTAAGTTTACTGAACTTGATTATTTGTGTTCTTGGGAAACAGTTGAAAATTAGGCTTTCAGTTCATTTGAGCATGTGCTAGAGCACCAGGCATTTGCACTTAGCACCACTCAGGCAAACACCCCGTGGGCAATTTCACTGGGCAGTTTGCGTTCCTGTTTTGTGTTGTTGAATGGCGGTAAGTTATTTACACCAGTTTACTTTGATAGTGATGGGATCAGGACATAGCTAGTTAGCTATGGAATTAGCTTTGTTGCAAAAGTATTAAACATAACTTTTAAAGTAATGTACAGAAATATATAATGAGAAAGAAATACAATGACCTCAGTGGCAAAAATTTAACACAGTCTTCAAATAAACAGCATTCTTTGTTAACAGTTTTCTAAGCTTCCTTTTTGCTAATCATAGTTCATGAATGCGCCACCAGAGTTTTTGTTTATTTATGCTCTGCGAGTTTACATTCGCCATTCTGGCACAAATCTCTCGTGTGGGTCGGGCTTAACAGTGATTTACTCTCATTGGTTAGTGAGATTTGGATGGACAGCTCCCTGACCTGGAAGCAGAGCCTTCAGTAGTGTGAATTTTGAATCTTCAACAAATGTCAAGTAAGAAATATATAACCACAAAGGCCTCTATATACATTTATGATTTAATCAATATAATTCCCAGTTCAAATTTCTGATTATAAAATTTGCCTTTTTTTAAAAAAAATAAAATTAGTTTGTCCATTACTTGACTGTTAAGAGACAAAACCTCTGTGTTGTATCTGGTGTGTAAGCAAATAGCGAGGTAAGAAATAATGTGGTATTGTTAAAAACTCTGCTTTGAGCTTTATTGTCCCTTGCATGGTTTGTATGGTTTATTTCTTTGGATTTTTTGCAGAATTCCAAAGAGTTGCAACTAAAAATCTACAGTAGCTGTTCTTTGGGTCATTGGACAACCATACTCCACATTTGATTGAAATCTGGTTGGCAAAACACTCTCAAACTTTCTACACCAGGTTAATACAAAGGTGGGCTACATATTGCATTAATATTAACTTAAATTTTATGTCTTCTAATTAAATTTTTAGACTTATTTATTTACCTAAAATGTTTGAGGCTGTCCATGCAAAATTTTGGGTTTGCAAATGTATTTCTGCCATAAGTTCAACTAAAGCCACCTGTTACAGACTCCACTCCTTGTGGTTAATTTATAAAGTTAATTAGTTAATTCATCTCCATTTTTGAGAGACACAGGATGTTATAGCAATGCAAACTCTTGTGCTTTGTGGTTTCCCCATCCTCCTCGGTGACAATGACCCAGAATTCTTCTGACTGTTTTGTAAGTGTCTATAGTTTTGTTAGTTTTAGTTTAGTTTATTTTTATAATCCATAATCTATATTTATAAACTATAATCTATTTTTTATAGCTTCCTGCCAACTACCTTAAAAAACTGTGCTCAAGTGTACCTAGGAGTATTGGTGATGTTTTAAACACAAAGGGTGGTCACCAAACATGGATTTTGATTTTTTTTTTTTACATTTACTGAACCTCGCATGCAGTTAATTGATAAAAACTATTCATGGCATTATTTTTGATCATCATAATTTTACAACATTTGTTTCCAAACTGCCTAAAACTTTTGCGCAGTACTGTGTATAATCAAATAGTTACTGTAGGTTTCCTGTCAGACGCTGAGCACTTTTCATTCCAGGCAGAGATGATGGTAAGTACAACTTAGAGGTTAGTTACACGCTCAGAAACATCTTGATGATTCATCTGTAAAACATCTGTAAAAATGATGCGAGGGGCAAGCCAGCTCTTCTTTAGCCTCCTTTTGAATAAACAGGCTTTGCTGTGCCTCCTGAGCAGGTGATCATTTGAAGGCACTGGATAGATGCAGAAAATGAAGCACAGAGAAATCTAACTTCTAACTCTGCTGATCACATGTAAGACTCAGATGTAACTGGGGACTTTACTCAGGTGTCTGTGGGTATATTGACAGTCATTCCTGAAGACAGTCCAAAGCCAGGAACAACCCAGCCACATAATACACTTGTGCTGAGGCCATGACCTTTTTTTTCATGTTCTGCAAATTTAGAGGTGATACGTACATGTAAAAATCAATTACTGCTCCTTTAACACTCTCCTCTTAACACAATACACTGATATCAGGATTTCCTAACTGACAATAACATATTTAGAAATAAATGTTTCAATGAATGAATGAATAAAATGGTCATATTGTCATTAATTTGCCGGGTGTAAACCACAGACCCTCCAGCTCAGGGACTGCAGGCTGAACTGAACTCTTAAAGCAGTTTTCCTCACTGCCAGTCCGAGAGCTGCAGCACTGCACAGTTTAGTGTTTTACTGCTTCAACACCTGATAAAGCTCATGAAGGGCTTCATAATGAGACGAGTGAGTTTGATCAGGTGGAACACCGCTGTAAAACACCTCACTATACTGACCTCACATCAGTAGAACTGTCTCTGTCTCTGAAGGTAATTGGATGATCCATTGACACGTCACTCTTCATGGACACACAGCTGGGTTCTGGTGAGTCTGATCTCTTTCCCTCCATCATTCTAGAATTACAACAGAAATATCATCAATAAACACTTGCTTCAAGTCATGTTTTAGTTGACTAAAAGTCTGGGCATTTTAGTCTTATCTTAGTCAAAGAAAGTAAGTATTTTAGTCTAGTTTGTCACTGAAAACTGTAGACATTTTTAGCCATAAGATTATTATTGATTAACATTTCAGTCAATCTAGTCTAGCCAAAACCAATATTTTTTTTGTCATTTTATGTTTTGTCATTTTGTCATTTATTTTGTCTTATTTCACTTATTTCACATGAGATTTAGCTTATCATTATCTGATGAAACACACAGGTTGAATGATTAAGAATGCATCTTTGCAGAACGTGTCTGGTCTGATGTGTCCATTTAAGGAATACATCCAGACATGGAACATGTTCTGATTTCCACATTTATTTTGAACCAACACGATTCAACAACTGGAGTGCAATATTATCTTTAAAACAACTATAAAATAGTGAGCAGTACAGAAAAAAAAGTTTTGAAACCAATTTTTTGGATGTGTGAAGTACCAACCTAACGTTACCACCAAAACGTAAACCTACCTCAATATCTTTGTGGTTAGCCTTCATATGGCTGGCTGAGATTTTTTGTATTCTTTCTAGATGTTGTGTTTCCACATTGCTTCCCTTCTGATATAACAAGGCATTTGCTTTTTTTGTTCTTAGCCTCAGTATAGAGAACATGGGCCCAAATATCAGATCTTCTCTTTCTCCCAAATCAAATTGTTGCTGTCACTATTTAATGAACATTAGATTGAGAGGTACTCCCCACTGGGCTTGCTTAGTCCTGATATGCCGCACATAGCACAAGAAAGGAAACTGCCACTCATGCCATCCAATGAACAGGATATTTGGATTGTAATTTAGAAAAAAGTCTATAATATTTTGTCAACAAAAATATTTTTGTAAAGTTTTTATTTTGTTTTTACTACATTTTAGTCTAGTCTTTTTTTCGTCAACAATACTGCATGCTGATATAATTAGTTTTTAATGATGTCGGTGTCGTCTCATCATTGTCTCGTCTTAGTCATGGAGAAAAAGGTCGTTGACAAACATTTTTCATCATAGTTTTCATTAATGAAATTAACACCAATCAGAACATACATAGACTATTCCTATAGATATTGTTAACCAAACCATGGTGTCTAAATTTATTATACAATTCATGGTACCTAATGTGTGTGAATTTGAAGGGATTAGCAAACCAACTATTTAGAAGGGCTTTGCATGACATACAGCAAGCTACCATCCCATAACACTGATCAATAAGAAGCAAAATAAGAAGAACAAAAATGACCTAACACACATCATAATTCTTTCAACTGTGCCTTTAAAATATGTATTCTAAAATCATTCTAAAAGTAATCTGAATAAGTGACCCTTTTAAATTAGTGTAACAGAATACATCACTGATTACATTGATGAGAGAGTATTGAATATTCAGCCATGGATACTTCATTTAAATGTTCAGCCCAACCTTCCTGTTTTACTGCTTCGACAGCCGATAAAGCTCATGAAGGGCTTCATAATGAGACGAGTGAGTTTGATCAGGTGGAACACTGCCATAAACCACCTCGCTATACTGACCTCACATCAGTAGAACTGTCTCTGTCTCTGCCTAAAACTTTTGCGTAGTAATGTGTACTCAATCAGTTATTGCAGGTTTCTTGTCAGATGCTGAGCACTTTTCATTCCAGGCAGAGATGATGGTTAGTACACCTTAGGGGTTAGTTACACGGTCAGAAACATCTTGATGATTCATCTATAAAACCTAATAATGATGTGAGGGGGCAAGCCATCTCTGCTTTAGCCTCCTTTTGAATAAACAGGCTTTGCTGCGCCTTAATATTGACTGTCATTCCTGAAGACAGTCCAAAGCCAGGAACAACCCAGTTACACCTCCACCCATCTTCCATTGCAATAACACTTGGAGACATTGTCCTTACCCAAATGCACTTTGTCTTGTTTGGACTCAGTGCTGCACATAGACTATAATGCAGGTACGAGGAACATGTTTCACTTTGTGGAGAAGGTGATGTTACAGTTAGCCCAGAAAAAACTCAATCCAGAACTGCTGGCCTTAAAAAATTCTCTGTTGAGCTAGAAGTTTGAGCAAAAATGTTCATCAAATGTTCACCTAATGTTCTGTTCAGATGTAGGACTATGGCTGTGGGTACGTGCTTTTATTTTATTCATTTTTTTAGCCGTTTACATTTAAAGGTTCACACAAAGAATTAAAATTCATTTTAATGCAATTTTATCTGATTTTTTTTTCTATTCTTGGTTTAGTTAAGACAAGGCATATTTATCTCATTTAGTTTAGTATAAGCAGAGACTTCTGAGTTTTAATGTGGAAGATTTTTTCTCCACTCAGATGAGGGGGGATTTTATGTTTGGGCAATAAGTTTGCTGTTCTGAATGGAGGTAGAGGCATAAAATGAACAATGTAGAACTTCAAGTAATTTATCTTCTTTTTTTTTAATTATTAACATTTATTTATTATTATAAATATATTATTATTATTATTACTTATTTGCATTTAACATTTTACAAGTCAACTAATCACTTTTTAAAAGTAACTCACCTCTCATCTTTCTTTAAGTCCTGTTTTCCAGACACACTCATGTTGGAGGTCATGTCTCCTTCTCCAGCAGGACACACGTTTACTTCACTCCAACATCGGTGTGTTAAATCAAACCCTGCATCAGCACAGAGTTCACTTACAGGAAATAGTCACGGTATCAAGTCCTAAAACAACCTGTGTACATTAAACCTTCAGTACAAACCCACAAAACTCTTCTGCATCTAGTGTCACTTCAGTGTGTTTATATATTATAGCTTTAGATTTAGATATTCACTAGGTTTTTACTCCTGAAATGGTTTATTTTCCCCTCGACACAAAATGGAGCTGCTGAGTTTCACTTTCACTTTCACCGTCTACTTGTCAGTTCTGCAAAGGGGGAAGGGCAGTGACGCAGATTGACACGGTGGGAATTAATCATATGCGCATGCGCAATAACGTCACACGTTACGAAATTAAATATTACGGTTTTGTATTCAAAGTGGAGCTCTCCAATCTTTTTTTATGCAATTACAGCATATAAAATGAATTAATTACGCCACCCAATTTCCAAGTATTTTATTTTCATTCAGATTTTTTAAATGAATGAAATATTCCTGTTACTAAAATCTCGGGGGATGTTGGTCTCATATAAGGGATTTCTAGCTCATTTCCAGTCTCACATTTCCCCAAAGGATGTTCCTGTTACTAAAGTCTGACCTGCTGTGGTTCTTGGTGCTGTTCCTATCAGAGTTAATCCACTTTTAAAGAGCTCTATGGAGTCATAATTCCTCTCCTTGCTGTTGCACATCCATACACAGAGTGGTTGGGTGAATTTGTTTCTCTTTCCCATCCAAACCCTGTGTTAGAAATAGAGGAAGATTAGTAGATTAATATATTCATGTCTTACTGGAGCCTTGAGCTCTACTGTATAAATATCTTATAAGAAGCGAGGTTAAAGAGGTATGCTGGAGGTTAATTCATCACTTTTACCAAGTCAGGTTGCAGCTAAAGAAGAGGGATTCTGACAAGTTTTTACTTGTTTTATTACATTCTGTGGGTTTTCTGTGTGATTTATATCAAGACCAGTCTGGACCTGGACATTTAGGAATAATTCATCATTTATTCTGTGTAATTCAGATTTTATTTTGGAGAAGAAATCATCATCCTCCACATTTTTGTTCTGTCTGGTTTGGAGTTGGACATAGTCTGAGACAAGCTCATTATAATGCTGCTTCTTTTACTGATTAAGTAAATTTACATTTTTGTTTTAAGTAAGCTGTTATTTGTTTTTTTGAGAATATCTCACATTTCAGTGCTTGATCTCATTAAAACCTTTAACTGTTTAATTTGTTTGATTTCAACAGCAAGGAATTATGACTCCATAGAGCTCTTTAAAAGTGGATTAACTCTGATAGGAACAGCACCAAGAACCACAGCAGGTCAGAGTTTAGTAAAAGATTTTAGTAATCTGAATGAAAATAAAACACTTGTTTAAGGAAAGTGGATAGCTTAATTAATTAATACATTTTATATACTGTAATTATGTATCAGAATGATTGGAGACCGCCCACTTTGAATAGAAAACGTTTCGGAACGTCTGGAATTTTTTGCGCATGCGCAGAGGATTGAGTTCGCTTGCGTGGTAAAGGTCGGGCTGCGTCATCGCAACCTATTTACATCACGCATGCGCATTGCGAGAGACGGGGATTTGAGAATCATATCGATAACAAATAGCTACGTCACTCTGAACTGCGTCACTGCCCTTCCCCCTTTGCAGAATAACGAAGTAGACGATGAAAGTGAAAGTGAAACTCAGCAACTCCATTTTGTGACGAGGGGAAAACAAACCATTTCAGGAGTTTAAACACAGTGAATGTCTAAATCTAAAGCTATAATATATAAACACACTGAACTGACACTAAATGTAGAAGAGTTGCGTGTTGGTCTTTATTTGGGGTTTAATCAGAATAATTTCATTGATGACAGATGTATTATAATTACATTTGGACTATTTACTATTTTGAATTTATTTATTTATTTATTTATTTATTTATTTGTCTTTTTACATCACAAAAACCTGCCATTTTAACAGGGGTGTGTAGACTTTTTTGACTGTGTCAAGTATGTGTTCTTGTTATAAAAACTTGTTTATCTTGATTTTGTGTACTTTGCTGGCATTGTCTCTGTCATTTGTTTTATTCAGGTCTCATGGTAGAGTCTATGTTTGCTACATGCTGCAGCAGCCTCCTTGGGTGCAAAGTGTGTGTAGAGCAGAGGCAGGAGACTTCTGACCAGTGCATGAGGTGCCGAGGAGATTCTTTCAACACTAATGTGCATAGGGTCGCTGGGCTTTCTGAAGTCTTGAGTGTACAACAAGACACAGTTTATGTTTGACGACACAACGAAAAAACAAAACGCTGAAATTTGTTCTGTCATGTTAAGTTTATGCTCTTTATGCTATATTGAGCAACAATTTTAGGTTAGTTTTTCTATTTCTATTTCTATTAGTGAAAACTCCAAATTACTGAAAACTCTATGGTTACTGTTAATTAGTGTCAATTTATGAACCACACTTGCACACACATTTACACATATATACAGGGTTTTCAGTTTATTTGGTACACTCAACTTGTATCTCCATCACTGGCCTTTTTTTTTTTTTTTTTTTTTTAAATCAGATAATCCACCTTATAGGTAATGAGTGTAAGGCTCAGTGAGTGTAGGCACAAGGTAGGTGTAGCTAACAAACTATCAGCTCTGTATATACACATAAACAGAACTGTGGGATAGGGTTGGGTTGAACTTCAACAGAATAGAAAATACAGAAGTATGTTCACTGTTCCATACTGTATGTATTGTTCACTATGTGCATTCCATGCCTGAACTACTCTGGTGAGTCCAAGATGGGCTACATGGCAAGACAGGTTTGATCTGCAATATCTGGCCACATTATCCTCCATGTTCAATTCATCTCTGTCTATTAACTGAATTAAGGATTCCTTAAAAAAAAAAAAAAAGCTGTAATAATGTAATGTAAAGTAATACTCTCTAGGCTGCTATATAAAACTAGCATTTTAGCTTCCTGGTCCCTCTTGAGTTTTAGATAATAACTCAGTCTAAAATCCACTATGCCCAAAGCAGGAATAAAAGATGGAGGGAATGGAACAAAAACTAACATCACCTTTTTATTTCAGATGTATAAATACCAGTTTTATTATTTTAATTCAACGTGCTAGTTTAAAATCATGTTACATATCAATCTATGTAAAGTGAATATTGTTGTTAGAGGAGCTGAGGTAAGCTCAGGCTGAAACAATCAGTTCTATAATGTACAGGGTTTTAAAAGGAGTCATTTAGCCCCAAACAGAACATAAAGTGGTAATGCGGCCTCCTCCCCAGCCCTGCAACAATACACAGAGACACACAGGCTTTCTCATTCTCTCTTTCACCCACACTGATAGACCAACTAAATCTCATGAACTGAAGTGGGCGGATCATGACAGTGAAATAACCAATGAGCATGATGCCTTTTTATTAAATCCTTACATACATGTACATAATAACACACTTTAAACAGGGAACTCGACCATCCAGACAACAATCCTGGCAGCCAGGAGCCAAGGACCCGATGATACACAGTACACAAATTCGCACACACACACACAAACACACAATCAATAAATCTTGATGAACCAATGTTCATTACAAATACTCTTCATTATACTCTGAGAGGTGAAAAAGTTGTTTAAAGTTATTTCGAGTTGTAAAAACAAATAATTAAGACTGAATACAATCTACCAACATGCCTATAGAAATGACAAATAGTATTAGTTTTAGACTAGTATTTGCCTGCCTTAGACTAATGTCAAAATATTTTGGGATATTTGGTGTAGATTCATGAAATATAATCTCAGTTATATCCATTTCATTCTCAGTGGCCTGGAAGAATACATACTGGCCTCTTTCCAATCTCTAACTGTCCAGTTTGGGTGAGTCTGTGCCCACTGTAGCCTCAGATTCCCCTTCTTGGCTGACAGGAGTGGAACCTGATGTGGTCTTCTCTTGTTGTCGCCCCTCCAACTTCATGGTTTGACTTGTTAAAAATGTAACCATTGATACAGCTGTTGTAAACATGCCTAACTGTATCTTACAGATCGTACATCTTATGATGACGCAGCAGACACTGTAGAGAGATTTACTGGTTTGAATACTGGAGAAACTGCCTCCACGAGGCAAGCAGAGAGTAACTGTACATCTTTCAAAATTAAACTGAGTCAAATAAATGAAGTTAGCAACAACATATTTAGCTACCATAATGCTAGCATGATTACATGATTACTTAGTTTTGCTTGAATTCGGCTAAAACACAGACAGTAAGCAATACAATCCCATGCAACAGAGTACTACAGAGCATGACAAATAATATATTAAATTCTAGTTTTATGCCAGAATTGTCCTTTAAAAAACACAGTAGCAAACAAGGAACAGAAGTTTAAAAAAACTTACAAAAAACTGGGAAAAAATGGATTAAATCACAACTATAAATCAATCATCTGTGGAGAAAAAAATTCACTGTCATGTTACACCAAACTGAATAAAGCCATGTTGAGCAGAAACACACTAAAAAAAAAGATAAAAAATAAGGAGCTAAAAATAAGCTATAAACAGCTACAACACATGGATGTGTATTTGTGTAATCAGTGTGATGATGTGATGATATCTCTGTGTTGTGTGTAGATGCTGAAGGATTTGACTTTGGATTGTAAAATATGTTATTAAAGCCTGAAGTAACTTGTAGCTGAGTGGATAAAAGGATGTGATCAGTCCCGGTTATTGTTATGGAACTTCTACATCTGAATATGAATGATTCAGCTCCCAAACTGCTGGAAATGTGGGACGGGTTCTAACGCTTCACCAAAACTGCTTTATCCTGGAAAAGAGGTTTGAGCTGAGACTCCTGTCATAAGCCAGTCCTGGTGAATTTATGATCCTTAATGCTGAAAGACAGAGAAGAGCAGCAGTGTAAACAAACATCAACATAAACACCAAGACACACACACACACACACACAGAAAAAGAGAAAATATTATACAGTACACAGTAAATATTATTCAATATCATACAATACAGTAAAGAGGCAGTAAGTCAGTAACTCACTGTAGTGTCTCCAGTTTACAGTGTGGATCCTTCAGTAGATCAGAGAGCAGCTTCACTCCTGATTCTCCTGGATTATTACCGTTCAGATTCAGATCTCTCAGGTGTGATGAGGAGTTTGACCTCAGAGCTGAAGCCAGAGCAGCACAACCTTCATCTGTAATACTGCAGCACCACATCCTGCAAGAAAGAAAACCTTCTCACACTTAACACACTCAGTTTTAGCATTGAAAACATGAACTACACAAAATCTTTATATACAGTACATTTACTCTCCATCTCACACACATAACAATGAAAATATATCAGATCACTACAATTACAGTTACCACAGATGAAAACTGCATGTTGCTGCATCTATTAAAACTCAGATAGGTGTGTGTGTGTGTGTGTGTGTGTGCATGTGTGTGTGTGTGTGTGTGTGTGTATGTGTACCTCAGTTTCTCCAGTGTTCAGTGTGGATTCTCCAGTCCAGCAGAGAGCAGCTTCACTCCTGAATCCTGTAGTTTATTCTCACTCAGGTTCAGTTCTCTCAGACTGGAGGAGTTTGAGCTGAGAACTGAGGACAGAACTCTACAGCTTTCCTCTGTCAGATTACACTCACACAGCCTGGAAGAGAAATGATGAAATATCAGAACACTGATCCCAAACACACAAACACAGCCATAATACAGCTAAAGTTTAACATGTAACAGAAATGTCAGTGTGTTTCTCTCACACACAGAAATCAGAGGACAGGACACCACATCAGCACATTTACAGGAGGAGGGACGTCTTTCTGCACTCCACAATCTCTCAGCTACAATTTATTATAAGACCATTAGGTCATGTACATAACACACACATGTGAGAGCGAGCAGCCTACAAACAATACACTCTGATCTGTGTTCAAGTTTCTACAACCAACACTGCAGATATAGTGCATTTTATTACAGAAAATAAAGAATTATAGAACTGTACACTATCAGTTAATAACATGCCAGTACTAGTGGTACTTTACAGTGAGTTACATGTTGAATTTCACAGAGACGGTATAGTAGTTGGTGTGTACCGTTACAAATCTGTCACCTCAGGACCTTAGATTTTACACAGACACTAGTTCAGTAGTTTGGTGTGGACCCCAGAACAGGTGGAGTGTTGACATACAACCAAAGAGATCCAAACTAAAGAAAAAGTTTAATCGGTCCAAACCAATAAGGGTAGGTGTGAAAGTGTCCTTGTTCTCTCTCACATGTGTGCCTAAGTGCAGACATAATGTGTTAGTGTAAAAAGTGAAAGAATCTTCTGTAAAAGTGCCAGAGCTTTATTTAAAGATGATCAGAGTAACTATTGACAAGCATTAATCCAAACAGTGCATTTCAGTGTTACAATAAAATAACAAACCATGTTGTAGTACATTTATGAATAAAAATACTCACTGAGCTTTTCTGGAGGCTTTGACCACTGGCAGCAGCCTCAGAAGACATTCTTCTGATTCATCGTATTTATTCAATTTAAACTCATCCAGCTCCTGTTCTGAGTTCAGTAACAAAAACACCAGAGCTGACCACTGAGCAGGAGAGAGCCTGATTCCTCTGAGACGACTGTAACCTCCTCTGTTCAGGTAAGTTTGTACTTCCTGCACTAGAGAATGCTCACTCAGTTCATTCAGACAGTGGAACAGATTGATGGATTTCTATGGAGATGGATTCTCCCTAATCTTCTCCTTGATGTACTCAACTGTTTCCTGTTTGCTGTGAGAGCTGCTTCCTGTCTGTGGCATTAAGCCTCGTAAGAGAGTCTGATTGGACTCCAGTGAGAGACCCAGAAGGAAGCGAAGGAACAGGTCCAGGTGACCATTCTCAATCTGTAAGGACTTGTCCACTGCACTCCTGAGGAAATCAGACATGTTTGAATTTCTGAAAAGATCAGACAGATTATTCATTGGTGGTTCTGTTACATTTCTGCTGATGAAGGAGAGAATTGCATATAAAGCAGCCAAAAACTCCTGAACACTCAGATGTACATAGCTGAACACCTTCCCCAGGTGAAGCCCAGACTCCTCTCTGAAGATTTGGGTACACACTCCTGAGTACACTGACACTTCTCTGACATCAATGCCACACTCTCTCAGGTCTTCCTCATAGAAGATCAGGTTTCCTTTCTCCAGCTGTTGGAAAGCCAGTTTTCCCAGTGCCAGGATACTCTCTCTGGTCTGCTGAGGATCAGGGTCACAGTTCTGATGGTACTTTTGGTCCTTGTGTTTGATCTGAAAGATCAGAAAGTGTGTGAACATTTGAGTCAGAGTCTTGGGGATCTCTCCACTCTCTGCTTCAACCAACATTCTCTCTAGAACAGTGGCTGAAATCCAGCAGAAGACTGGGATGTGGCACATGTTGTAGAGGCTTCTTGAAGACTTCATGTGTGTGATGATTTTATTGGCCAGGCTCTGATCACTAATCCTCTTCCTGAAGTACTCCTCTTTCTGAGGATCACTGAAGCCTCGTACCTCTGTTACCTGGTCTACACACTCAGGAGGGATCTGATTGGCTGCTCCTGGTCGAGTGGTTATCCAGAGGAGAGCAGAGGGAAGCAGATTCCCCTTGATGAGGTTTGTCAGCAGCACATCCACTGAGGCTGACTCCGTCACATCACATAATCTCTCATTGTTCTGGAAATTTAGAGGAAGTCGACACTCATCCAGACCATCAAAGATCAACACCACTTTGTAGGAGTCTATTAATTGTAGTTTTCTCATTTCTGGGAAAAAGCGATGAAGAAGATTCATCAGACTGAGATTTTTCTGCTTCATCAAATTCAGCTCTCTAAAGGGAAGTGGAAACATGAAGACATCCTGATTTGCTTTTCCTTCAGCCCAGTCGAGAATGAACTTCTGCACAGAGACTGTTTTTCCAATTGCAGCAACTCCTTTAGTCAGCACACTTCTGATGGACTTGTCTTTAAAGAGGTCATTACATTTGATGGGTGCCTCCTGTGTCCCTGGTCTCCTGGATGCTGTCTCAATCTGTCTCACCTCATGTTCATTATTGACATCTCCACTCCAACCCTCTGTGATGTAGAGCTCTGTGTAGATCTCATTCAGAAGTGCTGAGCTTCCATGCTGTGAGATTCCTTCATTAATTCTTTTAAACTTCTCTCTCAGGTTGGATTTCAACTTTGGCTGATACACAGGCGACACAGACTCTAATAAACAAAGTAATAATATGTTTTAATGCAAAATCACTGACCACAATATAAAATGTAAAATTCTTTCAAATGCTGCTGTTCATTCCTGATTCATGTACTAAATATTATTGAAGGAACAGGACCATTGTACAGAGTAACCACAAGCTGGACCACAAACAGAACAGAAAAGCACCAGATCCACATGATACTAAAATCAAACTTAAAACTAAAAGCGTTAATATCTAAAACAATTTCCTCTCTCTAAAGTGAACCTGATGGAATAAAGCTGTGACTCAGAGCTCTTACTGTTGTGCAGTGTGTTAGCGAGATCTGTGTGGTTCATGTTCTTCAGGACGTGCAGTGTGATCTTCAGCGCTCCCTCTCTGACACTGTGCAGATCCTCCTCATCCTCCACCTCCCTCTCAGTGCATGCTGGGTAATCTGGACTCAGGAGCTTCCTAAACCTCTTCAGCTCATTCTTTATCAGAATGATGACTCTGTGTTCCAGCTCCTGGTTAGAAACACACAGTAACAGATCTAAATATTATAATCTAATAATACAGTGAAATATGCTTTTATTTCATGAAAAGATGAAAAGTCTCTTTCTATTACCACAAGTCACAACTGAAATTCTGTCCGATTACTCATAATGCTGCTACACATCTGTAAACTGTAAATTGTCATTATCTTAAACACCTGCAACCTACTAACACACAATTTACACACATTAAAAAGACACACACCTTGAATATTGACTTCAACTGATTTCTGCTGATGTTTGATTTCTTCTGTTGTGGTCTGTGAACAAACAAAACACATCATATAATATGGACTATATGTATTCATAGCTACACAACACACACTAATAAATACAGTGACAGATATTTTCCACTATCCTCTTAACACAATACACTGATTTCAGGATTTCCCAACTGACGCTAACATGTTTAGAAACAAATATTTGAATGAATGAATCAATCAATAGTTATATTGTCATTAATCTCCCAGGTGTAAATGTTCTTCTGTAGCACCACAGACCCTCCAGCTCAGGGACTGCAGACTGAACTGAACTCTTAAAGCAGTTTTCCTCACTGCCAGTCCGAGAGCTGCAGCACTGCACAGTTTAGTGTTTTACTGCTTCAACACCTGATAAAGCTCATGAAGGGCTTCATAATGAGACGAGTGAGTTTGATCAGGTGGAACACTGCCGTAAAACACCTCACTATACTGACCTCACATCAGTAGAACTGTCTCTTTCTGTGAAGTTAAGTGGAAATCCCATTGACCGGTCACTCTTCATGGACACACAGCTGGGTTCTGGTGAGTCTGATCTCTTTCCCTCCATCATTCTAGAATTACAACAGAAATATCAGCAATAATTAATACTCTGCTGTCTCAGCACAGTTAAACAATGTGTTCATCATTAAACACCAATAATTCCATCTTTTTAATTCAGCTACAGTCTGCACACTTATTCAAACAGGAGACTCGCCTCATACCTCAGGAATTACTCTGATGTCAGGAGTCCCAATCACAGCTAACTGACTCAGCTGGGTCTTAAAGCCTGTAGAGTTCACTGACTCAAAGCTATGCTGCTCTTATGCTACACATTACACAGTCCTTTTTACTCTTCTCTCAGGGAATGATTTCTCTAAACTGTTCTTAGATCAGATCACTGATATATTCACTGCTATTAAACACCTTAAAGCAAAGTCTAGTTCCTCTGTTAACTAGTGAGTGTTTAGAGATACAGATCTGTTCCCATGAGACGGTGTGTATTTATTGCTGATGAATGGAAAAGTAACTCACCTCTCGTCTTTCTTTAAGTCCTGTTTTCCAGACACACTCATGTTGGAGGTCATGTCTCCTTCTCCAGATTACAGCAGGACACACGTTTACTTCACTCCAACATCTGTGTGTTAAATCAAACCCTGTATCAGCACAGAGTTCACTTACAGGAAATAGTCACGGTATCAAGTCCTAAAACAACCTGTGTACATTAAAACTTCAGTACAAACCCACAAAACTCTTCTGCATCTAGTGTCACTTCAGTGTGTTTATATATTATAGCTTTAGATTTAGATACTCACTGTGTTTTTACTCCTGAAATGGTTTATTTTCCCCTCGACACAAAATGGAGCTTCTGAGTTTCACCTTCACTTCGCTTTTTCACTTTACCTGTTTATTCTGCAGAGGTGGAAGTGTGTGTGTGTGTGTGTTTTTAAGTGATTCTGCAGTAAAACAGTAAGCAGTAAAAACAGAACAGTGCATTTTCGCATGTTATGAAACTTGTTTTATATTCATAGTGGCTCTCTCCAGTCTTTTTCTTATGTAATTACAGAATAGAAAATGTATTAATTAAGCTACCCAATTTCCATATTCCAATATTTTTCAGAAATAATGGAAATAAAAAGATTTAATTACTTGTATATTTTTCCCCATATGGTCAAACATATATTTATTTTAGCATTTTATTATTTCTTAGAAATATAACACTGATTAAAAAAATAACTTTTTTCTCCACCAAATGAGTGAGTGTATCAGGATTCACGGAAAAAAAGGAGTTCAGTTGATTTCTGATGGTCTCATGAGCCTGGATTTACCTGCCTGTGTCAAATCCTTCCAATATGTGTATAGTTGCATGCAGGCTACACACTTATTCTGCATATAAAAAGTTACAGTTATATAGCTAGACTGTAAGCAGAATTGTTTTAATGCTAAAAACAAGATTAGCCAGATATAAATTCATAGAATAAAAATGTAGTATATGCAATTCTGGACCTGTAGTCTTACTTCTTTTAGCCTTTTTGTCCTAAAAGGCTGTCACACTTTCTCATTGTTTATTACTGAAGGTGCAAGAAATCTCGATCCTGTTTCCTACAGTGCTGAGTACATGGGGCATAAAATCCATTTGGATCAAAATGAAAAGCTTGGGATGTTTGGGGTGACCCACATCCTTGCAGTTGATGGATATAGCAGCAAAACTGTGGGATATTCTACAATGCCTGTATAGAATAACCTCACAATATGCAGAGAAGTCTACAGGGAATTTGCCATCATTTGGTTACACATTTAGATGAACAACACAACAGGCTTACTCTACTAACCACCACAATCTTATAGTCTAGACTTGAATCGAAATGTTGTATTTTCCAGTTATATTTGTAATGGACTTAGTAATCCCATTCAGAAAGCCTGTCCCTGTTATGTGCTGCAGACCAGCACTTCTCTCCTTTGGATCATGGGATCAAGTAAGCGTCGATCACGGGAAAGAGTTTTATCTCACACTTTTTATCCAAGAACAGCTTGCAAAGTACAGGCACAATCAATCAAGTCTGCCTTATCTGCAAACTCAGTCAGCACAGGTGATTTTGGGATTGCTGGATGAAAGTGTATAAAAAGTGAGAAAGTTGATTCTTTGGTTTAAATCAATAGAATGTTTTATTTTGTTAATATGCACATGATATTAAGCAACATTTTCCTCCAACAGAGCCACACAGTTGAGAGAATGTGACCAGAAACAAATAATCAGCTTAATTACCCAATAAAGGCATCCTTAATTCAGTTAATAGACAGAGATGAATTGAACATGGAGGATAATGTGGCCAGATATTGCTGATCCAACCTGTCTTGCCATGTAGCCCATCTTGGACTCACTGGAGTAGTTCAGGCATGGAATGCACTTAGTGAACAATACATACAGTATGGAACAGTGAACATACTTCTGTATTTTCTATTCTGTTGAAGTTCAACCCAACCCTATCCCACAGTTATGTTTATGTGTTTCTGTTTGTTAGCTACACCTACCTTGTATCTACACTCACTGAGCATTACATTTGTTGCCTATAAGGTGGATTATCTGATTTAAAAAAAGGGCCAGTGATGTAGGTACAAAGTGAGTGTACCTAATAAACTGACAATTCTGTATATGTGTGTACATGTGAGGCTTGTAGTTTAATCAGTGGTTCATAAATTCACACTAAATAATAGTAATTGTAGAGTTTTCATAAATAAATAAAGCTGTACAAACTGTACTATACTTTACTGAACTGTACTTTCATTGTAAAGTACTAATTTTGGATAGAAAAACTCATGGCAAGTTTTTGCTCAATATAGCATAAAGAACATAACCTTAACATGACAGAACGAATTTAAGCGTTTTGTTTTTTTGTTCGTCAGACATAAACTGTGTCTTATTGTACACTGAAGACTTCAGAGATCCCAGCAACCCTATGCACATTAGTGTTGAAAGAATCTCCTCGGCACCTCATGCACTGGTCAGAAGTCTCCTGCCTCTGCTCTACACACACTTTGCACCCAAGGAGGCTGCTGCAGCATGTAGCAAACATAGACTCTACCATGAGACCTGAATAAAACAAATGACAGAGACAATGCCAGCAAAGTACACAAAATCAAGATAAACATGTTTTTATAACAAGAACACATACTTGACATGGCCACAGTTATGTAAGTACATATATACAACCATATGAAAAGATTCTCGGATGTACAGCCACCTGAGAAACTCATATTTAAAGCTTCTTACAATGGATATAAAAAGTCTACACACCCCTGTTAAAATGGCAGGTTTTTGTGATGTAAAAAAATCAAACCAAGATAAATCATATCAGAACTTTTTCCACATGATGATAATTACCATCAGAAACATTTTAGGGAAAAATAGGAAAAATAAAAGTTACAGTAATCTGGTTGCATAATTGGGGGTGTGGCTGTGTTCAGAATGAACCAATCACATTCAATCTAATGTTCAAAAGTAATTATCATACAGCTGTCATCAATGAAATTATTCTGATTAAACCCCAAATAAAGACCAACATGCATTCATACATTTAATTTATTAAATCATTTCATTATTTGAACCAAATTATTTACTGAAAATGCAGAGAGTCAAGTTTGGAAATGTGGCCACACGAGAGTAACCAAGATCCATCCAGCACAACACACTTCACTAACTACACAAAAACTCTGTTTATCTTACAGCATGGAATAATATTAATCATAGTGACTAGTATAATAATAACTGCAATTTCCCACAATCATTATTCTGATATTAAGTGTTTTACGGAGGTGTTTATAAGTTAAAATACTCCTTGTATTCTTGGCTTGTTTTTTATCTTGTGTAAAAGTGACTAATTGTGATAATATAAAGTGCTGGGCTTAAAGGACAGCCTTGTTTTACACCTCTGTGTTTTTCAAAAGCATCAGTTAAACATCCACTGATATTAATTTGTACTTTTGATTTTTTTATACAGAGTTTTAAGCATACCAGTAAGTTTTTGGGAAACCTGTAGTGGTCCATTACACTCCATAAATATTCCAGTGAGATAAAGTCAGATGCTTTTTTTGATCCAAGCCTGTATAAGTTGTCGGGAGACATGTTTTAAAAGTAGGGGAAAGTGGAATGGGTAAGATAAAACTATACTAGTGTAGCGGATATTGTAGTGGCCTGGATACGGGGCATTGCACTGATGTTTTTCCCCAGTTATTGTATCACGCCCTGAGTGTTTGGGTGTCCAATCATGGGCTGCGTCATTTCCGCAGGAGCGCCTGTTCCGGGTTCCCCCTTTTCCGCTTTGAGGTTTTGGCTGATGCAGAAAGATTGTTGATGTGGTCCGCTGGTGCAGTCGTTTCCCTTCCGGGTTTCAGGGTGTTACTGGCAGGCTGAAGCTGTGTGTGTGTGTGTGTTAGCGGCTTGGAGCGCTAGTAGAGGCGCGGGTGTAGTGTCCACATGAAGGAGAATAATCCGGGTTAAAGGAAGTGCAGTGATTCTGCAGGGCGCCATTTTCCGCACTGCTGCTTTGTTTTGTCCGCTTTGTGCGGCTGACTGCTGCTTGTGCTACTGGCCTGGTTTTATTTAGTTTTGTTGGTTTGCTTTTCTTTGGTTTGGTCTTGTACATTCTGCGTCTTGTATTACAAGACATTTGGTCTTGTATATTCTGTGTTCTGTATTTGAGTTATGTGAATAAGAAGGTGGAGAGGAGCCTGAGGATCTTCTCCTGATTTATTCACAGGGTTATTGTGGGTGTTATTTTATTATTTTAGGATTAACCTCATTACCTCATTCTGTCATATCCTCATTTGTACTTGGTAATATTTTGAGTGTTTTCTCGCCTACCTTGGGAATTTTTATTTTTTCTTAATTTTTTTTGTAGTTGTGTTCTTTTTTTGAGGTCCTTTTCTTAAAATTGTTGCCAGTTTTTACAGATATTAATTCGAGAGTACTGAAGCCCTTTTGTGAACATTTTTACCGCTTGTGTGTGAAAAACACGTAAAGAACAAAGCATTGAACTAAGAGACACGTATAGGATGCAATGGAACTTTGGAATTCTCCCACAATGCACCTCGGCAACAAAAACAAAACATTAAAAACAATTTCTCATTAGGTATTGTAGTAAATATGAAACAATGATTAGTGATTATAGTGAAATATTCATTATTACACATCTTTCTTTTAGCATGTACAACTGTTTAGAAAAGGTTTTATTTTATTTTTTATTATTATTATTATTATTATTATTATTATTATTTTAATCTACCATGATCGAGAAGTGTAGTGATTATCTGCCCCATAAATAGCTTCTGTTTTCTTTTATCTCTCGGTGTTTGATTAAGCGCAAAGTGGTCTTTCCTGAAATGGGCAAGTGCCACGCCTTACCAAGCACCCATGCCCTGCGAATAGTCCCAGCTTGGCATGTCCCTTTTCCTTTTATTTTTGCTTTTCTTTTTTGTTTTTTCCACAGATGTAACGGTTGCTATAAGGACTTAATATACGCAATATCATTTGAGATGAGGTTTGAAAAGCATCCCCCGTTCCTTTTACTTTTTCTTGTTTGTTTGTTTGTTTGTTTGTTTTCTACTTGCGTTTCACAGTATTTTTTCACAGTAACTATTGTTATTATTTATTTTATTTCTAGAGCTCTTTAGTAAACCCTTACAGCACTTCATAAACCTCATAAACCACAATCCTTCACATCACTTACAGCTTTACACATGAGGAGAAAAACAGGCTCCTGCTAAGAGTTATTAACATCAGCATTGTCTACATGGCTTTTTAACAAGTTTCTTCAGTATATTTTTAAATAAATGAATCCATAAATAAAACAGATCTATTCAAGGTTTTGTACAAATCTAATACACTAATGTGCACATTTTTACATCATTACAAGAGTTAAGAGTGTTGTCTTATTGACAAACTACATTTCTTTTGTGAAGCATCCGACACTTTAGTGTAAAATTCAACGAGTACATACTGATTTTACTTCCAAGCAGAAAAAAGAGAAAACAAAAAGAAAAAAGAGCACAAATAAGCTCTCAGTGTGTTATATGAGTTATTAAATTTCAGAGTCTTTACTGCCATCTACAGGAAAATGCACAAGTTCTCCATCTAACTGAACGTTTGGATGAAAAGTGAAGCCTTTGAGTGAACTTTCTGTGTTTTTACTGCCATCTACAGGAAACACGATAATGCTGTGCGCGTGCACGTGAAGGGGTGTAGGATCCAGCCGGGCAGTCGGATTTAGACACAACACCTGACGTTCCCCATCGTTTATAAGTAAGTTGAGTAAGGGGTGTTCCTAATAAAGTGGTGTGTATGAGTAAGGGGTGTTCCTAATAAAGTGGCGTGTATGTATAACATCTGCATCAACAAGGCTTTAAGAGAAACACTATGAAGTGCAGTTAGTGCAGGAAACATCTGGAAAAATGTCCATCAGCTTGTAAGCGTAGAAAAGAAAGAGTTGCAGTGTTTGAATGGTTTACAGAAGTGGAGCAGATTACATGTGCTGTGAATCTGCAGATTTTCACCAGATAAATGAAATCCTCCAGGAGATGAACCCAGAAAAGCCATTACTGACATGGAGACAAGTTCAGTACGGATCCACTCCACAGTAACAGCGTTTTACTGCCATTAACATGCTGTACACTACACTCACCGGCCACTTTATTAGGAACACCTGCTCATTCATGTCATTATCCAATCAGCTAATCACATGTCAGCAGAAAAAAACCTAATTTAACACCACTAGGTAACCCAATTAACACTGATGAAATAATTCCAGCAGAGTCACAGCTGAATGATGGGAAAAGTCCGGGACCTGATGGCATACCAGTCAGTTTTACAAAATGTGTATTAGTCAAAGAGCAGATTTACTAGCAGCTCTATAGATAATGAAGGTCTACAAACAGGGGCTTTAAATAAATCCACGATGCTAAAGTTCTTCTGCATTCTTTACTCTGGTCATTCTTTATTAATTCTTATAATTATTATTTTCAGTTACTCTTCTTATTTTCAGCAACTTGATCACTGCAACCTGTAATCAAACTAACTCCAAAGCTGTGTCCTCTAAATCCTGTGTGTAAAGCCCAGTTTCCCAGCCCTTATCTAACACATGGCAGTGTTTTATCTGCTTTCTCTACAACCCCCGCCTCAGCTCGTGCAGGCCGCTTTGCTTCATTCCAGCTGATGACTGGAATCAGGGGAGTTTGGGGCAGCTTCTGACTGAACATCCTCGGGAGTCTAATGAGGCCTCTCTATAATAGCTTTCTTACCAGTTCAACTCCAACTTCATCAGCACCCTAATAAAGCACTGCATGTTAGTTTTGTTCAGCGTCACTATCTAAACTGAGAGTCTATTCACAAGCACTAGCACTACTACACTTCACATTTAATATTTCCTTCTCTAATGTTTAGGGTTCCTAATAAAACTGCCATATTCAATCATGAGCACCAAAAGTCATGTTCAGTCTCACTGTTTCAGTGGAACTTCATATGTTCCGTACGTGGCCTCAGCTATTTCACTCGACAATCTCCACAACTAGGGAAGAAGATTACACAGATAAAGCCAATATATACCTTATTACAGTAAAACAGTTTCTGGCTGCTTTATACGCATTTCTCTCTTTCATCAGAAGAAACGTAACCGTTCAACAAACCACTGATCTGTCTGATCTTTTCAGAAATCAAACTATGTCTGATTTCCTCAGGAGTGCAGTAGACAAGGCCTTACAGAGTGAGAATGGACACCTGGACCTGTTCCTCCGCTTCCTTCTGGGTCTCTCACTGGAGTCCAATCAGACTCTCTTACGAGACTTAATGCCACAGACAGGAAGCAGCTCTCACAGCAAACAGGAAACTGTCGAGTACATCAAGGAGAAGATCAGGGAGAATCCATCTCCAGAGAAATCCATCAATCTGTTCCACTGTCTGAATGAACTGAATGATCATTCTCTAGTGCAGGAAGTACAAAATTACCTTTAAATTAACAGAGGAGGTTACAGGTGTCTCAGTGGAACCAGACTCTCTCCTGCTCAGTGGTCAGCTCTGGTGTTTGTGTTACTGAACTTAGAACAGGAGCTGGATGAGTTTGATTTGAGTAAATATGACCCGTCAGAGGAATGTCTTCTGAGGCTGCTGCCAGTGGTCAAACTCTCCAGAAAAGCTGAGTGAGTATTTTTATTTATAAATGTATTACTGCATGGTTTTTTATTTTAATGTAAAAACTGAACTGAACACTGAACTGCATTGTTTGGATTAATGGTTGTTAATTGTTACTTTAATCATCTTTAACTTAATACATTTTATGCTAACACCTTATGTCTATACTGAGGACTGGGTGATATGGACAAAATCTCATATCAGGGTATGGACACTTTCATATCTTCAAATTATATATACATACATACACACTGTAACGTGGGCGTCGACAACAGAGTAGGGGATCCAAATGCAAGGCTTTATTTACAAACGTGGTCAAAACAGGCAGGGTCGAGCACCAGCAAAGAGTATAATCCAAGGCAGAAGCTAAAGAGTAATCCAGTACACAGGCGATGGTCACCAACTTCATGCCTAGAGCCCACCACTCTGTGAACGACCTGCGCTTGGCCAACAGCCAGAACGAATTTTACTGCTGCTTTGAAAGACAATGGGACATATCTGATATCCCCCCCCCCCACCCCCCCACCAGTCATTGATCTGCATGACCTCCGATGCTACACCTGGATCACCCACACAGCCTCACACCTCAGTGTCGCCGTCTCCCTCACCACTCACATCTCTCTCCATCAAAGAGGGAGATGTGAATAGACTGTTTATACGACTGAACCCTGCAGGCCCGGACGCTGTCGCCCCCTCCACCCTGAAGCACTGTGCCAACCAGCTGTCTCCGGTGTTCACTAAAATTTTTAACACCTCACTGGAGATATGCCATGTGCCAGCCTGCTTTAAAACTTCACAGATTATTCCTGTCCCTAAAAAGGCGAGGATCACAGGACTTAATGATTACAGACCCGTTGCCCCTGACTTCTGTGGTCATGAAGTCTTTTGAGCGCCTCGTCTTGTCCCACCTCAAGGACATTACAGACCCTCTTCTGGATCCCATGCAGTTTGCCTACAGAGCCAACAGATCTGTAGACGACGCTGTAAACATGGCCCTCCACTTCATCCTCCAGCATCTGGACTCCCCAGGATCCTATGCCAGGTTACTATTTGTGGACTTCAGCTCTGCCTTCAACACTATCATCCCATCTCTGCTCCGAGACAAGCTCTCACAGCTGAACGTGCCGGATTCATTGTGCAGGTGGATCACAGACTTTCTGACAGACAGACGGCAGTTTGTGAGCCTGGGGAAGTGTGTCTCGGACTCCCGGATCATCAGCACTGGATCCCCCCAAGGCTGTGTCCTCTCTCCTCTGTTATTCTCCCTGTATACCAACAGCTGCACTTCTAGTCACCAGTCTGTCAAACTTCTGAAGTTCGCAGATGACACTATCCTCATCGGCCTCATCTCTGATGGAGATGAGTCAGCCTACAGAAGGGAGATGGACCGTCTGGTGTCATGGTGCAGCATCAACAACCTGGAGCTCAACGCTCTCAAGACAGCAGAGATGATAGTGGATTTCAGGAAGGACCCAGCCCCCCACCCACCCGTCATCCTCCGTGACACTCCGGTGACCTCTGTTGAGTCCTTCCGCTTCCTGGGTACCACCATCACCCAGGAGCTTAAGTGGGAGCAGAACATCAGCTCCCTCACCAAGAAGGCTCAGCAGAGGCTGTACTTCTTGCGGCAGCTGAAGAAGTTCCACCTCCCCGTGAAGATGATGCTCAACTTCTACACTGCCATCATCGAATCCATTCTCACTTCCGCCATCACAGTGTGGTTTGCTGCTGCCACGGCCAGGGACAAGGCCAAGCTGCAGTGTGTCATTCACTCCGCTGAGAAGGTGATCGGCTGCAGCCTCCCATCACTCCAGGACATGCACTGTTTCAGCCTCTCCCCTCCCCTCCGGTCCATTAGGACCAGGACCTCACGCCACAAGAACAGCTTCTTCCCTGCTGCAGTCAGCCTGCTGAACAGTGCCCCTATTCCCCTCAGGTGATAATTTGTTTCTGATTCTGAAAATTGTTTCTGATAAAAACTGTACTCCTCAATTGTAATTATAGATTTTTAGATCTGGTGTGTCTACTTCTATCCTTCCCTTTCCCTTTCTTGTTGTTTCTGTCTCTTCTGTCCTCTCCTCTTCTCTTCTCTATGGTTCTGTCTGATAGTAAAAAATAAAGTGAGATCAAACACACTGTAATGATGCAGGAAAGGACAGTGTGTAAATGTGTAAATGTTCTCCAGCAGAACTTTCCCCAGAACTGCTGAACACACTGTATGAAAAACTCTCTGCTAGAAATAAAGAGACGTGTTTGTTCAGAGTGGCCTCTCTGTTATTATCTTGTTTCAGAAAGTTAAATACATCGTCTCATATGAGCTGAGACACATGGATCTGTCCAAGAGCAGTCCAAGTTTATACACAGGCTGTTCATTTTATATTTTTATCCTGACATTAGAACCCTGTGTTCAGATAGACAGTTTATTTCCCAACTGATGGAAACACCTCTTTTCACAATCAGATAAATAAATCAAACATTTCATCATTTGTCTTCCAGGCTGTGTGAGTGTAATCTGACAGAGGAAAGCTGTAGAGTTCTGTCCTCAGTTCTCAGCTCAAACTCCTCCAGTCTGAGGTATACACACACACACACACACACACACACACACACACTCCTAAATTAGATGGGCAGCTTCATTAGTGGTTTATAATGTTTAGTGGTTTAAGTCCGTAATGCTATTTACGTGATTGCAATCAGTCCTCTTCTACACAACATTCAACCCCATTCAAGAGAACAAGGAGGACGAACCTCCACATACAAAGAAATAAACACATCTGCTTATGCGGACCAGAGAACCGTTTTTATAAAGAACCAAAAGGAGCTTGATGGAATAAATGAACATTTTAAACATGATGAAAAAATGTCTGGGGCCAAATGAGAGCTGAATGAAACAGAGGCAGTGTGGATGGACTGCAGCGCTGCTCCGCCTTTACACACAGAAAGTAAAGATGAAATCAAAATATTACACTAAATATAACACGCTACAAGTGTCCTGAACACAACTGGCAAATAAAGGAACAAGAAATTACATCTGAAACTGAAACATAGAAAACCAGAACACAAATAATAAAGAGCTTTATATTGTCCAAGCTTTTATTTGCAGCCGCGGTTTGAAAATACACGGTGAAGCAGCACTATAAGCTGCGGCTTTAAACAGCAGTGGCTCTGGGAACGTGCACTTCCTAAACCTGGCCACACGATGGCAGTCAAGATCCATCCACAACAACACGCAGCGCCGCCTCAAACAGCCGGTAGGCCTTGTGTCCTTCCCACAGACACAGAGCTCATCAGCCTTATTACTGTGCACTGGATTATTCTGCTATAACAACTCCAACACACGCCTCTTCTCTACTCTTTACTATTATTATTATTATTATTAGTAGTAGTAGTAGTAGTAGTAGTAGTAGTAGTTTATTTTATTTTATTATTTTCTATCCCTTTTTTAAGAACATATCTTCATTCCTCTCAGCACTTGACATGGAAATGTTAAAAAAAAAGGTTTATATTTACTTTTTATATCCGGATATCTGTAAAAACTGGTTTGTGACAAAAAGTCCTTTGTTAAAAACGCTATATAATGAAATAAACGAGTGAATGAATGAATAAATAAATAAAATTAAAATGCCGGTCTTGCGTTTTTAAATCAAACTTTATTGAATAATTCACAATTTGTTACAATAAATCTTCAACATTCACAATTGTTACAATAACTCTTGAACATTTACACAGTTTAAATATTTCACAATTTGTTACAGTAATTCTTCAACATTACAAACTTTTAAATATACAAAAATAACTATTTACAACATAGTCAAATCCTATGATTATATCTACATATTTATTTGCCTTAAATATTTACAGAGATCATATTTTTAATAAAGACCATGGAGATTTATTTTTAGATCTTCGCTCCATTGTCCTTTGTCTTTTTAGTTCATTTAAGATTAGTTTAAAAAGCGTCTCAGCTGGGAGATGGCATTGCTTACTGATCATTGTGCTCCTTGTTTTCCACATTTTATACTTAACAATACGCCTATAAAATCTTTTATGTTTTTGGCTTTTTTTTTTTTTTAAATATTCCATACATTATAGTCTTTTCATGTGTGTTGATATTCAGCCCTAGATGTTTGGGTTTTTTGCCATATCTCAGCTGAGTGTGAGCAATGGAGCAATAAATGGTCTATTGTCTCATCTTCATCACAATCATCAACAGCACAGTTTTTCTTTGTTCCCAAACAGCTCCATTTCACCTCACATCTAACTGCGAGTCTTAAAAACATCAGTTTCCATCATATGAAGGTCTTGCTTATTTTAATCCTAGTTTTCTAATTCAGCAGCTTTCCAATGATGGATTTCTGTCTTAATCTCTTGTTGTTGTTTCTGCCAGTTTCCTTCGACACATTTAGTAGCTGAAATGGTCAGTCCTAGTCATTAGATTTGGGCTTTTATCTGGATGGTTAAAGTTGGGAGAAATCTGTTTCCTATCCATACTGCCTCCGGTTTATTTTGGTGTCATTTGGCTCCTGACTCTTCTTCATCTCATTTAAACAGTTCATTTATTCCGTCTAGTTCTTTTGGACTCTTTATAAAGAGCAGAATATCGTCGGCATATGCAGTGACTTTTTCTTTTTTCCCTGTTGAAGTTTTAACGCCCTGTATTCTTGGATCTTCTGTTATTTAGTGGAAAAGTGGCCTAATGGCTATAATATAGAGTGCAGCGCTCAAAGGCCAGCCTTGTTGATCTCCTCTGTTTATCTCAAAGGGATCCGTTAAATAACCGTTTACATTCATCTGAACTGCTCATTTTTAACATCAAGCTTTTATCATTTTAATAAAGTCTTTTGGAAAGCCATAATGTTCCATAACGCTCCATAAATAATCTCTGGATATCAAGTCAAAAGCTTTTTTTCCCCCCTTATTTATTTATTTATATATTTATTTATTTTTTGAGCATGTATTTAAAAAAAAAAAAACATACAGCCAAACAGCAATCAGTGTGAGGAGGTTAGTAAAAGTACTGTGTGTTTGTAAAACATTGACATTCCCTTTACAGACACGAGACGCTCCTTTTGAGCATGTCTGTGGGCTCAAGGCCCGGATTCTACACTCCTAGGTCCACTATAACTCCGGGTCTCGCGGAGCAGCACAACATCTTATTAGTAGCCCATCATTCAGCTGATCACCATCAAAGTCTGTGTACACTTTTAATCGAGCCACATTTTACCACACGACTAGCTCACTCACAAATGCCACCACTGCCCTACACTACTAGTACTAATAGTAGTATTGTTGCTGTTGCTGTTGTTGTTGTCTGTTGTGATCATGTTTTAATATATGCTCTAACAAGCAACAAACATTTCTTAAAGGAATTTCTAATTGTTCATTCATTATTTCCTAAAGATACAGGTGAGCCTGTTATAAACATAGAAACAAGAAGAAGAAGAGGAACAGGAGAGGAACATGAGGTAGAGGGAATAAAAAACAGAGCAGGTAATAATATTAATATCATATCATGAGGTCAGTAATGTAACTGTAGAACTGCTGATATTAGTTCAGCTCATGTGGTTCAGTGATATTAGTTCTGTTCAAAAACTGACAATATGAACTTATTTTAAAACAGAGATGCTGCAAGAGCTGGATGATGGGACAGAGGCTGAAGCTATCAGTCAGCTCACACTGTAAAAAGTGATTTTTTTGAACTTGTAAATAAAGCTAGCATAATTTAAGTATATTTTACAAACAAATCCTATTTTGTCTTTTTACTTAAAAATGTCACGTATAATTCAATAAGCTACTTGAGGTTTCGTTTTCATTTACTGTGCTTAAATACATAAGTAAATTCAAATGAATCTGCCGAAGTAAGATTTACTTAGTGTTTTGTCATCTAATGAACTAATGCAAAAAATGACAAACGCAAGTAAATCTTACTCCACGAAGCCAGGCAATCTATGCGCATGCTCTCTTGGTTCTGAAGTTGGCGCGCAGAGGAAGGCAATGGAGAATTTTCTCGAAGACTGATGTGATTTTTACACGGTAAGTTATGAAATATTTGTTTATTGGTCAATTTAGTTACTTTTGCAGAAAAGTATAGAGCTGTTAAGCTGTCTGCGGTCCTGGTGGTTAAAGAGGTAACGCGTTAACTGTTAATGTAGTTGACAGAGTTGAGTTTGCTAAAGAACCGATTTGCACAAACATCCGTTATTAGCAAGCGGCATCTGTGCCGAAAACAATTGTCTTGTATTTTACATGTAATCTGCGGGGAAGTTTAATGTACAGTGAACTTTAAAATGAACTTTGCCGGATGCGAGCGGCGCAAATGGCAATATAATTCAAGGGTGTGTGTTTATTCATCTGTGAGAATAAATAATTGTGCCCTCACGTGCTATCTGAATTATTAGAAATTGGACATCGGAAGTCATATTTACAAACCCGGAATGATACCCGAGGCCGAGGCCGAGCCCCGAGATGGGTGGGACATTAACTTTAATTAAGCCGCTAATCCCCCATTAATCCATATCAGCTACAAAGGTCTTACTGATAAAATCGATAAGCATTTGATGCATATTAATCAAGTTAAACAGAGATTATTCTCCCTATTGAACCTATACAATAGTGATACATTAGTACTGTGTGTTCAGGCAGCCTTACTCTACCAGATGATCTATACTTGCAAACATTTAATGTAGTTGTTCCAAAATAAATTAACTGGTCAAATTTCAAATCAGTAAGATCAGTATATTTATTCAAATTTGGTAAAAAAAATCTATTTCTGACATTAACATTTCTAACATGTGTTCCACAGATTGCACTCAACATTCAAGCTCATGCAAGGTAAGTTGGCAATACTTCTTACAGCATATACAGCACTGATTCACCTTGCAGTATGACACAGATTTCTAGATATACATACATACATTATACACACATATACAACCACACACGCATACATGTTATATATATTTCTAGATATACATACATATATTATACACACATATACAACCACACACACATACATGTTATATATGTACAGTTGAGGTCAAAAGTTTACATCCCCCTCTCAGAATCTGCAAAATGTTAATTATTTTACCAAAATAAGAGGATCATACAAAATGCTTTTTGAATTTGAAGATCAGGGTAAATTTAACTTATTTTGTCTTCTGGGAAACATGTAACTATCTTCTGTAGCCTCTGAAGGGCAGTACTAAATGAAAAAATACGATATTTAGGCAAAATAAGAAAAATGTACACATCTCCATTCTGTTCAAAAGTAACAAACCAACCAAATTCAACTATTATTTTCTCTTGTGGACTATATGTAAACATCTTTTATGTGAAATATCTTATTCAGGTCAGCACTAAATAAACAATAACATGCATTTTGTATGATCCTCTTATTTTGGTAAAATAATTAACATTTTGCAGATTCTGAGAGGGGGATGTAAACTTTTGACCTCAACTGTATATATATATATAACCTCGCAAGATGTAAACACTAGACCAGCAGCACTTCTGGTCTCATATTTTTTTTATTTTTTAAATACTACATAATTAAATCTTAAAGGTATTTGTGTACAATTTTAATTCAGTTATAAATGTTAAAAAAAACCGAAACTGGAAGTTCTTCTGGACCAGCGCTGTTTACTTCTTCTGAATTGGTTTATATGTGTGTGTGTGTGTGTGTGTGTGTGTGTGTGTGTGTGTGTGCGCGCATCTTTTGTTTATTGCAGGTGCCACAGCATGAGGTGGTTGTGTAAAAAATGCAGCTTTGAGTCAAACAAAAGACTTCAACTTTTAAAACACTCACGGCTCAAGCACGGAAATTCTGGCTGTCAGTCATCGAGCCCTTGTCTTTATGCTGATTGCCCTTGTATATTTAAAACATTTAATGCTCTACGAATACATTTGTCCCGACACCACACAGAATCAGACAAACCATATATAGGATAAAGATGCTGAACCATTTTGGCCATGTTTTCGGCCAACAGCAGTTAATTTTAATGAATGTGTCCATTCATTTTTGTCCATTTGTTTTATCATTCCCTTTGTTTAATCTGTTTTTTCAAAGGTTTAATTCAAATAAAAGTACTCAAGGAAAATGTATGTCAGTGTTTTTCATTGAAAACATCAGTAGTAATACATTACAAATTATATTAAGTAATGTTTTAAATAATATTTAAAGTAAAGGTTACTCAGGATAACTAAAAAAGATAACTAGGACTCTTATGTAAAAAAAAATGCAATAAATCATCATATATTTATAAGCATTACTTAAGTAAACTTACAAACAAAGAGTCAGTAAAATTTACTGGGAATTCCCAAGTAAACTTAACTTATAATTATGGATAGGCTTTTACCTGGCAAATTTTTGTAAATTTACTAGCCTTTCCTGAGTGAAAATTGTTTCCAAGCTTTTTTCAAGTAAATCCTACTCCAAATTTTTTTCAGTGTAAGAAAACTATAAACAGCGATATAGAGAAATATAAATTCTTACTAGTTTGCCCGTATGTTCATGTTATTCCTACAGCCTCTGTCACCGTTTTGGGATCAGGATTATAGGAGCCATGTAAATATTCATGGGTGATGTCATGTGACTGTGGGAAAATCTGGGCGTGTCATTAATTATTTGAGAGTTAAAGCACCTGGGAGTGGGAGGGGTTGGCAGGAAGGAAGCGGGTGAGTGTGGGAGCACACGTTTGTTTGTTTACCGTAAATTCATTCAAAGTTTTTGCCTTGATTCAAATGATCTCCCGATGCTTCAGGAAATGTTGATGCCTCAATGTTAAGTATTCGGTGGAGAAAATAAACTTCAAGATGCAAATGTAATGGATGATTGACGTGTCACAAGTTATTCCCGCATTCAGCTCCTGCGGCTTTGGTTGGCTTTTAGGCCGCTACAATTTAGTCAACAAACAATTATGTTGTTGGATGAATGAATGGATTTTGGATTATGCAAGGAGACCCGCACGCTTCTGCAACTGGAATTAAGAGCAGCGCTGATGGAGCATATGGATCTACTCACACTCGTTCATGAGAAGGATTACTGCATGATTGGATTTTCGGAACAACAGGATCGATGATTTTGGATATGTTTGCTGACATCGAATCGGTAGGACATGGATTGTAATTTTTTCTTTGCTTGTGTTTGCGGATGATTTGAAATGGCTTGGCGGTTTTGTTGCTGTTGGTTTGCTGTTGATCTAGCGCTGTTGGTGTGTTTAAACCGTTGTTTTTTGGCTTTGGTGAAAGTGTGTGAGTTGAGGAGCGTCTTTGACGTGCTTTGTTACAAAGTGTTTGCGTGTTTCGGATTGTGCTCGCGTGTTTTGAATAGACGCGCTGAGATGCGCAGGCTGTAATCATGAGTTCTCAAGAGTAAATATAAATACAGTGACACCTTTATAAAAGACACAAAGCAGTGGATAAGTGGAATTGAGAGCTCAGGTGATAATGCTCAAGATCAACCATTGGAATCAGCTGGGTGTCTTCTAGATCAGGGGTTTTCAACCTTTTTAATTCCATGGACCCCAAATATGATGATTCCTTGCAGGGGACCCCCTTGCCTAAAATATAAAGACTATGTATTTTAAGTAGGCTATAAACACATAAACTAAAATTTTGTGATGTAAAGACATATTGCAATTCATATTACAATAAACAGACATCTGAAATTCTATTTCAACAACAATTTCTTTTATTATTTGGCAACTCACTATAGCCAGAAATGATTCTCACAATTAGCCATTTTCCGTAGCTTTTTGTATTTCTGAATAAAAAAAAAAAACAACTGCTAAATATTTACATTTACTGAACAGAGTACCTTTTCTAATTAAGGCACTGATAGATGAATTAGATTTTTGTAATAGCTATTTCTAGAACAGTGTGACAAGTTAAATCTGAAGGACTGCATTTGCACAAACACAATCTAACGGTTTGCAATTTTGGTGACCCTTTATTACGCTAGATACATGCACTGAGATTTGTTTTGATGAATGAGAGACATGTCAGGACTATTAGGCGTATTCCGAGTGGGATCTACTCTTCTAATTGTTCTATTTTTATGAAACGCTTGTTTGTGGATCGGATAACATGAACCCCTAATTAATCCAGTGTTTAAGGCAAATATTAGTCTAATTCTAATACTATTTGTCATTTCTATAGGTACAGTTCTATTGTTAGAACTGTTGTATAGGTTCTATTGTTTTTGCTATGCACTAAAGACATTTGGGTTTGAGATCAAAAGATGAATATGAGATGATGGATCAGAATTTTAGCTTTCATTTCCTCATATTTACATCTGAAACTAGAGAGGTGAATACTGGAAAAAGACCAGGTGATATTTTTTCTAATCTTCAACTGTCGAGCCCGAGTCTGGAGAAAAGCTGCACGAGTCGATAGTCAAACAATCGATTCACAGTCTGGAGGTAAATTTAATAAATGAATCAATGACTTAAACAGCAAAAACAATTGCAGATAGACAGGATTTATAAATGGCAGATGATAGACACAAGCGTAATCAGCAATTTAAACCAGAAATTAAATTTGTTTGTAAGACCTACAGTGAAGAAAGGGAATGTTAAGAGAAACTATAATGTATAGTTTACATAAAAATATTTAGTTACTCATCAAAACATGATTTCATTGCTTACACTAAATTTAATTGAAACAGAAATCTAATTTACTAGCTTGAATTATGTAGAGTGAGTGTGATCCATTGGTCTACCCAGTCACGTTATCAGATCTCACAAGCATGTTGGAGCTGACTAGTATTAAATGAAGGTGATTAAATAATGTGTGGCATTGTAGTGCAGTGGGTAATGTTGCAGTCTCACAGTGGCATCATCCTGACTTCCATCCTGAGCTCCATTTTATTCATAATCAAATCATGCTGCTGTACAAAAACAAACTGTGTTCATGCAAATCCATTCATTCACATGGAAACTATGTTCACATTTTAAATCAAGTAAATTCAATGAACTTTTTTTTCAGTGTACAGAACAACCAAAGGGAATATATAAGCTACACTAAAAAGTTTATTAAAGTTACTTGATGCAAATGTGTACATCTGTTCCACACAAATGAAATATTTTACTTCAAAATAAATTCATCTCTTACACTTAACTTGTTAACTTATTGTTTTCATGTGAATTGATTTACATGAACACAGATTTAAATGCAGTTTGCTTAATTTGTTTTTGTACATCTAACATGATTAATAAAAGGGATCTGTAACTCTCACAGACTGAAGCTGAAGCTCCAACCTAAGACTCTAGCGTTGTGAAGTGGCCAAGCTTCCCACTGCCCCACCGAGCCACAGACACTTTCATTAATCCAGTTAACACCAGAGCAATGGATCACACTCACTCCATAGAACTGTGAGGAGTTTTCTATAGAAATCAGCAGCTTCTGATGTTTTTGAGGTAAAACTGCACACAGCTCCAAATAACAGAGAACTTAGTGAATAATGAATGGGTTACTGATTAATTTACAAATGAGACAAAGCTCGTGCTGAGAAAAGTCACATGATTCACAATTCAAACTTCAAATGATCTTTAGATTGTATTAACTGAGATAGATAAAGTGTTTCACTTTGATTCATTATTTAATTTAATATCAGCAGTTCTTCAGTTACATTACTGATGTCATGACATGATACCTGCTTCATCCAGGTAAATATCCATAAGTTCTTTAATGTCCTCAGAACTCAACATTCATTTCATCCACAAAACCCTATTAAAAACAATCAGCTTTTTCACTGTTTCTGTTTAGGAGTTCAGTACTTGTCTGTTTGGGAATTTAATACTTAATATGAGGGGTTTTCAGTTATTGTTTTTCATTTTGCCTGAGTTTGGTAAGTTATGAAGCTGACTGAACTTCATCAGGAAGCGCATCCACGGACTGATCAACCTGCAAACTGCACGTATGCATGAAGACAAACTCAAACACACTGCATCAGCATTCATCTAGAGCAGAGTCACCATCCAACACCTTGAACTGCACGAGGACAACTCTTCCAAAAGCTGCATCAGTGCTTTTCTCTCTCTCTCTCTCTCTCTCTCTCTCCCTCTCCCTCTCTCTCCCTCTCTCTCTCTCTCTCTCTCTCACTTCCGGTGTGATTGTTGGGGGTGAGCGTGTGGACTGAGTGGTGTGAGTGCGTTTGGATTCTGTGAGTGAATCTTTTTTCTCTTTTCTTGGCTTTTCTCTTTGTTAGTTGTTTTTGTGTGTTTTTGGTTTACGGTGCAGTTGTTTTGGGCCGCGTGCTACCTGTTTTCTCGGGAGCATGCCGGCCCCGCGCTCGCAGTGTTTGAGTTCACTGACCCGGCGTCATGGAGTGAAAGTGGCGTCCGGGGTCAGTGTAGAGAAATGCTGCCTGGCAGTGGGCGATGTTGTTGGGCATGAAAACATATTGTCTGCCTCCAGGATGAATAACGCTACGGTTATATTTCTCAGCACTACTGAAAAGGCTAACGAACTAGTTGAGACAGGGATTGTTATTGATGATCTTTTTACCTTTGTGCTTCCACTTTCTGCACCATCAAAGAAAGTCACATTGTCCAATGTACCACCGTTTTTAAGTGATGAAGTGTTAGCTAAAGCTTTGTCTCGTTACGGTAAACTGGTTTCTCCTATTAAAAAGATCCCCATCAGTAGCGAATCGCCTTTCCTGAAGCATGTTGTCTCGTTTAGGCGCTTTGTTTACATGATTATGAATGACTATGTTGAGTTAGATGTGTCCTTGCACTTTCGGGTTGATGAGTATGATTACATTATTTACGTAACAACTGATAAAATGAAATGTTTTAATTGTGGGGAATCTGGTCATCTAATCCGTGCTTGTCCCGCAAAAAACTCAAACGACCCGTCAGCTGATGGTGACGTTGCCGCTGTCGGAAGTGACGTGGTAGTTAACGCTGAACCCGATGAAGCAGGACCGTCAGACGAGGCCCCGGGTGTATCAGGGATAGGAGTAGTGAAGGATAAGAATGATGAAGCTTTACCTGTGAACACACCAACTGATGCTAAAGAATTAGCAGCTGAAAACACAGTTTCTGGTGTAGAAGTGTCTAATGTTCAGGCGGAGATAGCCGTTACTGAGACAGATATCCTTTTAAACGATGCTTTCAATAATGACTTGCAATCTACTGTGAGTAATGTACATGATGACAGTCGAATGGAAACAGAGCAGGCAGATTTTAAAGTCCCATTAAAAAGAAAGAAGTCTGGTAAAGCTCCGACTGTTAGACATGCAAAGAAAGCAGATATAACCGAGCCAAGTGATCAGGATGAAACGGAAAGTGACAGTGAATTTTCTGATTCGAGTGTTAGTCTTTCTCAGAGTGATTTTTCTGGACGTCATGATGACATTAAACTGTTCCTCAGAGCTACGAAGAATAAGAGAGGAGTGCGCATTAACGAATACTTCCCTGACATAAAGCAGTTTGTTGAGAAAACAAGGTGCTTCATGATGGAGGGCTCCTTTACAAATAAAGAGGTTTATCGATTGAAAAAGACATTGAGGAAGCTTAACTCTGAGCTCAGTAATGAGGACAGTGAGAAAGCCTAATGCCAGGTATTGTGATAGAATGTTCCTGTGGGCAGAGATTTTTTTCTTTTCCTTAAGTATGTGTCATGTTAATGTTGCTACCCTGAATCTGAATGGTGCTAGAGATATGCACAAAAGAGCTTCATTATTTGAAGTAATTCATCAGAAAAAAATTGATGTCACTCTGTTACAGGAAACACACACTGATGTTAATAATGCTGCTGATTGGGCAGTAGAATGGAATGGGATTGCTGTTCTAAGTCACAATACTTCATTGAGTGGTGGAGTTGCTATTCTTTTTGCTAAGAGTTTCAGCCCTCGCTCTTATCAGATTGAAGAGGTTATTAAAGGGAGACTTTTGAAAGTAAGAGCCTCTTTTGAAAATGTTGTATTTGTTTTTATTTGTGTATATACACCAACTTCAGCTGTTGAAAGAATGCTATTTCTAAATACTTTGTGCTCTGTTTTACAAAATGTTGGTGTTGATGAATATTTATTTTTGGGTGGTGATTTTAATTGCACAGAGTCCAACTTGGATAGAAATCACATTGAACCCCATTTACCTTCACGTCAACGTCTTGTTCAGCTAACAAAAACACATGAATTAATTGATATTTGGAGACAGTTTAATGGAGAACAAAAGCAATACACTTGGACCCATGTTCGTGATAACACGATTTCATTGGCAAGACTGGGTAGGTTTTATGTTTTTAAACATCATGGTAGTATTGTTCAGAGTTGTGTTATTATCCCATCATGTCTTTCAGATCATAGCATGGTGCAGTGCTGTATCTTTTTAAACTCTATTAAGCCAAAGAGTGCTTATTGGCATCTAAATACCACTTTATTGGGTGATAAGTGTTTTAAAGAAAGTTTTAAAAATTTCTGGGATGTTTTTAAAACTACAAAGAATTCTTTTAGAACACTGCAGCAATGGTGGGATTTTGGGAAAGTTCAGATAAAACAGTTTTGTCAACAATACTCCCAGAATATCACTAGAGAGATAACCCTGACTTTGAACACCTTAGAGACTGATATTTTAAAATTGCAAGAATTGGCTCACTTGCCTGGGAATCAAAGTGATGTGGAGTCTCTCATAAAAAAAAAAGAAAACTCAGTTGTCTGATCTACTAGGGGTTAAAACACAGGGTGCTCTGGTCAGGTCACGTTTTTTAAGTGTAAATGAGATGGATGTACCCTCAAGGTTTTTTTTCAGTTTGGAAAGAAAAAATGGACAGAACAGGGTTATTCATGCTTTACGTTCTGAATCTGGGGTATTGCTGACTGACCCCAAAGACATTCATAAGAGAGCAGTCACTTTTTATGAGTCTTTATATAAAAATGAACTGAGTCCAGATTATAGGCATGATAGTGATTTTTTTGACAATCTTCCTCAAGTGTCAGAGGAAGTTAACGCAAAGATTTCAGGTGCCTTGACCATGGGGGAACTCTGCAAGGCCCTCCAAGGTATGGAGCTGGGAAAAGCACCAGGGATGGATGGCCTGCCAGTCGACGTCTATAAGTCATTTTGGTCAGAGCTTGGAGAAGACTTGCTGGAGGTACTGAATGACAGTTTAGCCGGAGGGCTATTGCCGTTGAGTTGCCGCAGAGCAGTCTTGACTCTCCTACCCAAGAAGGGTGACCTGACGGACATCAAGTGCTGGCGGCCGGTCTCCCTCCTGTGCAGTGACTACAAGCTGCTCTCTAAGGTTTTAGCTAATCGGTTGGCAGAGGTTATGGACAAGGTCATACATCCTGACCAGACATACTGTGTCCCTGGTAGGTCAATCTTTGATAATGTTTCCCTGATTAGAGATCTTCTCGATGTCTCTAAGGTGCTAAATCTAGATTGTGGTTTAATATCATTGGATCAAGAGAAAGCCTTTGATCGTGTTGAACATGTTTATTTATGGAGAGTTTTGAAAGCCTTTGGTTTTTGTAAAAAATTTATAGATCAGGTGAAAGTTCTCTATAGTGATGTTCAGAGCATTCTCAAGGTCAATGGTGGTTTGTGTGCTCCTTTTGGAGCCTGTAGAGGTATCAGACAGGGGTGTTCACTTTCTGGTATGCTTTATTCTTTGGCCATAGAGCCTTTGTTACAACAAATAAGAATAAAACTTCATGGTATATCTTTGCCAAACTGTGATGGCAATTTCTTATTATCAGCGTATGCTGATGATATAGTAGTTATGATCAGTAAGCAAAATGATGTACAGGTTTTATCTGAATTGCTTGGAAAATTTAAAGTTTTATCTTCTGCTAATATAAATTGGAATAAAAGTGAAGCACTACTGATAGGAAGCTGGAAAAGTGGAAAACCGAAACTTCCTGCTGGTTTACATTGGGGAAAAGAAGGTTTTAAATATTTGGGGGTCTTTTTAGGCAATGACACAACAGTGCAGAAAAACTGGGAAGGTTTAATAGAAAAAGTCAAAGGACGCCTAGAAAAATGGAAGTCTTTGTCCCCAAAATTGTCATACAGAGGACGCATTTTAGTTATTAATAATTTGGTGGCATCTTCCTTATGGCATAAGTTTGCCTGTGTAGATCCTCCTTTGCAGCTGCTATCAAAAATCCAGGCTACCCTGGTGGACTTTTTTTGGGATAAATTACATTGGGTCTCACAAAATGTTCTGTTTTTGCCCAAGGAGGAAGGTGGTCAAGGACTAATTCATCTCCAGAGCAGAATTGCAACCTTTCGTCTGCAGTTTGTGCAAAGACTGTTGGATGGACCATCACGTTTTAGCTGGCGTGCTGTTTCATGCCTGATTTTACGTAGTTTTGCAGGTTTGGGGCTGGACAAAGCACTTTTTTTGATGGATCCCCTAAAACTGGACACCTCCACGTTGCCAATTTTTTACAAGAACATTTTCAAAGTTTGGAGTCTCTTTGCTGTTCAACGACCAGAAAACTCACATTCTCTTCATTGGTTACTGGAGGAGCCTTTAATCTGTGGCTCCCGGTTGGACCTAACAGACAGTTCCTTTTTCCCTGGACTTAGTAGGTTGCTGATTGAACACAACATTATTACTCTGAGTCAGCTACTGAACACTGTAGGGCTGGATTTCAAGAACAAAGCAGCATTAGCTCAACATTTGGGAATCAGGTCTATTCGTCTGGTTACCCAGTTGCTCATGAAATGGAAAGTGGCGTTTAAGACAACTGAAATGGACTTGCTAGCAGAGTATTGTGCTGGTTCCCGAGTTCCTGATCCTAAAGACTCTTTTCCTTGTCTACTACTGTCTGTAAATGTTGAAGGGATTACATCTCCTTTCATTGAAAATGTTACATCTCTGTGTAAAGACTTCTTTTTAAGTACTGGTAAATCTTTGTACAGGTCTTGTGTTTTGGTTTTTAGCAAAAAGGTTTTAAATGGGAAAGTTGATACTCCCTGGCGTGATGTTTTTAAACTGGATCAAAACACAAAACCTGAGTGGAGATCCTTGTATAAACCACCGTTGACCAAGAGAACAGGTGATTTGCAATGGAGAATTATTCATGGTGCTGTCGCGGTCAATGCTTTTATCTCAGTTCTAAACCCTAGAAGTACTACATGTCCTTTCTGTTCTGACAGAGAAACCATCTTTCATGCTTTTATGAATTGTTGTAGATTGCAACCTCTATTTCTAGCTGTAGGTAATGTTTTCAGGAGTTGTAATGAGACCTTTTCTCTGGAGACTTTTATTTTGGGGTACAAATATGTGAGGAAGAAAAGATTTGTCTGTCAACTACTGAATTTTGTCTTAGGCCAAGCAAAACTGGCCATTTATACAAGTAGGAAAAAGAAAATAGAACAAAACTTAAATCAGAACATAGTAGCCTTGTTTTTTAACTTGGTGAAGTCAAGAGTTTTGACTGATTTTCTCTTTTCTCTATTACAAGTCTATTGATGATTTTGTCACTTTTGAATGTATTTGGTGTTGTAATGAGGCTCTGTGCTCTGTTTTTGAGGGTGAACTGATTTTTATGCATACTTTGTGATTTTTTTTTTTTAATTTTTTTATTTTTTCTTCTCTTACTGTGTTGTAGGAGTGTATTGTGAATAGGAGAGGTTTTTTTGTAATAAAAGTCTTGTTAAAATTCAATTCTCTCTCTCTCTCTCTCTCTCTCTCTCTCTCTCTCTCTCTGGTTGATGAATAATAATAATCTCAAGGGTGTTGTGTGTAGCGCTGTGTGTTGTTGTGGATGGATCTTGACTGCCATCGTGTGGCCAGGTTTAGGAAGTGCACGTTCCCAGAGCCACTGCTGTTTAAAGCCGCAGCTTATAGTGCTGCTTCACCGTGTATTTTCCATGTTTCAGTTTCAGATGTAATTTCTTGTTCCTTTATTTGCCAGTTGTGTTCAGGACACTTACTGTGTGTTACATTTAGTGTAACATTTTGATTTCATCTTTACTTTCTATGTGTAAAGGCTCTTTTCTGCTGACACGTGATTGGCTGATTGGATAATGAGATGAATGAGCAGGTGTTCCTAATAAAGTGGCCGGTGAGTGTAGTGTACAGCATGTTAATGGCAGTAAAACGCTGTTACTGTGGAGTGGATCTGCACTGAACTTGTCTCTATGTCAATAATGGCTTTTCTGGGCTCATCTCCTGGAGGATTTCATTGATCTGGTGAAAATCTGCAGATTCACAGCACATGTAATCTGCTCCACTTCTGTAAACCATTCAAACACTGCAAATCTTTCTTTTCTACGCTTACAAGCTGATGGACATTTTTCCAGATGTTTTCTGCACTAACTGAGCTTCATACGGTTTCTTTTAAAGCCTTGTTGATGCTGTTATACACACACGCCACTTTATTAGGAACACCCCTTACTCATACACACACCACTTTATTAGGAACACCCCTTACTCATACATACATGCCACTTTATTAGGAACACCCCTTACTCATACATACATGCCACTTTATTAGGAACACCTAACTTACTCAACTTCCCAGATAGCAAAATTGGTTGTGGGCCTTATCTGGTTGAATTTAGGCCCACATACCACCACAGCCCACTCCCCTTGAATGGCTCTTAAGCTGCAAACTCATGCCAGAGCTCAGCCTAATGCTGTTTCACACAAGACTGTGAAAAAAAAAAACTGTGCCAGAATTAAACCAGAAGGGCCTAAAGTAAGCCAGATCTCGCCCAGATTTTGTTGCTATCTGGGTTATAAACGATGGGGAAAGTCAGGTGTTGTGTCTAAATCCGACTGCCCGGCTGGATCCTACACCCCTTCACGTGCACGCGCACAGTACCATCGTGTTTCCTGTAGATGGCAGTAAAAACGCAGAAAGTTCACTCAAAGGCTTCACTTTTCATCCAAACGTTCAGTCAGATGGAGAACTTGTGCATTTTCCTGTAGATGGCAGTAAAGACTCTGAAATTTAATTCAATGCTTTTCAAGCGTGCTTATGGCAACAGCTCCATCTGTGACGAGTGAGCTAATGCACAGTTCAGGAGCTTGGCTAAGCAGCTCTGTCTTAGCTTTTAAAAAGAGAAGTTAACAGCCTCATGTGGGGAAAATGGGGAGAGAGAGAGAGAGAGGTGGAGTGTGTGCTGTTGGTGTTGTATATGGGTTTGTATAGCTGATGAAGCTACATGTATGGCGTCATAAATATCGCGATCGTAAAAAAAAAAAAAATAGTTAGTCCCCGAACCCCCACTATGCTTTTCTTTCTTTTTTTTTTTTAAATTGCAGTTCTGAATGTATTTATGACTTTGTCTGCTGTACTTTATTGAAATTCAGTTTAAAAAATGGATATTGAGGTGGACCTGTTGATGTAATTTATATCAACCTTATATCCTGAACTTATATATTTCTGTAAAGCTGCTTTGTGACAATGTCCATTGTTAAAAGTGCTATACAGATCAAACTGAACTGAACTGAATATAATTTCAGTTTTTGTTTTCTGTTTTGACATATGCAGTTGCAGACTGTTTTCTTTTTCACTTGGTTTATTTAAAAAATTTTCAGATATACAGAGATTAAAAAGAAGAAAAATGAAACTGTTCTTTCCTGTTGGCCCAGTAGGTGCTGTATGTACTGAGTGGTTGCCAGATAGATTTCTGTTCCATATGACGGTGAGGGTCCCATGGGATCAGTGGCTGCTTGTAGTGCTGCTGGTTCTTCAGGGCTCAATAGGTTATCAGCTGTGGGAACAGTGACTACATGTTGTGGGTCAGTGGGCAGCCCACAATCCTCCCAGTCAAGCTGTTGAAGGTACAGCTCCTAAAGAGAACATTTTAAAATGGATTAATCATTTATTTTGCATCAAATCACACATGCTTCTGAAAAATTGGAAGACCTTCAACCCTTTGAGTTTCTGGTTTATAATTGATTTGACAAGAGACTTTCAATGCAAGTGAAATGTTCTTATATTTCCATTCTGTCAGCAAAAACATGCTGTCATCAAGTTATTTAAGATTTGTGTAGTAACCTGTAGTCGGCTTGGAATTACACAAGTGTGCAATTAAAGAGAATCTGAAAGCTTTAAATATAAAATAAGCGCACTGAATTCATCTCAGAGCACAGCTGTCACACAGCAGAGAGAATTCAAGCACAAACCCACTCTGAAAAAAAAAAACTGTATCATGAGCTTTATGCATGCTCAGATTGTGTATAAAACACTGATCCAGCAATTTCCTAAATTTAAGAAGGCACTAAACACAGCAGCATATTAAGACTATTACAGTTAATTAAAACGCAGTCCTTGCACTAGTAGTAACACTAGATTCCCCTACAGGCTCCAGCCTATATGGAGACTAACAAGTGGTAATGTGGCTGTGTAGATGTGGAATTAACATTGTGCCAAAAAAAAACCACACAAAAAGGGTTAATTATTGATAAAGTGAGAAAGAAAATCACCTGTTTGCCACTCATTTTCGAAGGCTGTATCCCTGGTATGGATTTGTGACAAAATCAAGCCTAGAAAATCTCACAAAAATGTCACTCACAAACATAGCAGAAAGGTGTGCGTTTTGTATTTGTTCAAAGATCTGTAGAATGGATTGTATTTATTTGTGAAATATGATGTAGGCTCATATTTTTTTATATTTGTGAAACACAGTACATTTATTTGTTACACCTCCATGTTTTCTCTCAAATTGCCCTTAGTATTTGCAAATCACTTTCTGTTTGTTTGAGAGTCAAGTTTTCCTTTGCAAAGCAGATTGTGTTTGTGAAATGGTAGATTAGGTTATTTAGTTTTGGCACAAATTTATCTCCATACATGTCCCCCAGCTGTACGCACCCTAATCCCTACTCCCTACAGTGGAGAATCATGTGCCCTAAATAGTGCAATAACACCCAGTACACTAGAGCAGAGAGATGTTCACTCTGAACAGCTGAGAATCTCACTGTCACCATGGTTATGAGAACATTCCGCAGGAACAGTCAGAAAGTCCAGCTCAGAGTTCATGAGTCGTGACACAACATTGAAGTTTCTCAGTGTGGTGGAACACGTGTTAGTCCTGGTAGTGGTCCATGCTAAGTGTAATTACAGTACAGTCCTCAAACACCTGAACTGTTGTGTTTCAGTCACAGTCACTGTTTATTTTGTACTACACATAGTGTAAATGACATGTACATCACACATATACAAAACTGTATTAAATAACAGGAATATATACAGTGCATGTACTTAAAGGGTTTGAGAGTTTTTTAGTTAAAAAAAATCTAAATCTAAAATACCATGGTTACTATTAAAACTAATTAGCAAACAAGGAACAATTATTTTAATAAGAAAAGATTAAATCAATATTACAACTGTGAATTAATCTGTGCTGAGATGGATGTCATGTTACAACAAATGGAAAGAATCGAGGTTGAGCAGCAACACTGAATAAATAGATAGAAATAAGGAGCTAAAAATAAGCTATAAACAGCTACAACACATGGATGTGTATTTGTGTAATCAGTGTGATGATGTGATGATATCTCTGTGTTGTGTGTAGACGCTGAAGGATTTGACTTTGGATTGTAAAATATGTTATTAAAGCCTTGAAGTAACTTGTAGCTGAGTGGATAAAAGGATGTGATCAGTCACGGTTATTGTTATGGAACTTCTACATCTGAATATGAATGATTCAGCTCCCAAACTGCTGGAAATGTGGGACGGGTTCTAACGCTTCACCAAAACTGCTTTATCCTGGAAAAGAGGTTTGAGGTGAGACTCCTGTCATACGCCAGTCCTGGTGAGTTTATAATCCTTAATGCTGACAGACAAAGAAGAGCATCAGTGTAAACAAACAACATCAACATAAACACCAACACACACAATGAAAATGATGATAATATATAGTACACAGTGAATATTTTTCAATATCATACAATACAGTACAGTAAAGAGACAGTAAGTCAGTAACTCACTGTAGTGTCTCCAGTTTACAGTGTGGATCCTTCAGTAGATCAGAGAGCAGCTTCACTCCTGATTCTCCTGGATTATTACTGTTCAGATCCAGTTCTCTCAGGTGTGATGAGGAGTTTGACCTCAGAGCTGAAGCCAGAGCAGCACAACCTTCATATGTAATACTGCAGCCCCACATCCTGCAAGAAAGAAAACCTTATCACACTTAATACACTCAGTTTTAGCATCGAAAACATGAACTACACAAAATCTTTATATATAGTACATTTACAGAGAGCAGCTTCATTTCTGAATCCTGCAGTTTATTGTGACTCAGGTTCAGTTCTCTCAGACTGGAGGAGTTTGAGCTGAGAACTGAGGACAGAACTCTACAGCTTTCCTCTGTCAGATTACACTCACGCAGCCTGGAAGAGAAATGATGAAATATCAGAACATGATCTCGAACACACAAACACAGCCATAATACAGCTAAAGTTGGACGTGTAACAGAAATGTCAGTGTGTTTCTCTCACGCACAGAAATCAGAGGACAGGACACCACATCAGCACATTTACAGGAGCAGGGACGTCTTTCCACACTCCACAATCTCTCAGCTACAATTTATTATAGGACCATTAGGTCATGTACATAACACACACATGTGAGAGAGAGCAGCCTACAAACAATACACTCTGATCTGTGTTCAAGTTTCTACATCCAACAGATATAGTGCAGATATAGTGCATTTTATTACATTAATTATATTATATTTATTAAAATAAAGAATTACCTCTAGGTCGGATTACTGTAATGCATTACTGTCTGGATGTTCCAGTAGATGCATAAACAAGCTCCATTTAGTCCAGAACGCAGCAGCGAGAGTCCTTACTAGAACCAGAAGATATGACCACATCACTCCTATCTTATCCACACTGCATTTGCTCCCAATCAAATTTTGCATTGATTATAAAATACTACTATTGACCTATAAAGCAATAATGGTCTCACACCTCAGTACCTGGCGAACTTTTGGTCTTTTACGATCCGCCATGCCTACTTCAGTCAAAAGGTGCAGGCTATTTGTTGGTACCTCAAATAGTGAAGGTTATAGCAGGGGGTAGAGCTTTCTCTTACAAAGCCCCACAGTTATGGAACAGCCTTCCACTTAGTGTTCGGGGCTCAGACACAGTCTCAGTGTTTAAGTCTAGGCTGAAAACATATTTGTTTAGTCTAGTCAAGTCAACCCCCCCACATTCACTCTGGTTTGTCGACGGCCCTCATGTCTGTGTTACCTTCTGGCTCTCCCTTTTAGTTAGGCTGTCACAGCTAATCTTGCCAGAGTCCCTGCTTGCACTCTGCATGCAATGTACATTGTCCTTAACCATTACGGGACAAAAGCTTACCTAACAATCTCTCTCTCTCTCTCTCTCTCTCTCTCTCTCTCTCTGCTGAGCTACACATGCTACTCCTGAGATGCCAGTGATCCTGACCCCTTCTGCTCTCCAGACCTGCCTGATCCATCCTAATACCCTTCTTCTGGTTGGAGTTCTCATCAGTTGAGATTGCTCGCTGCTGCTGGGGGTGGCCTTGACCACATGGATGGCCTTAAGATCACTGGGATTGCTGGGGTGGTGCCTCTTGGGGGGCATGGAGATGCAGGGAGTTGTACTGTGATGGATTGTGAATGCGACTGCTGTGGTGGCTTTGGGGCTGTGGTTGCCATGAGCAGATTGGTACTCAGGACTCTATCAGTGTAAAGTGGATTGGTTTAACAAACGGGACTTCTTGTGAAAACTGTAATGAATTTACTGATTGCACAGCTGCACTATTTGTCCACTTAGTACACTGTTATAGAGGGGATTTATTTAAATGGCACTATCCGTTAGCACCCAGATGAGGGTTGGGTCCCTTTTGAGTCTGGTTTCTGTATTTCTGTAAAGCTGCTTTGTGACAATGCCCATTGCTAAAAGCACTATACAAATAAAACTGAATTGAAATTGTACACATGATAATCTGTCCTCTAACTCCAAATTCATCACAACCTGGGGAGAAATATTTTTGTTTTCAAAGAATTATTGCCTCTGGCTCCAGGTGCAGTTGAAGTAGATGTTCTGATTTGCTCAGCTTTACGTCACTCATATTCAACTTGTGTTGATTGTTGGAAGTGTTGACAGTGGGCGGGGCATGAACTCACAGACAGTCACGTGGGCTTCAGATTAGTTAGTTAATTTTCTTAATGTCTGATATTAGAGAAAACACATGCAAAACCAGAAATGCTGCAATAAGCTGAAAACAAAATGGAGGGATGTGTGAAAAAAGCAGAACTCATAAGCTGAGTTATCACATTAGCTAAGTTATTCCTCTGACCAATGTGTTTATATTAGCATCCTTCATTACTTTTATTCTAAGTAACATCAATTATTCACATTAAAAACTACTTACACAATAATCCTCACTAAATCAATATACACGTTTCCATTAAGGTAAAATCAGAAAAAAAAATTTACTGTAAAAACGTGTGTGTGTGCGTGTGTGTGTGTGTGCGCGTGTGTTTATTATCCTACCTCAATGCCCTTTGCCCTCTGCAGAATAAACCAGGTAGATCAGTGAAGGTGAAACTCAGCAACTCCATTTTGTGAGGAGGGGAAAATAAACTATATCAAGAGTAAAAACGCAGTGAGTATCTAAATCTAAAGCTATAATATATAAACACACTGAAGTGACACTAGATGCAGAAGAGTTTTGTGGGTTTGTACTGAAGTTTTAATGTACACAGGTTGTTTTAGGACTTGATACCGTGACTATTTCCTGTAAGTGAACTCTGTGCTGATACAGGGTTTGATTTAACACACCGATGTTGGAGTGAAGTAAACGTGTGTCCTGCTGTAATCTGGAGAAGGAGACATGACCTCCAACATGAGTGTTCCTGGAAAACTGGACATAAAAAAATATGAGAGGTGAGTTACTTTTCCATTCACCAGCAATAAATACGCACCGTCTCATGGGAACAGATCTGTATCTCTAAACACTCACTAGTTAACAGAGGAACTAAACTTTGCTTTAAGGTGTTTAATAGCAGTGAATATATCACTGATCTGATGTAAGAACAGTTTAGAGAAATCATTCACTGAGAGAAGAGTAAAAAGGACTGTGTAATGTGTAGCATAAGAGCAGCATAGCTTTGAGTCAGTGAACTCTACAGGCTTTAAGACCCAGCTGAGTCAGTTAGCTGTGATTGGGACTCCTGATATCAGAGTAATTCCTGAGGTATGAGGCGAGTCTCCTGTTTGATTAAGTGTGCAGACTGTAGCTGAATTAAAAAGATGGAATTCTTGGTGTTTAATGATGAACACATTGTTTAACAGTGCTGAGACAGCAGAGTATTAATTATTGCTGATATTTCTGTTGTAATTCTAGAATGATGGAGGGAAAGAGATCAGACTCACCAGAACCCAGCTGTGTGTCCATGAAGAGTGACTGGTCAGTGGATCCTCCAATTACCTTCAGAGACAGAGACAGTTCTACTGATGTGAGGTCAGTATATTGAGGTGTTTTACAGCAGTGTTCCACCTGATCAAACTCACTCGTCTCATTATGAAGCCCTTCATGAGCTTTATCAGGTGTTGAAGCAGTAAAACACTAAACTGTGCAGTGCGGCAGCTCTCGGACTGGCAGTGAGGAAAACTGCTTTAGGAGTTCAGTTCAGCCTGCAGTCCCTGAGCTGGAGGGTCTGTGGTGCTACAGAAGAACATTTACACCTGGGAAATTAATGACTATATAACTATGTTATTCATTCATTTAAACATTTGTTTCTAAATATGTTAGTGTCAGTCAGGAAATCCTGAAATCAGTGTATTGTGTTAAAATTGCAGTAATTGATTTTTCCATGTACATATCACCTAAAATTTGCAGAACATGAAAAAAACAAAACAAAACAAAAAAAAAAAACAATGGTCATGGCCTCGGCATAAGTGTATTATGCAGCTGAAAAAAAAAAAAAACGTTTGGAAATCAGCTAAAGTCAGGCCTAATGTCTGTCATCTTATAGACACTCCCTAATGCCCCTTCACTCAGTCCCCATCTCAGCTTCCCTCAGGAGAGGAAAGTAACATCTCCAAAGCTCTAGGTTTGATACACTGCATGGCCAAAAATTTACAGACATCTGACCATAACGTTCATACAGCATGTGCTTGTTAAACATCCCATTCCAGATTTAGTCCCAATTTGCTGTTATCCTCCACTCCTCTGGGAAGGCTTTCCACTGTATTTTGGAGCGTGGCTGTGGGGATTTGCCTATTGAGCCACAAGAGCATTAGTGAGGTCAGGTACTGATGTTGGGCGAGGAGGCCTGGGGGGCAGTCACTGTTACAGTTCATCCCAAAGGTGTTCAGTGGGGTTGAGGTCAGGGCTCTGTATAGGCCTACCACTCCAACCATGGCAAAATTTGTCTTCATGTGATAATGACAGTGTGCACAGGGGCATTGTCATGCTGGAACAGGTTTGTGCCACTTAGTTTTAGTGAAGGGAAACTGTAAAGTTATAGCCTACAAAGACATTCTACAGTATACAGTTGTGTGCTTCCAAATTTCTGGCACCAGTCTGCGGAAGAACCACATACGGGTGTGGTGGTCAGGTGTCCGCAAACTTTTGGCTATATAGTGTACCTTCAATAAGGGACACCCCTTCTAATCTGGGAATAGATGGGATATTATCAGCATGATTAGGCTAATTTGCACTAAACTGATTAGGCCTAGTTATATAGCCCAACATTACACTGATCCTGATGTTAGCCTAAGAACATGATTATTTTACATAATGTAAACATTTATTAAACTACAACATACCGCATCATCCTCAGGGGAAGTCTGAGATAAACGGAACTGAGTGATTCCTCTGTCTTCTGTTCTTTAGCCACTCGGATATGATTATCACCTGCTGCATACTCCATGGTAAACTGTACAGTACTACAACTGCAACATAGCCTCTTGTATTTAACAGGTGAACTGTGCGACTGAGTCTCTATAACCACCACAATGATGCATTCTCACATAGTGTGTTCCCATCATTCCCTGCCCCATAACACTGAGTTTGAGCTTCTACACAATTTCTTGTGAAAATGGTTTGATTTTAGTCACTATTGCGTTTTTCTCACCACTGTGTATGCATGAAATGATGTATATGAGAATACGGGATAAATCACGTCCATTATTGACTCAATAAGAGACACAGCATTTTACTTTCTAGTCCCATATTATAAGGGACTTGTGGCAATCCATAGGTAAATGGTGCAATAAAGGCACTCTTCACCATCCTCCTAAATCACTATGAGAGAAATTTTGCTTATTTCTAGTGCTATACCTTCATTCATGCTGCTTTTGGCTGTGTGACCAAAAACTAAATGTTAAAATCCAAATATCAGCCACCTGGCACAGTGGACACACAAAGCACTGAAGCTCGCCGATGTAACAAGCAGAGTACCTGTGTAACATGATTAGACAATAAATCACTCAGCCATCCTGTATATAAACTAGCCTATAGCCATGCTAGTCACTGTTGTTAACAGCTAGTGAAAGTGTTTTAGCTATGAAAGAGAACCACAGATGTGCTCCAGTGTTGTCCAGCATTGAGGCGTTGAGTGGAACAAAATCAAAAATGGAAAAATGAAAAAAGAGCTAGTCAGTTGGAGGAAACTTTTCACTTTATCACATTATCACCTAATTCTGTATAAGAGCTGTGTGCTGGGTAAATTATAAAGCATAATTAAGTAAAGTATTTTGTGTAAAGTATACTTGTAGTATAGAGAGAGTGCTCCATACATCAGTTCCTAATTATTCTACAGTGTCTTACATTTATGCTGTGTATTATTATTCTTACTGCTCCACTTTTCATTATTATGCATTTCCCCACTATTCTGTTATTCTATCATCATTATTCTGTAATTAGGGATTTTTATCACCTAGATCTAAGTAACGAAGTAAAGCAATAAATAATAATAAATAAACTTATTATAAACTTCTTATAAATAAACTGCCTCATTCATAAATTGAAATTGTCATAGTAATGCTAATCCTTGCTAATGATAGATGAGGTTTATTTGATAGTTTGTACTCTAGCTGAACTTTACTCTACAAGCCACCATAGATCCTGGCGGTGGGGCTTTGTGAACATAGGCGGAAATTGGGGGCAGGCTTAAGGAGTAAAAATCATAAGTCATAAATGTCAAAGCACATACTTAACTGTTGGAGACCTGAACTTTAAAAAATGTTCTTTAAACAATTTACCTATCTTACCTCATGCACCTTTAAATATCTTTATCTTTGTGTTTTTTAGTGTGTGTTGTACAGCTATGAATACAAATAGTCCATATTACATGTTGTGTTTTTTTTTGTTCACAGATCACTAAAGAAGAAATCAGACATCAGCAGAAATCACTTGGAGTCCATATTCAAGGTGTGTGTGTGACTTGTGTTGTTTTATCGATGTACAGCAGCATTATGGGTAATCAGACAGTTGTAACTGTGATAACAGACAGAGGTTTTTTTTTTTGTTTGTTTTGAAAAATAAAAGCATCTCTCACTGTGTAACATTATAATATTTAGATCTGTTACTGTGTGTTTCTAACCAGGAGCTGGAACACAAAGTCATCACTCTGATAAAGAATGAGCTGAAGAGGTTTAGGAAGATCCTGAGTCCAGATTACCCAGCATGCACTGAGAGGGAGGTGGAGGATGAGGAGGATCTATACAGTGTCAGAGAGGGAGCGCTGAAGATCACACTGCACGTCCTGAAGAAAATGAACCACACAGATCTCGCTAACGCACTGCACAACAGTAAGAGCGCTGAGTCATGGCTTTATTCCATCAGGTTCACTTTAGAGAGAGGAAGTTGTTTTAGATATTAACACTTTTAGGTTTAAGTTTGATTTTAGTATCATGTACATCTGGTGCTTTTCTGTTCTGTTCGTGGTCCAGCTTGTGGTTACTCTGTAAAATGGTCTTGTTCCTTTAGTAATATTTAGTACATTTATTAATATTTAGAATCAGGAATTAACAGCAGCATTTGAAAGAATTTTACATTTTATATTGTGCTCAGTGATTTTGCATTAAAACATGCTATTACTTTGTTTATTAGAACTTGCCTCTGTGTATCAGTCAAAGTTGAAATCCAACCTGAGAGAGAAGTTTAAAAGAATTAATGAAGGAATCTCACAGCATGGAAGCTCAGCATTTCTGAATGAGATCTACACAGAGCTCTACATCACAGAGGGTTGGAGTGGAGATGTCAATAATGAACATGAGGTGAGACAGATTGAGACGGTGTCCAGGAGACCAGCAACACGGGAGACACCCATCAAATGTAATGACCTCTTTAAAGACAAGTCCATCAGAACTGTGCTGACTAAAGGAGTTGCTGGAATTGGAAAAACAGTCTCTGTGCAGAAGTTCATTCTGGACTGGGCTGAAGGAAAAGCAAATCAGGACGTCTTCTTCATGTTTCCACTTCCCTTTAGAGAGCTGAATTTGATAAAGCAGAAAAATCTCAATCTGATGAATCTTCTTCATCACTTTTTCCCAGAAATGAGAAAACTACAATTAATAGGCTCCTACAAAGTGGTGTTGATCTTTGATGGTCTGGATGAGTGTCGACTTCCTCTAAATTTCCAGAACAATGAGAGATTGTGTGATGTGACGGAGTCAGCCTCAGTGGATGTGCTGCTGACAAACCTCATCAAGGGGAATCTGCTTCCCTCTGCTCACCTCTGGATAACCTCTCGACCAGGAGCAGCCAATCAGATCCCTCCTGAGTGTGTAGACCAGGTAACAGAGATACGAGGGTTCCGTGATCGTCAGAAAGAGGATTACTTCAGGAAGAGGATCAGTGATCAGAGCCTGGCCAATAAAATCATCACACACATGAAGTGTTCCAGAAGCCTCTACATCATGTGCCACATCCCAGTCTTCTGTTGTATTTCAGCCACTGTTCTAGAGAGAATGTTGGGTGAAGCAGAGAGTGGAGAGATCCCCAAGACTCTGACTCAAATGTTCACACACTTCCTGATCTTCCAGATCAAACACAAGGACCAAAAGTACCATCAGAAATGTGGCCCTGATCCTCAGCAGACCAGACAGAGTATCCTGGCACTGGGAAAACTGGCTTTCCAACAGCTGGAGAAAGGAAACCTGATCTTCTATGAGGAAGACCTGAGAGAGTGTGGCATTGATGTCAGAGAAGTGTCCGTGTACTCAGGAGTGTGTGCCCAAATCTTGAGAGCAGAGTTTGGGCTTCACCTGGCGAAGGTGTTCAGCTTTGTACATCTGAGTGTTCAGGAATTTCTGGCTGCTTTATATGCATTTCTCTGCTTCATCAGCAGAAATGTAACAAAACAACAAACCACTGATCTGTCTGATCTTTTCAGAAAGTCAAACATGTCCAATTTCCTCAGGAGTGCAGTTGACAAGGCCTTACAGAGTAAGAATGGACACTTGGACCTATTCCTTCGCTTCCTTCTGGGTCTCTCACTGGAATCCAATCAGACTCTCTTACGAGCCTTAATGCCACAGACAGGAAGCAGCTCTTACAGCAAACAAGAAACAGTCGAGTACATCAAGGAGAAGATCAGGGAGAATCCATCTCCAGAGAAATCCATCAATCTGTTCCACTGTCTGAATGAACTGAATGATCATTCTCTAGTGCAGGAAGTTCAAACTTACTTGAACAGAGGAGGTTACAGTCGTCTCAGTGGAAGCAGACTCTCTCCTGCTCAGTGGTCAGCTCTGGTGTTTGTGTTACTGAACTCACAACAGGAGCTGGATGAGTTTAATTTGAGGAAATATGACCGATCAGAGGAATGTCTTCTGAGGCTGCTGCCAGTGGTCAAAGCCACCAGAAAAGCTGTGTGAGTATTTTTATTTATAAATGTATTACTGCATATTTTGTTATTTTAATGTAACACTGAACTGTACTGTTTGGATTAATGCTTTTTAATAGTTACTCTAATCATCTTCAAATAAACACATTTTACTCTAACAAGAAATGTCTGCAATGAGGACTGGGTGATATGGACAAAATCTTTTATGAAGATATAATAAAGAAGAAAATAATTTCAGATCTTCATATATATATTTATATTTACTGTATATATATATATATATATATATATATATATATATATATATATATATATGTGTATATATATATATATATATATGTGTATGTATATATATATATATATATATATATATATATATATATATATATATATATATATATATATATATATAATTTTCCCGCAATTTTCTCCCTAATGTAGTCATGGCTGATTCTCACCCTCCAGTTCAGTATCCCCTACCAACTTCCCACACAAGTGATGCCAACCATATCTTTTCAAAATGCTCATGCAAAATAACACACTTGGAGGAAAGCGGTATCTGCCCACTTCTGTATACATTAGCTCCCATGATCAGTTAGTATCACTGTGATTGATAGGGGAGAGAGAGTATACCACCTCTCCCTCCCTGTGAGCAGGGACTCACTTGCTCACTTGGACTCCTGGCCACTGATGGCTGTGGCATCATCAGGATTTAAACTCACGATTTCTGGAAAATAGGATGAACACTCTTCTGTTGCTCCACTCAGGAGCCTTTTTTTACTAGTACACTGCAAGTAGCTCCTTGCACTGACCTTAGTCACATAAATCAGCTGCCAAAAGTGGCTTTTACGACATTGGAAATATAAAAGTATAATCAAGACTATCTATCAATAGACATTATTCATTATTCTATTTTATCATTCTATCACCATATCTCAGCACTATGTGCACTGAGAGGCATGTGAGAGAGAATAAGGTCACTTTCACCCCTACCTTGATTGGTTTTGACCTCTAAAAATTTATTTTTATGTTGGGCCTGCTTGGATGTATGTGAACACTCCACCTGTACTCAGGTACACACCAAACAACTAAACCAGTGTCTGTGTAAATTCGAGGTCTCGAGGTGACAGATTTGTAACTGTATGAGCACAGAGAACAAGACACACCAACTGTTTTATCGTCTCCGTGCAATTCAACATATAACTTGCTGTAAAGTACGGCTAGTATTGGCATGTTATTACCTGGTAGTGTCCAGTTCTATAATTCTTCATTTTCTGTAATAAAATGCACTATATCTGCAGTGTTGGTTGTAGAAACTTGAACACAGATCAGAGTGTATTGTTTGTAGGCTGCTCGCTCTCACATGTGTGTGTTATGTACATGACCTAATGGTCTTATAATAAATTGTAGCTGAGAGATAGTGGAGTGCAGAAAGACGTCCCTGCTCCTGTAAATGTGCTGATGTGGCGTCCTGTGATTTCTGTGTGTGAGAAACACACTGACATTTCTGTTACATGTTAAACTTTAGCTGTATTATGGCTGTGTTTGTGTGTTTGAGATCAGTGTTCTGATATTTCATCATTTCTCTTCCAGGCTGTGTGAGTGTAATTTGACAGAGGAAAGCTGTAGAGTTCTGTCCTCAGTTCTCAGCTCAAACTCCTCCAGTCTGAGAGAACTGGACCTGAGTATCAATAAACTGCAGGATTCAGGAGTGAAGCTGCTCTCTGCTGGACTGGAGAATCCACACTGTACACTGGAGATACTGAGGTATACACACACACACACAATAAATATGATGTACTAGCTCTAGGAGCATCACTAAATATTATATACAGAAATTATATTGTGTGTGTGTAAGAGAGCGATATACAAATACATATTCATTTACATTACATTTATGACATTTGGCAGACGCCCTTATCCAGAGCGACTTACAAAAGTGCTTTGAAGTCTATCAAAATATACATTCTGATACAGTCTTGCTAGGTCACAAACTGGGAATACCATCATTCTAAAAACTCTGTTGGGGAGATACTAGACAATACAATTTTTTAAAGTGCTAATTTAAGTACTTTAGGAAGAGGTAGGTCTTTAGTCATTGTTTGAAGACTGCCAGTGACTCAGCTGTTCAGACATCTAGGGGAAGTTCATTCCACCACCTAGATGCCAGAACAGAGAAGAGTCTCGATGTACCCTTCCTTGTACCCTGAGAGATGGTGGGACCAGTCGAGCAGTGCTAGAGGATTGGTGGGAGCGTGGTGCCGTGTGGGATGTGATAAGTGCTTTGAGATAAGTGGATGCTGGTCTGTTCTTGGCTTTGTAGGCAAGCATCAGTGTTTTAAATCTGATGCAGGCAGCTACAGGACGCCAGTTGAGGGAGCCTAGCAATAGGGTGGTGTGGGAGAACTTAGGAAGGTTGAAAACCAGTCGTGCAGCTGCATTCTAGATCAGTTGCAGAGGACAAATGGCGCTCAGAGGCAGACCTGCCGGGAGTGAGGTGCAGTAGTCCAGTCTTGAAATGACAAGGGACTGAACAAGCACCTGTGTGGCCTGTGTGGAAAGAAATGGACAAATTCTTCTGATGTTACAAAGGAGAAATCAGCATGAGCATGCCAGATTAGTAATGTGAGAGGAGAAGGACAGTTGATTTTCCATGGTTACCCCAAGGTTGTGTGCAGTAACCGAAAGCGAGATCAGAGAATTGTCTAGGGAGATTGCAAGATCATGACATGGGGATGAATCACCTGGGATGAACAGCAGTTCAGTTTTGCTGCTATTGAGTTTCAGCTGATGAACTGTCATCCATGATAAGATGTCTGCAAGACATGAATGTCTGAGGGAGGGAAGGAGAGGATGAGTTAAGTGTTATCTGCATAGCAGTGGTATGAAAACCCATGTGAGGATATGAGCGCACCAAAAGATTGAGTATAGATGGAGAAGAGGAGAGGACCAAGTACTGAGCCTTGTGGGACACCAGTGGAGAGTCTGTGGGGAACAGATGTGGATCCCCTCCATGTCACCTGATATGACCGACCTTCAAGGTAGGATGCAACCCATTGCCATGCTGCACCACAGATTCCTAGGCTCATGAGGGTGGACAAGAGAGTGTTATAGTCCACTGCTGAAAGGTCAAGGAGGATGAGGACTGAAGACAGTTTAGCTGATCTAGCAGCATGTATCTTCTCAGTGACAGCCAAAAGGGCAGTCTCTGTGGAGTGTGCTGGTTTGAAGCCTGACTGGTTGGGATCTTGGAGGTTGTTCTGTGAGAGATAAAGAGATAGTTGATTGTAGACAGTTCATTCAAGGGTTTTAGAAAGAAAAGAGAGAAGTGATACCGATTGGTAGGTGCTAGTCAGAGGGATCCAGATTGGGTTTCTTCAGGATGGGAATAACACTTGCTCTCTTGAATGATGTTGGTACATGACCAGATGTTATGGAGTTATGATGATAGTGGTGATGAAGGGGAGGAGGTCTTGAGAGATGGTCTAGAGCATTGTGTAAGGGATTGGATCCAATGGGCAGGTGGTAGGATTTCAGGACAAGATGATTTTCAGGATCTCTTCTGTTCCTAGTTTAGAAAAATGTGCCAGCGAATGAGAAGGAGAATCCTCAGAGGGTAGTGTTGGAGTTGCGGTAAAAGTGAAGGTCTGGCAGATTTTTTCAATCTTCTCAATCATAAAAAGTGAGAAAGTCTTCAGGAGTCAGGGAGGATGGAGCAGGAGGAGCCGGTGGGTTGAATACTGAAGAAAAGATGTTGTGGGGATTGTGAGGATCTTCTGCAGATGTTTTCAGCTTTTCCTTGTAGAAGGCAGTCTTAGAAGAAGTCACTTCAGATGAGAATTTGGACAGGAGAGCACGGTAAGAGGCAAGATCTGTGTCAAGTTGTCATTTCTTCCACTTTCTCTCTGCTGTTCTTACTTCTCTCCGATTGCTGCGTAGCACATCCGATAGCCATGGAACAGGGCAGGAAATCTTCCTGGGTTTAGAAGATAGAGGGCAGAGGAGGTCCATGGATGAGGAAAGTGAGGAGAGGAAAGTGTCTGTGGCTAGTTCCAGTGGTAGGGAGGAAAAGGAGTCAGGGTCAGGAAGGGATGATAGGGTGCAGGAGGTTATGGAGGAATGGGAGATAGAGTGGAGGTTTCTACAAGTCGGAAAGAAGTATTGATGGCTGGTGGTTTTAAGCAGGATAGGGAGGGTGATGGTGAAGGATAACAAGAGATGATTGGAGATGTGGAGTGGGGTAGCACTGATGTCTGTAGCTGGAGAGGGGCAGCTGAAGACAAGGTCCAGGGCGTTTCCTCCTTTGTGTGTAGGAGGGCAGCTGTTGAAGGTTAAGAAGAAGGAATGCAGAAGAGGGAGAAGGCAAGAGGACTTGAGCTTGTCGGAGGCGAGGTAGAAGTCTCCGAGGACATTAAGAGGGGTGCTGTGCTATTCAGGCTTTCTTTCTCTCTGATAAACACATGCATCATATCCATGACATTTTAACTGATATTTAAGTAACCCTTAAATTTTACATAATACATTTTTAGATCTTTAAATGTTTGTAAAAAAAAAAAAACTGAAATGCTAGAGGTGTAACACAATGCTATTATCTGTATTTGTTTAGTGCTCAAAATATTCATAACTGTTTTCCTGTTCGGGTTTAAACAGAAAGTGGGCGTGGTCTGTACCAGAGGGTTTTTCATGTGAACCCTATCACTATGCCCTGAAAAACAGTGAAAAAATCAGGACTGCTACAAAAAGAAAACATTTTTATTTACAAATTATAACACATCTATTAATTTACATACTTATTTATTTATTTATTTATTTATTTTAATTGTATAACTCTTGAACTGAACAACTGAATTGAATTGAACAATTCTTGAACCAGACGTCCTGTGAAACTTTCTGGAAAGTTTTCTATCTTCTATCTCATGTGACTGAGTAAAAAAGCTAACTATGTTTCAAAACAGCTATGTCTTTCTCAAATCAAGAAACTGTTATTTACTATTGACAACAACAGCTACCTAATAACATATGATCAGATTTACTTTAGCGTTTGTTACATTCCAGAAAGATCAGAAAAGTTCACTGGACACGCAACAGAATCTGTTATTAAAGCTGGACATGGTACTGGCTCCATGAGGACAGATAACATCAGAGAAATTGGCTTATTGACCTCACTGTAAAGTACGAGTAGAATTAGCATGTTATCAGTGGTGGTTGGTGATGATATTAGATGGGAGGCTAAAATCTATCAAAAGCTCAATAGTTTAATTGAAAAATTTTATATATATATATATATATATATATATATATATATATATATATATATATATATATATATATATATATATATATATATATGAAGAGAGTTCTTGGTACACCTAAAAAAAGATTAGAAATCATTGCATTCTAATCATGTTTCAAACAAAATTTTTAACATTTATTAGTGTCACAGGTGTCTTCAATCTTTATAACAGCCAATCAGCCTATTTAAAGAGAGAAAATGCCACTGTGTAGGTTTGTATCATTGTGTGCACCATGCTGAACACTGACCAGAGAAAGCAAAGGAGAGCTCACTGAGGAGCTCAGAAAGAAAATTGAAGATAGTCATCTTAAAGGTAAAGGCTATAAGACCATCTCCACCCAGTTTGATATTCCTGTGACTACAGTTGCAAATATTATTAAAAAGTATAAGGTTCATGGGATTGTAGCCAACCTCTCAGGATGTGGCCGCAAGAAGAAATGCAACCCAGGGTTGATCAGAAGGATTGTGCAGATGGTAGACAACATGATTACTGAAAGAACAAAACAAAAAATACAGACTGGAATTTGCTAAAATGTATGTTGACAAGCCACAGTTTCTGGGAGAATGTCCTTTGGACTGACAAAACAAAACTAGAGCTTTTCGGCAAGTCACACCAGTTGTATGTTCAAAGACAGAAAAATGAAGTTTTCAAAGAAAAGAGCACCATACCTACTGTGAAACATGTTTTGGGGCTGCTTTGCTGTGTTTGGCACAGGGGGCCTTGAATCTGTGTAGGGCACAATGAAGGCTCAAGACTATCAAGGCTTCCTGGAGAGAAACATACTGCCCAGTGTCAGAAAGCTCTCCCTCAGTCACAGGTCATGGGTCCTCCAACAGGATAATGACCCAAAACACACAGCTCAAGAATGGTTGGGGAAAAACATTGGACTATTCTTAAATGGCCCTCTATGAGCCCTGATCTTATTCCTATTGAACATCTGTGGAAAGATCTGAAAAATGCAGTGTGCAGAAGGCACCCTTCAAACCTCAGCAGTTTGCTCAGGAAGAGTGGGCCAAAATACCTGTTACCCGATTTAGAAGTCTCCTTGTAAACTACCGTGATCACTTATTGGCAGAACATAATGGCATCAAAAATAATGTCTGATTTGTGTTAAAGATGGAATTAACAGTGATTGATGCCATTAATGTTTGTCAGTTTCAAATTATTTCAGAGATAGTTGTAGGTTCTTCTTTTTCACGGAAGGGTATCACCAATTTTGTCCACGTCTGTACATGTTAAAATTTAGCTGTAATATGGCTGTGTATGTGTGTTCAAGATCAATGTTCTTATATTTCATCATTTCTCTTCCAGGCTGTGTAAGTGTAATCTGACAGAGGAAAGCTGTAGAGTTCTGTCCTCAGTTCTCAGCTCAAACTCCTCCAGTCTGAGAGAACTGAACCTGAGTATCAATAAACTGCAGAATTTAGGAGTGAAGCTGCTCTCTGCTGGACTGAAGAATCCACACTGTACACTGGAGATATTGAGGTACACACACACACACACACACACACACAAAGCAGAGTTTTATAAATGCAGCAGCGTCCAGTTTTCATCTGTGGTAATTGTAATTGTAGTGATCTGATATATCTTCACTGTTGTGTGTGAAATGGAGAGTAAATGTACTGTATATAAAGATTTTGTGTAGTTCATGTTTTCAATGCTAAAACTGAGTGTGTTAAGTGTGAGAAGGTTTTCTTTCTTGCAGGATGTGGTGCTGCAGTATTACAGATGAAGGTTGTGCTGCTCTGGCTTCAGCTCTGAGGTCAAACTCCTCATCACACCTGAGAGAACTGGATCTGAACTGTAATAATCCAGGAGAATCAGGAGTGAAGCTGCTCTCTGATCTACTGAAGGATCCACACTGTAAACTGGAGACACTACAGTGAGTTACTGACTTACTGTCTCTTTACTGTACTGTACTGTATGATATTGAATAATATTATATTGTATATTACACAGTGAGTCAGTTTTATTGTGTGTGTGTTGGTGTTCATGCTGATGATCTTTGTTTACACTTATGCCCTTCTCTGTCTTTCAGCATTACAAATTATAAATTCACAAGGACTGGCGTATGACAGGAGTCTCACCTCAAACCTCTTTTCCAGGATAAAGCAGTTTTGGTGAAGCGTTAGAACCCGTCCCACATTTCCAGCAGTTTGGGAGCTGAATCATTCATATTCAGATGTAGAAGTTCCATAACAATAACCGTGACTGATCACATACTTTTATCCACTCAGCTACAAGTTACTTCAGGCTTTAATAATATATTTTACAATCCAAAGTCAAATCCTTCAGCATCTGCACACAACACAGAGATATCATCACATCATCACACTGATTACACAAATACACATCCATGTGTTGTAGCTGTTTATAGCTTATTTTTAGCTCCTTACAGTCAAAAAATTAGGACACCCCATTAAATATTCAGTTCTTTATTAAGAAATGTCAACATCTCAATTTCTGATCTTGTTTTAATTTGTATCTGTAGATGAAGGTGATGTAATTGCATGTAAACAACAAAAAATCACTTTGTTTTCATTTATTAAACAAAAGACATCAACAAAAATGAGTATTTAAACTGAGAAAACGTTAGGACACCTGGAGGTAATTTTAGCCATTTTAAGTACAAATAAATGTGGGGGTGTCCTTACCTTTTCCAAGAAATTGGATTTTTTTTTTAATTACATTTTACTGATCATTTTAAAAAGACTTTTCTTTGGTTTTATTTGTTTAGTTATATTACTTGAATCTCCCAATATTGTTAAAATGAAGATCAAATGTCCATATGTTTAACTATGTTAAAAAAAAAACACAGGCTTTCATGGTGTGTCCTAATTTTTTCACATGATTGTATATCTGTCAGGTTAATCAGAGTGTGTTTCTGCTCAACATGGCTTCATTCAGTGACGCATTTTTTTCTCCACAGATGATTGATGCAAAGTTGTAATATTGATTTAATCCTTTTTTACTCAAAGATTGTTCCTTGTTTGCTAACATGTTTAATGGTAATCATGGTAGTTTGACTGTTTAAGATATTTAGATTTTTTAAACTAAAAAATCTCTGAAACTCTTTAACTACATGCACTGTATGTATTCGTGTCATTTAATACAGTTTTGTAGATATGTGGTGTACATGTCATTTACACTATGTGTACAAAATAAACAGTGACTGTGACTGAAACACAACAGTTCAGGTGTTTGAGGACTGTACTGTAATTACACTTAGCATGGACCACTACCAGGACTAACACGTGTTCCACCACACTGAGAAACTTCAATGTTGTGTCACGACTCGTGAACGCCGAGCTGGACTTTCTGACTGTTCATGAGGAATCTTCTTGTAACCATGGTGACAGTGACAGTCTCACTGTCAGGAGTGTAGGGAGTAGGAATTAGCGCGAGTACAGCCTGGGGACCATGTATGGAAATAAATTTGTGCCAAAACTAAACATCCAAATCTAGCATTTCACAAACACAATCTGCTTTGCAAAGGAAAACTCAAACAAACAGAAAGTGATTTGTAAATACAAAGGGCAAATATAAAAAAAATATAAGCCTACATCATATTTCACAAATAAACACAATCCATTCTACAAATCTTTGAACAAATACAAAATCCAATGTATACAAATGCAGCTGAGCAACTTCCTCTTCCAGAACAGCAGTTGGTGCTATTTGTCAGTGTACACTAGTCTCCCTGGAGAAGCTTTACAACACACATGACATTACGCCCAGGGATACAATTTCAAGTTAATAGATATTCAGGTTGAACTTTCTTGATTTCTCTACTCTAAATAAAAGTTTAAATGAATTGGTTTAGACACTTCATTCTACACCCAAATTCTCTACGGAATTTTATACTCAATTTTATTTTCTCAAAACTGGTTGGTCTCAGGTTTCTCTTGATTTCTACTTAGAAAATTAACAAAATTCCTCTGAACTTATCTTGCTTTCACAAACAAATGTTGCTGGCCTCTAATTTACAGACATAACTCACTCCCCCTCCCATAGGTATTTAATTTGGAACAATTACAATATACTTTTTAAAAAGATATCCTTATTTTTTGAGAGATGGTTTTTAGCAGGCATAATACAGTCAGTTATTAAATCAAGAAGGAAAGTTGCTCACTTATTCTGAGTTTCTAGCTGTTTAGCACTTGTGGGGTGCCATCAGTGACACCTGCTGGGTCCTGCCAGGCGGCCCCCTGTCCAGGGTCACTGAATGTGACTGCAGCGAGAGGTAATAATCAGACTGTTCATCCATCTTAGTTCAGACTCTGCTTATGCTAGTTGTAGTTCTGTGAAGAAAAAAGAACACACAGAAAAGTGTGTTCAAAAGCATAAGCATGAGATCAGGACTAAGAAAGTTAGACATCATCTCAATATGGGAGAACACATACAGTCTTTGGACAGCAACTCCTCCAGCAGCTTGACAGCTGTGTTACAGGATTCCTTCATCCTGTAGTGTTTCTCTGCAGTCACTGTTGAGTGGGTCAGGTATTCAGAAACCCTGCTCTTCTGCTGCTCCGTCAGCCACTTGGTGGACGTCAGGATGTCATCTGGATGTTGTTTACAGGAGGAAACAAAAAAGAAACTTCAGTACTGCCTACGGAGTTATACACAAAATGTTAATTGAAATCATTTAAACACAGAAAAACAAATAATTCCTTGCCCGATCACAGGACCTAACTGTAACATATCAATTAAATTTCCAAGATAAATGTATATGGATTACCTGTGGCTGTGAGAGACTGTCCATGTTCAACCGCTATATATACACATGTATACATATATATTATACACACACACACCACGATCGAAAAGTGTAGTCATTATCTGCTCCATAAATAGCTTGTTTTTTTTTAACCTGTCAGTGTTTCATTTCACAGTAACTGTTAAGTTATTATTTATTTTTATTTCTAGAGCACTTTAGTAAACCCTCACAGCACTTCATAAACCTCATAAACCACAATCCTTCACATGACTTACAACTTTACACATGAGCAGAAAAACAGGCTCATGCTAAGAGTTATAAACATCAGCATTGTCTACTTGGCTTTTTAACAAGTTTCTTCAGTATATTATTAAATAAATGAATCCATAAATAAAACAGTTCTATTCAAGGCTTTGTACAAATCTAATACACTAATGTGTACATTTTTACATCATTACAAGAGTTAAAAGTGTTGTCATAGTGACAAACTACATTTCTTTTGTGAAGCATCTGACACTTTAGTGTAAAATTCTACCAATACATACTGATTTTACTTCCAAGCAGAAAAAAGAGAAAACAAAAAGAAAAAAAGCACAAATAAGCTCTCAGTGTGTTATATGAGTTGTGTGGAAATAGCGTTTGAGGTTTGAAAACCAGTGAATTAAATTTCAGAGTCTTTACTGCCATCTACAGGAAAATGCACAAGTTCTCCATCTAACTGAACGTTTGGATGAAAAGTGAAGCCTTTGAGTGAACTTTCTGTGTTTTTACTGCCATCTACAGGAAACACGATGGTGCTGTGAGCGTGCACGTGAAGGGGTGTAGGATCCAGCCGGGCAGTCGGATTTAGACACAACACCTGACTTTCCCCATCGTTTATAAGTAAGTTGAGTAAGGGGTGTTCCTAATAAAGTGGCATGTATGTATGAGTAAGGGGTGTTCCTAATAAAGTGGTGTGTATGAGTAAGGGGTGTTCCTAATAAAGTGGCGTGTGTGTATAACATCAGCATCAACAAGGCTTTAAGAGAAACACTATGAAGCTCAGTTAGTGCAGGAAACATCTGGAAAAATGTCCATCAGCTTGTAAGTGTAGAAGAGAAAGATTTGCAGTGTTTGAATGGTTTACAGAAGTGGAGCAGATTACATGTGCTGTGAATCTGCAGATTTTCACCAGATCAATGAAATCCTCCAGGAGATGAGCCCAGAAAAGCCATTATTGATATGGAGACAAGTTCAGTACGGATAAACTCCACAGTAACAGCGTTTTACTGCCATTAACATGCTGTACACTACACTCACCGGCCACTTTATTAGGAACACCTGCTCCTTCATGTCATTATCCAATCAGCCACTCACGTGTCAGCAGAAAAGAGCCTAATTTAACACCACTAGGTAACCCAATTAACACTGATGAAATAATTCCAGCAGAGTCACAACTGAATGATGGGAAAAGCCCGGGACCTGACGGCTTACAGTCAGTTTTACAAAGTGTGTATTAGTGAAAGAGCAGATTTACTAGCAGCTCTCTATATAATGAAGGTCTACAAACAGGTGCTTTAAATAAATCCACGATGCTAAAGTTCTTCTACAAGAAATGAGAAGTTGAGATAAAGGTCACTGGTGATTAGAGAAATTAAGTCTGAAATTGAAACGTGGAAAGAGTCAAATTACAAAACCAGAACACAAATAATAAAGAGCTTTATATTGTCCAAGCTTTTATTTGCAGCCGCGGTTTGAAAATACACGGTGAAGCAGCACTATAAGCTGCGGCTTTAAACAGCAGTGGCTCTGGGAACGTGCACTTCCTAAACCTGGCCACACGATGGCAGTCTAGATCCATCCACAACATCACACAGCGCTGCACTCAACACCCTTTAGATTGTTATTATTATTATTATTATTATTATTATTATTATTATTAGTATTATTATTATTATTATTATCTCCACGGAGGACGTGGACACAGGTATGGAGCACAGTGAAGAGATTGTTTACAGACAAGTTTCAGAGAATGCAATAAGAGATTCAGAAAGTATGAAGGCCGCTGAAGCAAATCCCGAACTGCCGCTAGACGGGAAAATGACTAACGGTAACGAGGAGGAACAAAAAGGGTTTAAAGCACCAATGAAAAGGAAACAAGGAACAAGGACTTTGGTCCCATATTGGTTTAAAAAAAATTATTTTTAAACATAACGGAGAGTGAAGAAGATGAGACAGAAAGTGATGGTGAGATTTCAGACTCCAGCGTCTCCTTATCACAAGCAGAGCTCAAGTAGGAGTTTTTTTTTTTCAAATATTCCATACATTATTGTCTTTTCATGTGTGTTGATATTCAGTCCTAGATGTTTGGGTTTCTTGCCATATCTCAGCTGAGTGTGAGCAATGGAGCAATAAATGGTCTATTGTCTCATCCTCATCACAATCATCAACAGCACAGTTTTTCTTTGGTCCAAAACAGCTCCATTTCACCTCACATCTAACTGCGAGTCTTAAAAACATCAGTTTCCATCATATGAAGGTCTTGCTTATTTTAATCCTAGTTTTCTAATTCGCAGCTTTCCAATGATGGATTTCTGTCTTAATCTCTTGTTGTTGTTTCTGCCAGTTTCCTTCGACACATTTAGTAGCCGATATGGTCAGTCCTAGTCATTAGATTTGGGCTTTTATCTGGATGGTTAAAGTTGGGAGAAATCTGTTTCCTATCCATACTGCCTCCGGTTTATTTTGGTGTCATTTGGCTCCTGACTCTTCATCTCATTTAAACAGTTCATTTATTCCGTCTAGTTCTTTTGGACTCTTTATAAAGAGCGGAATATCGTCGGCATATGCAGTGACTTTTTCTTTTTTCCCTGTTGAAGTTTTAAAGCCCTGTATTCTTGGATCTTCTTTTATTTAGTGGAAAAGTGGCCTAATGGCTATAATATAGAGTGCAGCGCTCAAAGGCCAGCCTTGTTGATCTCCTCTGTTTATCTCAAAGGGATCCGTTAAATAACCGTTTACATTCATCTGAACTGCTCATTTTTACATCAAGCTTTTAGCATTTTAATAAAGTCTTTTGAAAAGCCATAATGTTCCATAACGCTCCACAAATAATCTCTGGATATCAAGTCAAAAGCTTTTTTTTTGACACGATACGCTCCTTCTACGGGACCTTGTTGAGAACAGGCGAGGAGGCGGGGCTAAGACCAACGGTCACACAATAGAGCACATTCAACAAGAAACAGAACGCCACAGCTTTCTACCTGCTAGCGTCTTCTTCTTCCTCACCCTCTCTATACACACAAACATTATTATTACTGTTATTAGTAGTGGTTGTTTTTCCAGTAGTAGTAATAGTAGTAGAAGTCTTAATCCGATATGCAAGGTGTGTATTTAAAAAAAAAAAAAACATACAGCCAAACAGCCATCAGTGTGAGGAGGTTAGTAAAAGTACTGTGTGTTTGTAAAACATTGACATTCCCTTTACAGACACGAGACGCTCCTTTTGAGCATGTCTGTGGGCTCAAGGCCCGGATTCTACACTCCTAGGTCCACTATAACTCCGGGTCACGCGGAGCAGCACAACATCTTATTAGTAGCCCATCATTCAGCTGATCACCATCAAAGTCTGTGTACACTTTTAATCGAGCCACATTTTACCACACGACTCGCTCACTCACAAATGCCACCACTGCCCTCCACCATTAGTACTACTAGTAGTAGTATTGTTGCTGTTGCTGTACTTGTTGCTGTTGTGATCATGTTTTAATAAATGATCTAACACGCAGCACACATATCATTGACAAACACTTCTTTTAGCTATTTGTTACAAATATAGACTAATAACCTGCGGCTATAAACAGCAGTGGCTCCGGGAACGTGCACTTCCTAAACCTGGCCACACGATGGCAGTCAAGATCCATCCACAACATCACACAGTGCTGCACACAACACCCTTTAGATTTATATTATTCATCAACCAGAGAGAGAGAGAGAGAGAGAGAGAGAGAGAAGCACTGATGCAGCTTTTGGAAGAGTTGTCCTCGTGCAGTTCAGGGTGTTGGATGGTGACTCTGCTCTAGATGAATGCTGATGCAGTGTGTTTGAGTTTGTCTTGACGCATACATGCAGTTTGCAGGTTGATCAGTCAGTGGATGCGCTTCCTGATGAAGTTCAGTCAGCTTCATAACTCACCAAACTCAGGCAAAATGAAAAACAATTAAAAAACCCTCATATTAAGTATTAAATTCCCAAACAGACAAGTACTGAATTCCTAAACAGAAACAGTGAAAAAGCTGATTGTATTTAATAGGGTTTTTGGATGAAATGAATGTTGAGTTCTGAGGACATTAAAGAACTTAAATATCCCTAGATATTTACCTGGATGAAGCAGGTATCATGTCATGACATCAGTAATGTAACTGAAGAACTGCTGATATTAATTTACTTTATCTGCCTCAATTAATACAATCTAAACATCATATGAAGTTTGAATTGTGAATCATGTGACTTTTTTTCAGGACGAGCTGAAGCTGAGGTTTTTTTTAAATTAATGAGTATTTCACAAAACTCTTCGTAACTAATGTAGCACATAATCTCATCTGTAAGTTAATCAGTAACCTGACCCATTCATTATTCACTAAGTTCTTCGTTATTTGGAGCTGCGTGCAGTTTTACCTCAAAAATGTCAGAAGCTGCTGATTTCTATAGAAAATTCCTCACAGTTCTATGGAGTGAGTGTGATCCATTGCTCTGGTGTTAACTGGATTAATGAAAGTGTCTGTGGCTCGGTGGGGCAGTGGGAAGCTTGGCCACTTCACAACGCTAGTGTCTTAGGTTGGAGCTTCAGCTTCAGTCTGTGAGGGTTACACATCGTTTTTATTGATCATGTTAGATGGACAAAAACAAATGAAGCAAACTGCATTTAAAACTGTGTTCATGTAAATCAACTCACATAGAAACAACAAGTTAAGTGTAAGAGATGAATTTATGGTGAAGTAAAATATTTCATTTGTGTGGAACAGATGTACACATTTGCATAAACTAAATTTAATGAACTTTTAATGTACCTTATGTATTCCCTTTGGTTGTCATGTACATTAAAAAAAACTGAAATTATTGAATTTACTTGATTTAAAATGTGGAACATCGGTTCCATGTGAATTAATGGATTTGCATGAACACAGTGTGTTTCTGTATAGCAGCATGATTTGATCATGTATATTCAAAGCCCTGGAATATAATGGAGCTCAGGATGGAAGTCAGGATGCTGCCGCTGTGAGACTGCAACATTACCCACTGCACTACAATGCCACACATTATTTAATCACCTTTGTACAGCAGCGGGGCTTATAGACCTGTTAGGAGACGAGATAATGGTCTGTAACAGGAATAACGCAATGGCCCACACACAGCAGTTTTCCAACAGTGGTTATATGATGCTGAGATCCATCATTTCACACTGAGGACAACTATTACAAAAGGTGCAAACATTCACTGATGCTCAAGAAGGCAACATGATACATTAAGAGTCGTCTTGTAAACTTTTGAATAGGATAAACAATCTGTGTAAATTGTTATTATTTTGTCTTCTGGGAAACATGTAAATATTGCAGCATCTGATGTATGTAGCTTCTGAAGGGCAGTACCAAATGAAACAAATAAGATCTTTAAACACAATAATAACAATAATAACAACCCTAAGAGGGGTTTAAAACTGAAGCTGGAGCAGATTAAGGGAGTACATTTTACAGTCAAGATGATCTGTCTGTGTTGTGTGTAGACGCTGAAGTGTTTGACTTTGGATTGTAAAATATGTTATTAAAGCCTGAAGTAACTTGTAGCTGAGTGGATAAAAGGATGTGATCAGTCACGGTTATTGTTATGGAACCTCTACATCTGAATATGAATGATTCAGCTCCCAAACTGCTGGAAATGTGGGACGGGTTCTAACGCTTCACCAAAACTGCTTTATCCTGGAAAAGAGGTTTGAGGTGAGACTCTTGTCATACGCCAGTCCTGGTGAGTTTACGATCCTTAATTCTGAAAGACAGCGAAGAGCATCAGTGTAAACAAACATCATCAGTATAAACACACACACACACACACACAAAACTGTAAACAATATATAGTACACAGTGAATATTATTCAGTATCATATAGTACAGTACAGTAAAGAGACAGTAAGTCAGTAACTCACTGTAGTGTCTCCAGTTTACAGTGTGGATCCTTCAGTAGATCAGAGAGCAGCTTCACTCCTGATTCTCCTGGATTATTACCCTTCAGATCCAGTTCTCTCAGGTGTGATGAGGAGTTTGACCTCAGAGCTGAAGCCAGAGCAGCACATCCTTCATCTGTAATACTGCAGTAATGCATCCTGCAAGAAAGAAAACCTTCTCACACTTAACACACTCAGTTTTAGCATTGAAAACATGAACTACACAAAATCTTTATATACAGTACATTTACTCTCCATCTCACACACACAACAATGAAAATATATCACTATGTAGATATATTTAGATGTAGATCACTACAATTACAATTACGACGGATGAAAACTGGATGTGGTTGCATTTATTAAAACACTGCTGTGTGTGTGTGTGTGTGTGTACCTCAGTTTCTCCAGTGTACAGTGTGGATTCTCCAGTCCAGCAGAGAGCAGCTTCACTCCTGAATCCTGCAGGTTATTGTTACTCAGGTCCAGTTCTCTCAGACTGGAGGAGTTTGAGCTGAGAACTGAGGACAGAACTCTACAGCTTTCCTCTGTCAGATTACACCCACACAGCCTGGAAAAGAAATGATGAAAGATCTGAACACTGATCTCAAACACAGCCATAACACAGCTAAAGTTGAACATGTAACAGAAATGTCAGTGTGTTTCTCTCACACACAGAAATCAGAGGTCAGGACAACACATCAGCACATTTACAGGAGCAGGGACGTCTTTCTGCACTCCACAATCTCTCAGCTACAATTTATTATAAGACCATTAGGTCATGTACATAACACACACATGTGAGAGCGAGCAGCCTACAAACAATACACTCTGATCTGTGTTCAAGTTTCTACAACCAGCACTGCAGATATAGTGCATTTTATTACAGAAAATAAAGAATTATAGAACTGTACACTACCAGTTAACAACATGCCAGTACTAGTGGTACTTTACAGTGAGGTCAATAAGGCAATTTCTCTGATGTTATCTGTCCTCATGGAGCCGTTACCATGTCCAGCTTTATAACAGATACTGATAGCGCATCCAGTGAACTTTTCTGATCTTTCTGGAATGTAACAAACACAAAAGCTGATCAAATATTATTAGGTGGCTGTTGTTGTCAGTTTATTGATTTGGGAAAGACATTGTTGTTTTGAAACATAGTTAGCCTTTTTACTCAGTCACATTAGATGGAAGATAGAAAGCTTTCCAGAAATTTCCACAGGACGTCTGGTTCAGGAGTTGAATAAAGATATATAATAATAAAACAAACCAACCAACCAATCAAACAAACAAATAAATAAATGAACAAATAAATAAATGTGTTAAATTTTGTGAATGAAAAATGATTTCCCTGCAGCCCTGATTTTTTTTCACTGTTTTTCAGGGCATAGTGATAGGGTTAATGTGCAAAAAAAAAAAAAAAAAAAAAAAAAAAAACCTCCAGTACAGACCACACACATTTCTGGTCTAAACCCAAATGCGAAAACAGTTATAAATATTTTGAGCACTAAACAGATACTAATAATAGCATTGTGTTACACCTCTTCAAGAGACACAAGATCTAAACAGCTATAATTACAATTCATAAGCACAGTTTTTAAAATTTACAGCTACATAAAAACACACAGTCATTACTGTGTGTGTGTGTGTGTGTGTGTATGTACCTCAGTATCTCCAGTGTACAGTGTGGATCCTCCAGTCCAGCAGAGAGCAGGTTCACTCCTGAATCCTGCAGTTTATTGTAACTCAGGTTCAGTTCTCTCAGACTGGAGGAGTTTGAGCTGAGAACTGAGGACAGAACTCTACAGCTTTCCTCTGTCAGATTACACCCACACAGCCTGGAAGAGAAATGATGAAATATCAGAACACTGATCTCAAACACACAAACACAGCCATAATACAGCTAAAGGTTAACATGTAACAGAAATGCCAGTGTGTTTCTCTCTCACACAGAAATCAGAGGACAGGACACCACATCAGCACATTTACAGGAGCAGGGACGTCTTTCTGCACTCCACAATCTCTCAGCTACAATTTATTAGAAGACCATTAGGTCATGTACATAACACACACGTGTGAGAGCGAGCAGCCTACAAACAATACACTTTGATCTGTGTTCAACTTTCTACAACCAACATTGCAGATATAGTGCATTTTATTACAGAAAATAAAGAATTATAGAACTGTACACTACCAGTTGACAACATGCCAGTACTAGTCATACTTTACAGTGCGTTATATGTTGAATTTCACAGAGACGGTAAAACAGTTGGTGTCTGTTGTTCTCTGTTCTCGTTCAGTTACAAATCTATCACCTTTTTTTACACAGACACTGGTTCAGTTGTTTGGTGTGGACCCGAGTACAGGTGGAGTCACGTACGTCCAAACAGGTCCAAACTAAAGAGAAAGTTTGATCTGTCCAAACCTAAAAAGGTAGGTGTTAAAGGATCCTTATTCTCTTTCACATGTGGCCCTCAGATAGGACTGTGCAATATCATCTATATTGTAGGATGAGAAAATAGAATAATGAATAATGTCTACTGATAGATATTTTCTTGTATCTTCTATATTTCCAATGTCGTAAAAGCCACTTTTTGGCAGCTGATTTAAGTCGCTCAGGACGGCGCTAGGAGCGACTCTGAGTGTGCTAGTAAAAAAGGCTCCTGAGTGGTATAACAGACACTGCTTTCTTCCAGATGTGTTACATTGCATAAGCAGTTTGAAAAGATGCGACTGGCGTCACTTGTGTCAGAAGCTGGTAGGGAATAGAGTCGTATGATAGGGGAGACGGAACTGGAGGGTGGGAATCAGTCATGACTATAAATATATATAATGAAATTATCCATATCGTGATTTTGTTCATATCCCCCAGTCCTCAGTGCACACATAATGAGTTTGTGAAAAATGTGTTTATTTAAATATAATTAGAGTAACTACGAACAAGCATTAATCCAAACAGTGCAGTTCAGTATCGCATTAAAATAACAAACCATCACTAATACATTATAAATAAAAATACTCACTCAGCTTTTCTGGAGGCTTTGACCACTGGCAACAGCCTCAGAAGACATTCCTCTGATGGGTCATATTTCCTTAAATCAAACTCATCCAGCTCCTGTTCTGAGTTCAGTAACACAAACACCAGAGCGGACCACTGAGCAGGAGAGAGTCTGGTTCCACTGAGACGACTGTAACCTCCTCTGTTCAGGTAAGTTTGTACTTCCTGCACTAGAGAATGATCATTCAGTTCATTCAGACAGTGGAACAGATTGATGGATTTCTCTGGAGATGGATTCTCCCTGATCTTCTCCTTGATGTACTCAACTGTTTCCTGTTTGCTGTGAGAGCTGAATCCTGTCTGTGGCATTAAGCCTTGTAAGAGAGTCTGAATGGACTCCAGTGAGAGACCCAGAAGGAAGCGGAGGAACAGGTCCAGGTGTCCATTCTCACTCTGTAATGCCTTGTCTACTGCACTCTTGAGGAAATCAGACATGTTTGACTTTCTGAAGAAATTAAAAAGTCCAGTGCTTTGCTCGAGTAGCACATTTGTCTTTCTAAAAATAAAGCAGAGTAACGTGTATAAAGCAGACAGAAACTCCTGGACACTCAGATGTACAAAGCTGAACACCTTCCCCAGGTGAAGCCCAAACTCCTCTCTGAAGATTTGAGTACACACTCCTGAGTACACTGACACTTCTCTGACATCAATGCCACACTCTCTCAGGTCTTCCTCATAGAAGATCAGGTTTCCTTTCTCCAGCTGTTCGAAAGCCAGTTTTCCCAGTGCCAGGATACTCTCTCTGGTCTGCTGAGGATCAGGGTCACATCTCTGATGGTACTTTTGGTCCTTGTGTTTGATCTGAAAGATCAGGAAGTGTGTGAACATTTGAGTCAGAGTCTTGGGGATATCTCCACTCTCTGCTTCACCCAACATTCTCTCTAGAACAGTGGCTGAAATCCAGCAGAAGACTGGGATGTGGCACATGATGTAGAGGCTTCTTGAAGACTTCATGTGTGTGATGATTTTATTGGCCAGGCTCTGATCACTGATCCTCTTCCTGAAGTACTCCTCTTTCTGAGGATCACTGAACCCTCGTACCTCTGTTACCTGGTCTACACACTCAGGAGGGATCTGATTGGCTGCTCCTGGTCGAGATGTTATCCAGAGGAGAGCAGAGGGAAGCAGATTCCCCTTGATGAGGTTTGTCAGCAGCACATCCACTGAGGCTGACTCTGTCACATCACACAATCTCTCATTGTTCTGGAAATTTAGAGGAAGTCGACACTCATCCAGACCATCAAAGATCAACACCACTTTGTAGGAGTCCAGTAATTGTAGTTTTCCCATTTCTGGGAAAAAGTGATGAAGAAGATTCATCAGACTGAGATGTTCCTGCTTCATAAAATTCAGCTCTCTAAAGGGAAGTGGAAACATGAAGAAGACGTCCTGATTTACTTTTCCTTCAGCCCAGTCCAGAATGAACTTCTGCACAGAGACTGTTTTTCCAATTCCAGCAACTCCTTTAGTCAGCACAGTTCTGATGGACTTGTCTTTAAAGAGGTCATTACATTTGATGGGTGTCTCCTGTGTTGCTGGTCTCCTGGACGCTGTCTCAATCTGTCTCACCTCATGTTCATTATTGACATCTCCACTCCAACCCTCTGTGATGTAGAGCTCTGTGTAGATCTCATTCAGAAGTGCTGAGCTTCCATGCTGTGAGATTCCTTCATTAATTCTTTTAAACTTCTCTATCACATGGGATTTCAACTTTGGCTGATACACAGAGGCAAGTTCTAATAAACAAAGTAATAACATGTTTTAATGCAAAATCACTTAGCACAGTACAAAATGTAAAACACTTTCAAATGCTGCTGTTCATTCCTGATTCATGTACTAAATATTACTGAAGGAACAGGACCATTGTACAGAGTAACCACAAACTGGGCCACGAACAGAACAGAAAAGCACCAGATGTACATGATACTAAAATAAAACTTAAAACTAAAAGTGTTAATATCTAAAACAATTTCCTCTTTCTAAAGTGAACCTGATGGAATAAAGCCATGACTCAGAGCCCTTACTGTTGTGCAGTGTGTTAGCGAGATCTGTGTGGTTCATGTTCTTCAGGACGTGCAGTGTGATCTTCAGCGCTCCCTCTCTGACACTGTGCAGATCCTCCTCATCCTCCACCTCCCTCTCAGTGCATGCTGGGTAATCTGGACTCAGGAGCTTCCTAAACCTCTTCAGCTCATTCTTTATCAGAGTGATGACTTTGTGTTCCAGCTCCTGGTTAGAAACACACAGTAACAGATCTAAATATTATAATGTTACACAGAGAGCGATGCTTTTATTTTAAGAAAAGAAGAAAAAAACTCTGTCTATTACCACAATTACAATTGTCTGATTACCCATAATGCTGCTGCACATCGATAAAACAACACAATTCACCTTGAATATGAACTCCAACTGATTTGTGCTGATGATTGATTTCTTCTTTTGTGGTCTGTGAATAAACAAAACAAATCACGTAATATGGTCTATATGTATTCTTAGGTGCACAACATGCAATGATAAATACAAAGATATTTAAAGATGCATGAGGTAAGATATGTAAATTTTTTTTAAGTTCAATTCTCTAAAAGTTAAGTACGTGGTTCGACATTTATGATTTTTACTCCTTAAGCCCCAATTCCCGCCCATGTTCACAAAGCCCCACCCCCAGGATCTGTTTAGTAAAGTTGTGGCCTTTAGAGTAAAGTTCAGCTAGAGTACCAACTATCAAATGAACTTCATCTATCATTAGCAAGAATTAGCATTAGCATGGCATCACTTTCTAGTAATGAAGGAGGCAGTATATTTATTAAGGGCATTGCTTTACTTTGTTGTTTAGATCTAGGTGATAAAAATCCCTAACTACAGAATAATGATGATAGAATAACAGAATAGTGGAGAAATGTATAATAATGAACAGTGGAGTAGTAAGAAAAATAATACACAGCATAAATGTAAGACACTGCAGAATAATAAGGAACTGATGTGTGCAGCTCTCTCTCTCTACAACAAGTGACTTTAATTAATTATGCTTTATAATTTACCCAGCACACAGCTCCTATACAGAAGTAGAAAGTGAAAAGCTTCCTCCAACTGACTAGCTTGTTTTTTTCTTTTTTGATTTTGTTTCACTCGACGCCTCAATGCTGGACAACGCTGGAGCACATCCGTGGTTCTCTTTCATAGCTAAAACACTTTCACTAGCTGTTAACAACAATGACTAGCATGATTATAGGCTAGTTTATATACAGAATAGCTGTTAATATCAGTGAGTAGCTGTTTGACTAGCTGTTGCTCATACAGCCAAAAGCAGCATGAATGCCAAGTTATAGCACTAGAAATAAGCAAAATTCATCTCCTAGTGATTTATGAGGATGGTCAAGAGTGCTTTTCTTGCACCATCGTTTATTTCTAACAAGTTCTCAGTGATTTTTCAGCTAAACCTATTGCTATTAGCATTGTTATCAGAGCAATATAGTTATCCAACATTACAGTATCAAGGTGGTTAATCCAAAGCATTTATTTATTACTTATCCATGATAAAAAAAAAAAAAAACAATCTACTGGATTTGTTAAGGAAAGCAGGTCACTGAAACAGTTCAAAGCTTACAGATTGCGTTTACAGACCCATCCAGGAGCAACAGCACTAATTCCCTGTCCAGCTTCAACCTGTGAGACATTCCTTCATCAGTAATAAAATACTCCATCTTGTAAAAGCACCGCTAGTGTTTTTCCTGGTATTACTGCATTTCTTGTTAATTTTTTTTTTCCCTGAAGCACAGTGTGATTTTTGCTAACATATGAATTATCTGGCTGCACTGGGAGCTTACTAGGATTGCCACCTGACCCTTATAATACGGGATTGAAAAGTAACATGCTGTGTCTCTTATTGAGCCAATAAGGGACGTGTGTGATTTTCTTATACACAGCATGTCATGGATAAACTAAGTCTACACAGTCGTGAGAAAAACACAATAGTTAATAAAATCATCCCACTTTCACCTGAACTTGTTTGGAAGCTCAAAATCAGTGTTAAGGGGCAGGGAATGATGGGAACATGCTTTGTGAGAACGCGTCATTGTCCTGGCTATAGAGACTTAGTCGCATGGCTCATCTGTGAAACACAAGTGGCTGTGTTGCTGTTGCGGTACTGTACAGTTTACCGTGGAGCATGCAGCAGGTGATAATCATGTCTGAGTGGCTAAAGAACAGAAGACAGAGGAATCACTCAGTTTCTTTTACCTCAGACTTCCCCTGAGGGTGACGTGGTATGTTGTTGTTTAATAAATGTTTATGTTATGTAAAATAATCAGGTTCTTAGGCTAACAGGATCAGTGTAATATTGGGCTATATAAGGATCAGTGTAATATTGGGCTATATAACTAGGTCTAATCATTTTAGTGCAAATTAGCATAATCATGCTGATAATATCCCATCTATTTTCAGATTTTGGACTGAAAGTTAAAATGATTAAATAGTTTTATTGTTATAATTTATAAATATTGTACTTTGCATTCTATAAATTTGTCACTTTACAATTTAAAAAGTCTAAATAAATGTAAAACCTCAGCCAGAGAGAGTGAGCCACCCTCAACCACCTACTGCTAGCAAGATACAGGCCGCCCATACTGGTAAAGAGTTCGTGAGATGAACTCTTCACCCTTCCTGAGGGCAAGGAATTCCCATATGGTGGGATTAGGATAAAAGCATAAAACATGCCCAGAAATCATCTGCCTAATCTCCATTATTTGGTTTCACTGACAAGCCACTCTCCAACCACCCAACATGGTCATCATAACACAAGGTTGTTTGACAGGGCACCACTTAAAAGCATTTGTCCACCAGAATGTGTGACCTCTACTGACCTGTGCCAGGTACAGATGGGTTTATGACCAACGATATGTTGTATGAATGTGTAATACACCCTTTTTTAAAAAAAAAAAATGTATACGGAACACACCAGACCTGCCATGTTTGATCTTATTATCATGGTAATATCATGCTTGAAACAAAGGTTGTATGAAACAACAGTTGCAAGATATAGACATAAGGTAAAGGTCATAAGGATGACCGGGACAAGAGGTGATGGAAAATGGACTCCTCCCACACTGAAATCCTTTAACTCGCAACATCTCCAGATTCTAAGTATAGTTGTGAGTTGGAAAGGCACTGATTCCCAGTCATCAACTGCAACATTTAGCTGATCTCACATTGAACTCAGCTACATTCATCAGAAGACAACTTCGTGTATGCTACTTCTGGGTTTCTCAACTACTCAGTGTCCTCTTCTGCGATTCCCAGATGGACCACCCAACAACTGGATGCTTTCGGCCGGGTATCTTAGTTATCAGCCCAACCACAAAACTTTGAATGTAACTATAAGTTTTTCCCCTGATGTCCAAAGTGTTTGATTCCAGATACTATGAGACTGTCATGGTCCGGGTCAGAGCTCCTTTGTATTTCCCTGTGTTTCCCTGTTTTTCTCTCCCTCTCATTTTCTGTTTGTTTGTGTGTGTCTCTCTGTGTGTGTGTGTGTGTAATCATTCAACATGCCTGTTCATCATCAGCTCACCAATCAGCCGTGTATATAAACCCCAGTTCTTCAGCCACTCATTGCCAAAGTGTTCTGGCTTCCAGGGTGGTAACACGTCTGGCCTACTCGTGTTTATCTTCCGTGTGTTATTGTCTAGTGTTTTCCTGTTGTGTAATCATGTTGCTCACTCTGCCATTCCAGGATCACATCCTCGCCAGTCTGTCTGCCTGCTCACTTCCTGCTAGCCCAGCCCTGCCGTGCCTTCCCCGTGGCTCACTGATTAGGGATAAATTCACATATTTACAATATTTTTTTAAATCCATTTATTTCTGTAAAGCTGCTTTGCGACAATGTCCATTGTTAAAAGTGCTATACAAATAAAACTGAATTGAATTGATTCAGCACTCAGGTAACCGAGGTTCGGCCACTGGAATGGGGGCTCGAGACTCAGGAAGGGGCACAGAGGCTGCCCTAGGCGCAGAAGCCGGTCAGAGATCTGGGGGATAGCTGCCAAGAGATCCGTTATGGCATTGTACGGTGGACTCATACTGGGCCACGGTGGCAAGGAGCTCCTGAGTGTTCAGCGTTTCTTGGTTCATTGTGGCTTGGTTATTCTGTCAGGACCGGGGATCGAACCCGGGTCGCCGGCGTGAGGGACGGACGTTTTACCGTTGAGCCACAGGGAGGTGGTAAATCCACGATGCTAACGATGCTAACGATGCCGAGGTAGTGCACAAGAATATTTATTAAAAGTCAAGAAAAATAACACAAGGGCAAAACGGGGAGAAACAAGAAGGTAAAGAATCTCAAAAACGAAGACGAGGCAGGGGAACTGAAAACGGCCAAAAAATGAAAAAGAGAAAAAGGGAAAAAAAGACAAAAACAAGACGATGGCGCTAGGGAAAAAAACACAGAAGATATTTAGCTCGAAAGAGACGACGAGAAAGACAACAGGGGCTTAGGAAAACAACAATAACCAAGCGGGGAACAGAGGCAAAAGGGACGGCTTAAATACACAGAACGGGAACAAGACACAGGTGAAAGCAATGAAACCAATTACAACAAAGAAAACTAAGGCTGGGCGACATCTAGTGGGGAAAAAAACATCAACAACCAGGCTCTCCAGAGTGATATTTGATCTGCATTAATTGCTACAACACAACCAACCTCCACTCTGCCGACCGGGCACTCCACACATTCCACACACTCCTACCCACTGAAGTCCTCAATAAAATCTGTTAACGTTCAGTTCTCAAGTGTGTGTTCTGCTTCTGGGTCCCAGCGTTCTTGTGGTTATAACAGAAACCACTGAACTTTGTATGGTTCTGTTATTAAATGTTAATTAGTCCTACTCATAATTTTCTTTTGAACTTAGATATCAGTACCAGGTGATTTTATCTATATACACATATCATTTGTACTGTAATTCATTTCATTTGTTTGCTTATTCAATTCAATTCAATTTTATTTGTATAGCACTTTTAACAATGGACATTGTCACATATTTTACAGAAATAAATGGATTCACAAAAAATATATTGTAAATATGTGAATTTATCCCTAATGAGCAAGCCAGAGGTGACAGTGGCAACTCCCTGAGACAATATGAGGAAGAAACCTTGAGAGGAACCAGGCTCAAAAGGGAACCCATCCTCATCTGGGTGCAACGGATAGTGCTTATCTTGTCTGGTATTCTAATGTCTTGTTCCCATATACATACTGCATTACTCTAGCCATGTTACATCTTGCTTTATCATTAAACTTTGTAAAGGTTTTACCTGTGTGTATATCTCTTATCACAGGAGTTCTAAGAGCTATGAAAGGTGCTCCACAAATTTGAGTTAATCAAATTTCCTTTTTACTATTTTTAAATTATTACTATTAATGTTGTTATTTACTCTTCTTTGTACTAACTGTCAAGTCAGTTATTCTGAGGCTATTTTGTCCTGTTGGACTGGTGCTGCATGTATTATTATTATTATTATTATTATTAATAATAATAATAATACAATATTAAGAAGTAGTAATAATTCACTCATACAGTGGATATAAAAAGTCTACACAGCCCTGATAAAATGGCAGGTACCCCATAGCCCTGACTTCCAGTACTTGCCAGAAATTACTTCAATTCTTTTATTGTTGCTGTCGGCCTCTTGGCAGCCTCCCTGACCAGTTTTCTCCTGGTCTTCCCATCAATTTTAGAGAGACGTCCTATTCTTAGCAATGTCACTGTTGTGCCATATTGTTTCCAATTGTTTATTATTGTCTTTACAGTGTTCCATGGTATATCCAATGCCTTGGAAATTTTTTTTTTGTAACCCTCTCCTGATTGATATTTTTCAACAATGAGATCCCGTACCTGCTTTGTGAGCTCTTTGGGCCCATGCCCTTGTCAGTTAGATGTTACCAAGAAGATGTCAGGAAAATCCTATAGGAACAGCTGTACTTTATTTGGGGCTAATCAGTCACTTTAATAGATAGCATGGTGTATACTAATTGCTATTTAAAATGAGATTGAATGTGATTGGATTAACGATATGTGCCAGCAAGAATCTCAGATGGAGAGACAACCTGAAAACATAATACCTACTGGCTGAGAAATAAAGATTTCTAGGGGGTGGGTTGGGGTGTCCCATATTTTTCATATTTACATATACAGTACTGTGCAAAAGTCTTAGGCACTTTATTTTTTAGTACAAACTTTGTCAGAGATTTTTATTTTATGACTTCTACATTATCGAGTCAGTACAAAAACATTTTAGATTTCCAAACATTAGTTTTCCAGCATAAAATTAAATGTAACCGAAAAATGTTTGGATGTCAGTAAAGAAAGAAACATATTCTGTATTAAACCACTTTTCAGAGAAAAAAAGATAATGAAGGCTGCTGGGTTTTGCTGCAAAAATAAGAAGTGAGTGCAACAGTGAAAGTCTCAAGAAGAACTGTGGCAGATTCTCCAAGAAAATTGCAGTAGAAACAATTAATTTCCTTATTTTTGAAGGCATCTATGCACTACAGCATTTCTTTGCATGGGTCAAAGACTTTGCACAGTACTGTATGTAATATTAACATATTTAGAAACAAATGGTTGAATGAATAATGTAGTTACACTGTCATTAATTTCCCCGGTGTAAATGTTAAAGCAGTTTTCCTCACTGCCAGTCCGTGAGCTGCAACACTGTACAGTTTAGTGTTTTACTGCTTCAACACCTGATAAAGCTCATGAAGGGCTTCATAATGAGGCGAGTGAGTTTGATCAGGTGGAACACTGCTGTAAAACACCTCACTATACTGACCTCACATCAGTAGAACTGTCTCTGTCTCTGTAGTTAATTGGAAGTTCCATTGACCAGTCACTCTTCATGGACACACAGCTGGGTTCTGGTGAGTCTGATCTCTTTCCCTCCATCATTCTAGAATTACAACAGAAATATCAGCAATAATTAATACTCTGCTGTCTCAGCACTGTTAAACAATGTGTTCATCATTAAACACCAAGAATTCCATCTTTTTAATTCAGCTACAGTCTGCACACTTATTCAAACAGAAGACTCGCCTCATACCTCAGGAATTACTCTGATGTCAGGAGTCCCAATCACAGCTAACTGACTCAGCTGGGTCTTAAAGCCTGTAGAGTTCACTGACTCAAAGCTATGCTGCTCTTATGCTACACATTACACAGTCCTTTTTACTATTCTCTCAGGGAATAACTCTAAACTTTTCTTAGATCAGATCAGTGATATATTCACTGCTATTAAATGCCTTAAAGCAAAGTTTAGTTCCTCTGTTAACTAGTGAGTGTTTAGTGATACAGATCTGTTCCCATGAGACGGTGTGTATTTATTGCTGGTGAATAGAAAAGTAACTCACCTCTCTTTCTTAAAGTCCTGTTTTCCAGACACACTCATGTTGGAGGTCATGTCTCCTTCTCCAGATTACAGCAGGACACACGTTTACTTCACTCCAACATCGCTGTGTTAAATCAAACCCTGTATGAGCACAGAGTTCACTTACAGGAAATAGTCAGAGTATCAAGTCCTAAAACAACCTGTGTACATTGAAACTTCAGTACAAACCCACAAAACTCTTCTGCATCTAGTGTCACTTCAGTGTGTTTATATATTATAGCTTTAGATTTAGATACTCACTGTGTTTTTACTCCTGAAATGGCTTATGTTCCCCTCAACACAAACTAGAGCTGCTGAGTTTCACCAACACTGACACTGTCTAACTGGTTTATTCTGCAGAGTGGGAAGGGCAGTGACTGTAAACAGATAATAAATACACACCTGCACAAACCTGCACACACCTGTCCTCACAAGCATACACACCTGCACACACACATTGTCACAGAGACATGATGCTGCTTTGTTTACCAATGGTGTATTGACTGCTCAAAATAAATCAATAAAAATTGCATATATTTATATAAATATACAGGGTTGTGCTGAGGAAATATTTCATGCACGCTTCTCAGAGCTCTATCAGTAAGACTAGTTCTCCTAGGGCTGATGTTAATTCCCTGTTTGTGTGAAATAGGGACCAACTTATACCCCAAACTTCACCCCAAAAAGGAGATAAAAATTCTGCAGGGGTTCAACAATATCACAGCTTTTCATTACTATATAAATAAACCAATAAACAAACATATAAATTAACCATTTAAATACATGTTCATGTAAACATCCCACATTGATATAAACTTTGGAAATTTCATCTGTAATTTAGTTGTTTTGCAGCACTTCTATATACCCAACATCCCCATATTTGTTCTGCTCCACCACCATCACCTGGTATGAAGTTCTACCAAAATCTTCTAACAGAAATTGATGTTAATCCTCCAGCTCTGATTTGGCACCTGAAAGCCGCCATACCCAGGAAGTGGAACACAGAAATCAACAAATAATTAAACTCTGCCCCACATGTGTAACTCACATGTAACTTCTGAATAGCATTAAGTCTGTAAGTATGCCTGAAGTGGGAAGACTGATATGTGTAATTTCAGTATTAAATCTTCACTGTGTGATTAACTCTACTCTGAATATGGAGGAGCAGGAAATGTTTTTCACTATTGTCATTATAATTTATCACCTGCACTATGTGATATAGGGATGGGGAATTGAAGATCTCAATGCCGCAGTTCGATTCCTGGCCAGGGAACCACCCCCAGCCACTGGGGTTGCGTGCAACAGTGAGTCTCATTGCTGGTTCCAAGCCCGGATAGAACTGGGGAGGGTTGCATCAGGAAGGGCATATGGCGTAAAACTGTGTCAAATCAAAAAATAAAGGACCAATGATCGGCTGTTGCGACCCCTAACCGAAGCTTCCAAAAGAGGAACAACAACAATTCAAGCTTTAGCACTACATGCTAGTGGCTCCTGCTAGTCAAATATGTCTATAGCAGCCTAAATTGCATCTCAAAGAATATAAGTTGATAACATACTGACATATTAGCATTTTTACTGAAAATGAAATAAATATACTGTTTGTCTGACTTGTTAAAAATGCTTGTGAAAAAGTGAGACAATAAAAACTCAATAAAGATGTTTCACATCTTGAGGTTTCACTCAGCTGTTCACTCAGATTTGTCGACGGTGGAGTGGCTGGCTGCGTTATGACGCAGAACGCCCTCATGTCTGTGTCACCTTCTGGCTGTCCCTTTTAGTTTGCCCATTGCCCTTAATCATTATGAGACAAAAGCTTACCAAACAATATCTGATATATATCCTGATGCCCTATCTTTGGTTGGAGCTACAAATGCTACCCCTGAGATACCAGTGATCCTGAGCCCTTCTGCTCTCTGGACCTGCCTGATCCATCCTGGTGCCCTACTTCTTGTCGGAGTTCTCATCGGTTGAAATCGTTCACTGCTGCTGGGGGTGGCCCCACATGGATGGCCTTAGATCATTGGGATTGTTGGGGATGGTGCCACTTGGGGGCCGTGGAGATGGCTTGGGGATCTCATATGGGGAGTTGTACTGTGATGGCTTGGGTCTGCAATTGCTGTGGTGGCTTTAGGGCTGCGGTTGCCACGAGCAGCTTCGTACTCAGGACTCCATCAGTGGACAGTAGATAGTTTTAACAAACCGGACTTTTTGTGAAAACCATGATGAATTTACTGGTTGCGCAACTGCACTATTTGTCCATTTAGTACACCGTTATAGAGAGGATCTATTAATAATTGCACTATCCATTGTCACCCAGATGAGGATGGGTTCCCTTTTGAGTCTGGTTCCTCTTAAGGTTTCTTCCTCATATCATCTCAGGGAGTTTTTCCTAGCCACTTTCACCTCTGGCTTGCTCATTAGGGATGAATTGACATATTTACAATTTATTTTGGTTTAATTTAATTTGAATTTTTTTCATTTCTTTAAAGTTGCTTTGTGACAATGTCCATTGGTAAAAGCGTTATACAAATAAAATTGATTTGAATTGTTTATTGAGGAACAATATTTGCTCAACTGTTGTGGGACATAGATACTCCTTCTTTTATTCAAAATTTCTTCTGCCTTAGAAAAAACACATTCGCAATGCACAGAGGAGGCTGAAGTACACAGATATTGGGGTGCCAGTTAATAAAGATGGGGATACACACATTTTTATGTAGCCCGGAAATGCACAGGATCCTCTGGTCTAGGAAAAATTTGGATCACTAAGGAACCATTGAACTTCCACTGTGGCATCAGCAGTGGCATTTTTCACACATCTAATTTCCCCAACATGGCTGTCAAGCATGTCCCAAAGATTTTTCACCTAAAGTAAAACAGTTTTTTTATTTGATGACTAATAACATATATGTAACAATCTCATGGGTTCGGGCGGAAGCAGGAGGAAGCAGGAGGCAGGCTTAGAACAACTCAGAGGTGATTTATTCTCAATTTTCCCCTCTGCTTTCAGTGGTCTATTTAAGTTCCACACACACATACACCCACAGACACACGGCTCTGTACTGGATTGTGCTCCCTCTATCGAGGTGTACCTCTGTCTCTCTCTCTTATGCACACTTCAGCTCACTGCAACACAGAATACTCGTTAGTAAAATTCCCTGCCAGTTTGCATTCCTTAACACTTGCCTTCTCCAGCTCCGCCCTCCATTCACAAATCGGAGCTCGACCACGCCCCCTCTGGACTCCAGCCGAGGAGCCATCCGGCCTACCGCTGACTGCGCCATCTGCGCCCCTGGCCTGTGGACCACCTTGAACTTAAATGGCTGAAGTGCCAGATACCAACGAGTGATCCACACGTTGGCATCCTTCATGTGGTGGAGCATGGTCCGAACAGAGGGTGAAAGAATCGGAGAGTGAGGACTGCCCACTTGATGGCCAGACACTCTTTCTTGATCATGCTGTACTTCGTCTCTCTCATGGAGAGTTTGTGGCTGATGTACAGCACAGGGCATTCCTCCCCCTTCACCACCTGGGACAACACGGCCCCCAGCCCTCTGCCCGATGCATCCATCTGCAAAATAAAAGTGAGAGAGAAGTCAGGAGAATGCAACAGTGGTCTGGCACAGAGTGCAACTTTTACCTGAGTGAAAGCCTGCTGGCATGGCTCTGTCCACTGGACCGGATCTGGTGCGCCCTTTTTAGTGAGATCACTCAGCGGGCTGGTGACATCCGAATAGTTAGGCACAAACCTCTGATAATAGCCATCCAGACCCAGAAACCGTCTCACCTCCTTTTTGGTTTTGGGTCTCAGGCAGGCTGCAAACGCTGCTTTCTTATTTCTTACTACTTTCACTTTGGGGGCGCACTTGCCCATGACCCAAGTAGAAGCCCAGATACTGTACTTCTACCTGTCCAAGCACTTCTTTGGGTTCACTGTGAGTTCCTCTCTTCTCAGCAACCTTGGGACAGCCCTCAGGTGCTGCATGTGCCTCTGCCAATCATTACTGTAGATAATAATGTCATCCAAATAAGCAGAGGCATAAGCAGCGTGTGGGCGGAGGATTCTGTCCATGGAATGTTGCGGGGGCCCCAAACAACCCAAAAGGAAGGGTCACGAATTGGTGTAACCCAAACGGAGAGTAAAAAGCCGTCTTTTTGCGAAACATTGGAGTCAAGGGCATCTGCCAGTATTCCTTTGTCAAATCCAGTGACGAATAAAAGTGAACTGCGCCTAACTGATTGAGCAACTCGTAAATGAGAGGCATTGCATCAAACGTAGACACCGCGTTGACTTTTCTAAAGTCCATGCAAAAATGGACAGTCCCATCAGCCTTAAGTTCCTCCCAAACCACATTTTACTTGTGTTCAGGCAGACGATAGGGGCGGCTGCGTACTACTACACCTGGAGTTGTCTCGATGTGGTGGTCTATGAGATCAGTGTGATCGGGGAGAGGCGAGAACATGTTGGAAAACTCTGCTTGCAATTTTGCCACATCCGTGATTTGGGACGGAGAGAGGTGGTCTCCATAAGGGACTGGGGTGGATTGAGTTGCTGTTTTTAGAGTTACTTCCGGTCCTAGCTCCTCCCTCTCCGGAACTGCCTCCCTCCAAGGTTTAAGGAGGTTAAGGTGGTACACCTGCTGTTCTCCGCCTCTATCCATTCACCTTACCTCATAATCGACATCCCCAACCTGTCGTGTGACCTCAAAGGGCCGTTGCCACTTGGCGAGTAATTTCGAGCTAGACGTAGGTAGAAACACGGGGGTGATAACACGGAAGAGTGTCTTCGCAACATTATGTGCGGAGATGTTGCGCAGAGGTATTGTGCTTCCGGGTATCATGTTGCATAGTGATTGCATAGTGATCGTGTTGCACAAAGTGATGCCCTTGTGCAGTTCGCTCTAATGGCCCAACGAGGTCCGTGACAATTCTTTCGAAGGGGACCGCGATTAATGGGAGTGGGTGCAAAGGCGCTTTTGGGGTGGCCGGCGGATTCACCAGCTGACATTTGAGACATGCCGCACACCACCTGCGAACATCGCCACGAATGCCCGGCCAATAGAAGCGGGCCATGAGACAGTTCAGTGTTTTATCCTGTCCTAAGTGCCCAGCCATCAGATTATGGTGAGCTGCCTGGAATAGTGATTCCAGATAGCTCTTCAGAACCAACAACTGAGTCAACTCCTCTTGTGTTTGAGTGGCCTGCGTAACTCGATACAACCTGTCCTTAATAATCGAAAAATAGGGGTGGGAGAGAGCAGCATTAGGCTGAATTCGCTGAACATTGATTACTCTTACTTGGTCGAAGGCGTGCTTGAGGCTCTCATCGCATGGCTGCTCCAAGGGGAAATCCTCGAGGGAAATCCCCACCAAGAGAAGAGGAGCAGAGCTCCCCTGCTCTTGATTCCCAATGACATGGAGCTGACGTTGACGGCCCAGACACCGTCTCCCTAGCCAATGCTGAGCACATCCCACACCATTTTCCACTACTGCAGGATCCATCCACAAACATTTCTTTCGCTAACGTTCGGAATCCCGGCCAATTAGTCCCCAGGATTAGTGGATTGGTGATGCAAGGACTAAATGCCACCTCTACTCTATATTTTTGCCACCGGAAGTGAATAGTGACCAGCTCTAGCGGATATTCGTGAACATCCCAGTGCACACACCTCTCCTTCACCAAACGTGCCTTTCCCAATGCCTCACCTTGAGCCAAGTGTTGGTGGATTGAGGTCTGGTAACAGCTCGAATCCACCAATGCGTGATATGTATGCCCTTGAACACTCACCGGTATGCGGTATGTCTTGGCTTGATCGGGGGCGGCCTGCGGCGCCTTGGGGATCCAGACCAATGCCCCCACCTCCATCATGTTGCAGTGGTCTTGGGTTTGCCCGGTCTTCCTGCAGCGCCAGCACACCAGCCCAGGCCTTACTCCCATACCTGCAGCCCCAGATTCACCCACTTGGGGAGACAGGAGACAGACACAGGGGGAGACGAAGGGGGAGGGAAAGCACTGGTTGGGGGAACAGGTTTCGGAGGAATTGGCCCCCGTTTTCATGGAGCAGGCACAGGGGAAGGGCGAGGAGGAGGGGGAGAGACACGAGAGAGAGAGAGAGAGAGAGAGAGAGAGAGGGAGAAGGGAGGGGTTCATCTGCCCTCGCATACACCTCCATGTGGTCCTCTGCCAGCTGGATAACATCTTCAAGCGAGGCCGGTCAGTGGCACTGGACCCACTCTGCCATCCCTTCTGGAAGTCGGGCAACGACCTGGTCCAGTACCACAAGGGCAATCACATCCTCAGCACCACGTCCCTCAGCCAGCAGCCGGCAGATGTCCCGGAGCTTCTGGGCGAACGTGAAAGGGTGGCTGAGCTCACGGAAGGTCAGCATCTGGATGCGCTGACGGTGCTGTTCTGGGGTGTGGCTGATCTGTTGCAAAACTGCCAGTTGCAGGTTTGGGTAGAGCTGTTACCATTTCATCTTATTTATTAATTAATAAATTAACTGGTTCTGTTACCAGTTATTAGTAATATAATGGAACATGACTGCTAGATATGCATCCATATTAATGGATGTCCACATATCAGATGTCTGTTGTTTTCATTTCTTGCAAATAGTGTCATTGACAGTTTGAATCGTAACACCACTCTACCGCCTCACGTGAAGGTTTCACATCTTTTTCAAACACTGCACCTTCAAATGAACCGTTTTTGAACCAGTCACATGACTGGGTGTCTCGAATGAAGCTTCAAACATCAACGATCACTTGACTACAGCAAAGCAAGACAAGCATCAGCACACTGTTTTGGAAAACACTGCTTCACATTTTTAAACACAAGCTCAGAAGCATCAGTGTTACCCACCAACAGCGGTTCTAGTTATGATCCATTAGCATTTTAATTCTCTTAGATCTTTCCTCTGCTTTCGACACTATCTCTCACAGTATTCTAATCTCACCACTCTCTGCTCTTGGTATTTCTGGAACTGCCCTATCTTGGTTCACTTCTTACCTGTCTGACCGCCAGCATTACATCTCTGTCCGCCAGGCTAAGTCCTCTACTGCTCCTATCTCTCACGGTGTTCCTCAGGGTTCTGTTCTTGGGCCTTTACTCTTCATCATCTATATGCTCCCTTTAGGTAACATTATTAGTCATCATGGCTTTAACTTCCATTGCTATGCAGACGACACCCAGCTCTATATCAGTTCTCAACACAACTCTCCTTTTCCCACCAACTCCATAACAGCGTGTATTAATGATATAAATGGTTGGATGACCAGTAACTTTCTCAAACTCAACACTGATAAAACAGATCTACTACTTGTCGGCTCACCAAAAAATGTTGCTCCTTTCTGTGCTGATAATGTCAACATTGCTGGGATTTTGGTTTGACCTTCTACCACTGTTAAAAACCTGGGTATAATCTTTGACTCCTCTCTCTCCTTTCTATCTCACATTTCTTCACTCACCAAATCTGCCTTCTTTCACCTCCGTAATATTGCTCGTTTACGTCCCTTCTTAAATATCAATGACGCTGAAACACTGGTTCATGCCTTCATCGCTTCTCGACTCGACTACTGTAATTCTCTTTTTTATGGTCTACCAAACACAACATTAAATAAACTTCAATATATCCAGAACTCTGCAGCTAGGGTTCTCACTTTTTCTAAGAAATACTCTCATATTACTCCCATCCTACACAGACTTCATTGGCTACCCATTCGCTTCCGTATTCAATACAAGATTCTCCTTATCACCTTCAAAGCACTTCATGGTCTCGCCCCCCATACATTTCTGATCTCATTCATACTTACTCCCCAGCTCGCACATTACGCTCTTCAGACACTGGTCTACTGTTAATTCCACACCACAGGTTAGCATCATTTGGTGGACGAGCGTTTTGTATCTCTGCCCCCACACTTTGGAATTCTCTTCCCAAAAACATACGTGATCTTTCTTCATTACAGGATTTCAAAACCCACCTTAAAACACATCTTTTTCTTTCTTGTTTTTCTGATCTCTGATTGTATGATCTTACTCATGCCTTGGATTGCCTGTTTATTTCCTTTGTTCTTTGTCTGCTGTCATGTTCTCTATTTTCATATTGTAAAGCGACCTTGAGTTTGCAGAAAGGCGCTATATAAAATAAAGTTATTATTATTATTATTATTATTATTATTATTATTATTATTATTATTATCCTGGTGCACAATTTGAAATAAATGAAACAAACTTGTTTTTTTATGTTAAACATACTTTTTATTTTAAGCTTTATTTACTAACCCTCTGAATAATATTTTAGAGTGTAACAGTCTAACACTGCACTTCTAATGAGTCAGGAATAAAAAATTCAGCAATGTCACTTTACTCATTTTTTCTTTTATTTTCATTTTCTTCTTTCTTAATTTGTTTGTTTCCAGCACCCAAGTTAATTTATTTCAACTTACTTGCATTCATTTTCAGAAATTCTGTTAAATGTCTTTAGTAAATATTAAACTCTACCTGATAACTATCATAATTTACCTCATAACTCCAGAAACACAGTAAATAACTAAACTTGTCAATGCTAATAAACAGAAATGAGGCTCAGTGACTCACAGTAAACACTATGGAGTCTCATGAGGATAAATACTTTTAAAAATAATTTTCTTTTTTGGTTACTTGCTTATACATTGTATATTTGATGTTATAAATTGCATTTAAATAAATAAAAAAGAACTTTAATGATGTCCAGTTATTTCCTGAAGAGATTTATAAAACACTTATACTATAAAACACTTTTGCAATAATTATTAAATAAACAAGAAATTAAAGTGTTTTTAATTTTTTCAAAAAAATTCCCACAATCAATATGTAAAGTGACATTTGTCAATGATATGTTAGGACTGAAAGGATTTTATTATTTTATTAGATTAGTCTTAGGCTTCTTCACCATCTTTTCTGAGAGTGTATTTTTTGTTCAAACCTTTTGAGGGTGTGCGACTGAATATAAAAACCAGGATTCAACAATATTGTACCTATAATCAAACTAACTCCAAAGCTGTGTCCTCTAAATCCTGTGTGTAAAGCCCAGTTTCCCAGCCCTTATCTAACACATGGCAGTGTTTTATCTGCTTTCTCTACAACCCCCGCCTCAGCTCGTGCAGGCCGTTTTGCTTCATTCCAGCTGATGACTGGAATCAGGGGAGTTTGGGGCAGCTTCTGATTGAACATCCTCGGGAGTCTAATGAGGCCTCTCTATAATAGCTTTCTTACCAGTTCAACTCCAACTTCATCAGCACCCTAATAAAGCACTGCATGTTAGTTTTGTTCAGGGTCACTATCTAAACTGAGAGTCTATTCACAAGCACTAGCACTACTACACTTCACATTCAATATTTCATTCTCTAATGTTTAGGGTTCCTAATAAAACTGCCATTTTCAATCATGAGCACCAAAAGTCATGTTCAGTCTCATCACTGCTTCAGTGGAACTTCATATGTTCCGTACGTGGCCTCAGCTGTTTCACTCGAGAATCTCCACAACTAGGGAAGAAGATTACACAGATAAAGCCAATATATACCTTATTACAGTAAAACATAAAGGGAAAAAGGGAGGGGAGGAGGCGGGAGCATTCACTAACATTTCTCTAATATTTCTCTAACAGTTCTCTCCACTCTCCCCCGGCTAACTACTACAAGTGTAGACTTATAAACACCGCCATAAAATACTTCATAACAGAATAGTGATTGTGGGAAATTGCAGTTCCTGGGTTTGGCCACACGAGGGCAGTCAAGCTCCATCCAGCACAACACGCAGCGCCGCCTCAAACAGCCGGTAGGCCTTGTGTCCTTCCCACAGACACAGAGCTCATCAGCCTTATTACTGTGCACTGGATTATTCTGCCATAACAACTCCAACACACGCCTCTCCTCTACTCTTTACTATTATTATTATTATTATTATTATTTTTATATCACAATTATGTGACTCCATTTAATGCCATCTGAACTGCATTCAGCTGCTATTTGTACCTCCACTGTAATATAAATTACAACTGAGTCTATGGATTTCTGCTTAAGGTGCAGTATTTGGATATTGGGATGGTGGTTGTGTGTTGTGTTGTCTGTGATGTGTGTGTGTAAATGTTGAATGTATCGTGTTGTGACCAAACACCAAGAAAAAATCCTAATACATGTCAAAGTATATGGCAAATAAAATTATTCTGATAACAACAATATCAACATCACTACTACTACTACTACTACTACTACTAATAATAATAATGAGTCACTATAATTAATATTATTCCATGCTATGAGGCAAACAGAGTTTTTGTGTAGTGAGTGAAGTGTGTTGTGCTGGATGGATCTTGGTTACTCTCATGTGGCCAAACTTGACTCTCTGCATTTGCAGTAAATAACTTGGTTCAAATAATGAAATGATTTAATAAATTAAATGTATGAATGCATGTTGGTCTTTATTTGGGGTTTAATCAGAATAATTTCATTGATGACAGCTGTATGATAATTACTTTTGAACATGAGATTGAATGTGATTGGTTCATTCTGAACACAGCCACACCCCCAATTATGCAAACAGATCATTGTAACTTTTTTATTTTTCCTATTTTTCCCTAAAATGTTTCTGATGAATTTTCACTTAATTTTTATATGTTGTAATTTCACATTGATGATGGAAAAAGTTCTGATATGATTTATTTTGGTTTGATTTTTTTTTTTTTTTTTTTTTTTACATCACAAAAACCTGCTATTTTAACAGGGGTGTGTAGATTTTTTCTATCCATTGTAAGTAGCTTTAAGTATGAGTTTCTCAGCTGGCTGTACATCTGAGAATCTTTTCATATGGTTGTATATATGTACTAACTTATATATGTAACTGTGAAATGTTAGAACCCATAGGTGGGGCATGCTGTACCATGTGAGGGGTACATTGTGACATGACGTCATAAAGTCATATGAAATAATGTCACTTTAAATATAACAAATTTTAACACTTGACAATGAACACAGAACAAAGCCAAAGCGAAAGCCAACATAATGAAGGCAAAATATAACACACACACACACACACACACACACACACACATTTACTTAATTATTGCATAATTATCTGTGTGTGTAGGCTGTCCATGAACTAGTTTAGGCATACATAATCCTTTCACTGTATTACCCACCTGCTTTGGACACAAGCCACAGTACATGGCAGATGCTGTCTCAGGGTACTGGCTAAGCATCTTCTCCTGATCTGCTCTGAAAACCTGCTGATGACAGGAGTAACTAACAGAGGGGTTCTCCATCACTCCTGCCTCCTCCTTTTTTTTTCTTCAAAGTGATAAATCTGTGGAGTGTCACATGACCTGAATCTCCCTCCGGGGATTAATAAAGTTTATCTTATCTTATCTTATCTTATGACAGATTGTATAGCTCCTAGCCACACCTGTTTTTGACTTGCCCCTCATTACTTCATGTCCTGCCATTGACAGAACAGCAGCAGGTACACTCCTGTCTGTCCTGCTTGGCTTGTTTCTCATGCTGCACGAAATAAAATCATAAAAGGGAATTGTGTGAATTTACATGGCAGAGTTTCTTGTAATATCGGGGCGAGTTTTAACACAGAACTGAGACTGGGATCTGAATATTCAGCTCTGTAGGATATATAAGCGTTTAGAGACTGTAGGATTATAACTGAGAGATTAAAGAGTCAAATGATACTAAAGTCGTTTGAATTTTTTTAATTTATTTATTTATTTTTTACACGCAGTGTTGTTATAGCAAGCAGTAAAGACAGGAAGTTTCGTCATACCGGTCTACGTGGACACTATTAAAGTCTGTTGGCACGCGCACCGCTCTGCCCTACATAACAAAAAGACCGGAGAGAGTCCACTTTGAAAATAAACCAAGTTTCATAACATGTGAAAATGCACTGTATTATTATCTATTTCTACTGTTTACTGTTTTACTGCAGAATCACTTAAAAATACACTCACTCTCTCACTCACACTCACTCGTACACACACTCACTCACACACACACACACACACACACACACACACACACAGAGCCCTTCCCCTTCTGCAGAATAAACCGTTAGACGGTGAAAACTCAGCAGCTCCATTTTGGAAAATAAACCATTTCAGGAGTAAAAACACAGTGAGTCTCTAAATCTAAAGCTATAATATATAAACACAGTGAGTATCTAAATCTAAAGCTATAATATATAAACACAGTGAAGTGACACTAGATGCAGAAGAGTTTTGTGGGTTTGTACTGAAGGTTTAATGTACACAGGTTGTTTTAGGACTTGATACCGTGACTATTTCCTGTAAGTGAACTCTGTGCTGATACAGGGTTTGATTTAACACACCGATGTTGGAGTGAAGTAAACGTGTGTCCTGCTGTAATCTGGAGAAGGAGACATGACCTCCAACATGAGTGTGTCTGGAAAACAGGACTTAAAGAAAGACGAGAGGTTTACTTTTACTTTTCCATTCACCAGCAATAAATACACACCGTCTCATGGGAACAGATCTGTATCTCTAAACACTCACTAGTTAACAGAGGAACTAAACTTTGCTTTAAGGTGTTTAATAGCAGTGAATATATCACTGATCTGATCTAAGAACAGTTTAGAGAAATCATTCACTGAGAGAAGAGTAAAAAGGACTGTGTAATGTGTAACATAAGAGCAGCATAGCTTTGAGTCAGTGAACTCTACAGGCTTTAAGACCCAGCTGAGTCAGTTAGCTGTGATTGGGACTCCTGACATCAGAGTAATTTCTGAGGTATGAGGCGAGTCTCCTGTTTGAATAAGTGTGCAGACTGTAGCTGAATTAAAAAGATGGAATTCTTGGTGTTTAATGATGAACACATTGTTTAACAGTGCTGAGACAGCAGAGTATTAATTATTGCTGATATTTCTGTTGTAATTCTAGAATGATGGAGGGAAAGAGATCAGACTCACCAGAACCCAGCTGTGTGTCCATGAAGAGTGACGAGTCAATGGGATTTCCACTTAACTTCAGAGACAGAGACAGTTCTACTGATGTGAGGTCAGTATAGTGAGGTGTTTTACGGCAGTGTTCCACCTGATCAAACTCACTCGTCTCATTATGAAGCCCTTCATGAGCTTTATCAGGTGTTGAAGCAGTAAAACACTAAACTGTGCAGTGCTGCAGCTCTCGGACTGGCAGTGAGGAAAACTGCTTTAAGAGTTCAGTTCAGCCTGCAGTCCCTGAGCTGGAGGGTCTGTGGTGCTACAGAGGAACATTTACACCTTGGAAATTAATGACTATATAACTATTTTATTCATTCATTCATTCATTCATTCAAATATTTGTTCCTAAATGTGTTAGTGTCAGTTAGAAAATCCTGAAATCAGCAGTCAGATAATTTTGTTAGCAAAAATCACACTGTGCCTCAGGGACCTAACAAGAAATGCAGTAATACCAGGATAAACACTAGCAGTGCTTTTCCAAGATGGAGTATTTTATTACTGATGAAGGAATGAAGCTGGACAGGGAATTAGTGATGCTGCTCCTGGACGGGTCTGTAAACACAATCTGTAAGCTTTGAACTGTTTCAGTGACCTGCTTTACATAACAAATCCAGTAGATAGATTTTTATCATGGATAAGGAATAAGTAAATGCTTTGGATTAAACACCTTGATACTGTAATGTTAGATAACTATGTAGATATGAAAACAATGCTAATAGCAATAGGTTTAGCTGAAAAATCACTGAGAACTCATTACAAATAAAAGACGATGCAGTAAAAACACTCTTGACCATCCTCATAAATCACTATGAGAGGAATTTTGCTCATTTCTAGTGCTGTAATGTGGCATTCATGCTGCTTTTGGCTGTGTGAGCAACAGCTAGTGAAACAGCTAGTCACTGATATTAACAGCTAGTGAAAGTGTTTTAGCTATAAAAGAGAACCATAGATGTGCTCCAGCATTGAGTCTTCGAGTGGAACAAAATCAAAAAAGAAAAAAATGAAAAACGAGGTGAGTTACTTTTCCATTCACCAGCAATAAATACACACCGTCTCATGGGAACAGATCTGTATCTCTAAACACTCACTAGTTAACAGAGGAACTAAACTTTGCTTTAAGGTGTTTAATAGCAGTGAATATATCACTGATCTGATGTAAGAACAGTTTAGAGAAAACATTCACTGAGAGAAGAGTAAAAAGGACTGTGTAATGTGTAGCATAAGAGCAGCATAGCTTTGAGTCAGTGAACTCTACAGGCTTTAAGACCCAGCTGAGTCAGTTAGCTGTGATTGGGACTCCTGACATCAGAGTAATTCCTGAGGTATGAGGCGAGTCTCCTGTTTGAATAAGTGTGCAGACTGTAGCTGAATTAAAAAGATGGAATTCTTGGTGTTTAATGATGAACACATTGTTTAACAGTGCTGAGACAGCAGAGTATTAATTATTGCTGATATTTCTGTTGTAATTCTAGAATGATGGAGGGAAAGAGATCAGACTCACCAGAACCCAGCTGTGTGTCCATGAAGAGTGACCAGTCAATGGGATTTCCAATTAACTTCAGAGACAGAGACAGTTCTACTGATGTGAGGTCAGTATAGTGAGGTGTTTTACAGCAGTGTTCCACCTGATCAAACTCACTTGTCTCATTATGAAGCCCTTCATGAGCTTTATCAGGTGTTGAAGCAGTAAAACACTAAACTGTGCAGTGCTGCAGCTCTCGGACTGGCAGTGAGGAAAAGTGCTTTAAGAGTTCAGTTCAGCCTGCAGTCCCTGAGCTGGAGGGTCTGTGGTGCTACAGAAGAACATTTACACCTGGGAAATTAATAACTATATAACTATTTTATTCATTCATTCAAATATTTGTTTCTAAATATGTTAGTGTCAGTTAGGAAATCCTGAAATGAGTGCATTGTGTTAAGAGGAGAGTGTTAAATATCTTTATCTTTGTATTTATTAGTGTGTGTTGTGCAGCTATGAATACATATAGTCCATATTACATGATGTGTTTTGTTTGTTCACAGACCACAAAAGAAGAAATCAAACATCAGCAGAAATCAGTTGGAGTCCATATTCAAGGTGTGTTTTTTTTAATGTGTGCAAATTGTGTGAGTAGGTTGCAGGGTTTTTATAAGATAATGACAATTTACAAGTTTATCGATGTGCAGCAGCATTATGGGTAATCAGATAGAATTTCAGAAGTAACTGTGGTGATAGAAAGAGACTTTCCGTCTTTTCATAAAATAAAAGCATCTCTCACTGTGTAACATTATAATATTTAGATCTGTTACTGTGTGTTTCTAACCAGGAGCTGGAACACAAAGTCATCACTCTGATAAAGAATGAGCTGGAGAGGTTTAGGAAGCTGCTGAGTCCAGATAACCCAGCATGCACTGAGAGGGAGGTGGAGGATGAGGAGGATCTGCACAGTGTCCGAGAGGGAGCACTGAAGATCACACTGCACGTCCTGAAGAACATGAACCACACAGATCTCGCTAACACACTGCACAACAGTAAGAGCGCTGAGTCATGGCTTTATTCCATCAGGTTCACTTTAGAGAGAGGAAATTGTTTTAGATATTAACACTTTTAGTTTTAAGTTTGATTTTAGTATCATGTACATCTGGTGCTTTTCTGTTCTGTTTGTGGTCCAGCTTGTGGTTACTCTGTACAATGGTCCTGTTCCTTCAGTAATGTTTAGTACATGAATCAGGAATGAACAGCAGCATTTGAAAGAATTTTACATTTTATATTGTGCTCAGGGATTTTGCACTAAAACATGTAATTACTTTGTTTATTAGAGTCTGTGGCCTCTGTGTATCAGTCAAAGTTGAACTCCAGCCTGAGAGAGAAGTTTAAAAGAATTAATGAAGGAATCTCACAGCATGGAAGCTCAGTACTTCTGAATGAGATCTACACAGAGCTCTACATCACAGAGGGTTGGAGTGGAGACGTCAATAATGAACATGAGGTGAGACAGATTGAGACAGCGTCCAGGAGACCAGCAACACAGGAGACACCCATCAAATGTAATGACCTCTTTAAAGACAAGTCCATCAGAACTGTGCTGACTAAAGGAGTTGCTGGAATTGGAAAAACAGTCTCTGTGCAGAAGTTCATTCTGGACTGGGCTGAAGGAAAAGCAAATCAGGACATCACCTTCATGTTTCCACTTCCCTTTAGAGAGCTGAATTTGATGAAGCAGCAAAATCTCAGTCTGATGAATCTTCTTCATCACTTTTTCCCAGAAATGAGAAAACTACAATTAATAGACTGTGACTCCTACAAAGTGTTGTTGATCTTTGATGGTCTGGATGAGTGTCGACTTCCTCTAAATTTCCAGAAGAATGAGCGATTGTGTGATGTGACGGAGTCAGCCTCAGTGGATGTGCTGCTGACAAACCTCATCAAGGGGAATCTGCTTCCCTCTGCTCTCCTCTGGATAACCTCTCGACCAGGAGCAGCCAATCAGATCCCTCCTGAGTGTGTAGACCAGGTAACAGAGGTACAAGGGTTCAGTGATCCTCAGAAAGAGGAGTACTTCAGGAAGAGGATCAGTGATCAGAGCCTGGCCAATAAAATCATCACACACATGAAGTCTTCAAGAAGCCTCTACATCATGTGCCACATCCCAGTCTTCTGCTGGATTTCAGCCACTGTTCTAGAGAGAATGTTGGGTGAAGTAGAGAGTGGAGAGATCCCCAAGACTCTGACTCAAATGTTCACACACTTTCTGATCTTTCAGATCAAACACAAGGACCAAAAGTACCATCAAAAATGTGACCCTCATCCTCAGCAGACCAGAGAGAGTATCCTGGCACTGGGAAAACTGGCTTTCCAACAGCTGGAGAAAGGAAACCTGATCTTCTATGAGGAAGACCTGAGAGCATGTGGCATTGATGTCAGAGAAGTGTCAGTGTACTCAGGAGTGTGTGCCCAAATCTTCAGAGAGGAGTTTGGGCTTCACCTGGGGAAGGTGTTCAGCTTTGTGCATCTGAGTGTTCAGGAGTTTCTGGCTGCTTTATATGCACTTTTGTGCTTTAATTTTAGAAAAACAAATGTGGTAGTGAAGCAAAGCACTAGACTTTTTAGTTTATTCAGAAAACCAAACATGTCTGATTTCCTCAGGAGTGCAGTGGACAAGGCCTTACAGAGTGAGAATGGACACCTGGACCTGTTCCTCCGCTTCCTTCTGGGTCTCTCGCTGGATTCCAATCAGACTCTCTTACGAGGTTTAATGCCACAGACAGGAAGCAGCTCTCACAGCAAACAGGAAATAGTGAAGTACATCAAGGAGAAGATCAGGGAGAATCCATCTCCAGAGAAATCCATCAATCTGTTCCACTGTCTGAATGAACTGAATGATCATTCTCTAGTGCAGGAAGTACAAACTTACCTCAACAGAGGAGGTTACAGTCGTCTCAGGGGAACCAGACTCTCTCCTGCTCAGTGGTCAGCTCTGGTGTTTGTGTTACTGAACTCAGAACAGGAGCTGGAGGAGTTTGATTTGAGTAAATATGACCCATCAGAGGAATGTCTTCTCAGGATGCTGCCAGTGGTCAAAGCCTCCAGAAAAGCTGAGTGAGTATTTTTATTTATAAATGTATTACTGCATGGTTTGTTATTTTAATGTAACACTGAACTGCACTGTTTGGATTAATACTTGTTAATTGTTACTCTAATCATCTTTAAATAAACACATTTTACATTGAGGACTGGGGGATATGAACAAAATCTTATGTCACGGTCTGGATAATTTAATATCTTGAAAGTTTATATATATAAAAATTATACAAATAAATAAATAAATATATAATATATATTCAATTGATGAAAAAATTGCCTATACAAAATAACTGCATGCATTTAAGAAGTAAACAGCTAAAGACCCTCCTCTTCCATGAACACTTAAATAACCTATTACTCTTCCCCATTAAAAAAAAAAAAAAACTGAACTAAACACCAGTGAAAGGCACTTTTTTTATTACATTGAACAGAACTATCACAAAGGAGAACACCAAAAACATAATATGACAGGACAGATCAAACTTTCTCTTTTGGACGTATGTGACTCCACCTGTACTCGGGTCCACAACAGTGAACACTACACCTGTACTCGAGTGTCGAGGTGACAGATTTTAACTGTACAAGCACAGAGAACAATACATACCAACTGTTTTACCATCTCTGTGAACACAATAACTCACTTTAAAGTACGACTAGTATTGGCATGTTATTAACTGGTAGTGTACAGTTGTATAATTCTTTATTTTCTGTAATAAAATGCACTATATCTGCAGTGTTGGTTGTAGAAACTTGAACACAGATCAGAGTGTAGTGTTTGTAGGCTGTTCGCTCTCACATGTGTGTGTTATGTACATGACCTAATGGTCTTATAATAAATTGTAGCTGAGAGATTGTGGAGTGCAGAAAGACGTCCCTGCTCCTGTAAATGTGCTGATGTGGTGTCCTGTCCTCTGATTTGTGTGTGTGAGAGAAACACACTGACATTTCTGTTACATGTTAAACTTTAGCTGTATTATGGCTGTGTTTGTGTGTTTGAGATCAGTGCTCTGATATTTCATCATTTCTCTTCCAGGCTGCGTGTGTGTAAACTGACAGAGGAAAGCTGTAGAGTTCTGTCCTCAGTTCTCAGCTCAAACTCCTCCAGTCTGAGAGAACTGAACCTGAGTGACAATAAACTGCAGGATTCAGGAGTGAAGCTGCTCTCTGCTGGCCTGGAGAATCCACACTGTACACTGGAGATACTGAGGTACACACACACACACACACACACACACTCACACATACACACACATCTATATTAAAGTAGATATGGAGTTTCATTAGTGGTGTTACGGGGCTCTGCACTAGGATGTATGATAGGGTCATGCAATGCACGACTAGAGGTCAGTATATGGTGTGGACGGAACCAAATGCCAAACAACGCCGCCTAAAAAAAACGGACGCCTTGAGTTGGGTGCCAAACAGGTAGCTTGTGTGCACCGAGCCGTAGCGCTAGCTGGCAAGTTAACCCCGCAGGTAATAGATAAGAAGGTTGTAGTGCTTATGTGATACTGTGAAGGGTACAGGATTGGGAAACTCAGAGCCTACGGCTCAACACAAAAGCACTGCGCAATGGCGGGGAAAATAACACAAAATGATGCTGGCATTTGGCCGACCTTGAAAGAACTAAATATTTCCTTAATATTGAATATATCCAACCCTGAACCTCAATATTCACTTCTCTGGACCTGGAACCATTAAATTCATTAGTCAGAGCAGCATAACCCCATTCTGCTGGCTGGCACAGAACTATGTCCACACGCAGAATGAGATACTGGGAGGGCTTATGAGGAGGCGTGGCCAGGTGCTGCACGTTTATGAAGATTACCGGCACGAGGGCGCCGTGTTATAAAAGCCTGTGCAGGTGGCGCGGATTTGCCTGAGAAGAGACCCATTGCGTTGCAAGTGGTTTATAATGTTTAGTGGTTTAAGTCCGTAATGCTCGACTGAGTTTATGCTGCATTTCCTCTGAATAGCAAACACGGTAAACAGAAAAGCTGTAAATCTTTTGTTTAAACTAAAAAACACTAAACTTGCAGTTCTGTCATGTGTCCTTTTTGTGTAATTTGTACTTTGATTAGACAATGTGTGCTCAATCTGTCAACTTTTAGTTTCTCCTCCAAACACATTTTAGGGAAAAATGATAATAGAGTAAATAATCCACCTCGGTCACGTTCATTACACTCATGACTGCGTCTGTAACATGACTGCTGATGACGTATACCGGACACATTACCGAAATAGGATAAAAGCCCTAATTAAGCTCAAGTGTAGGAGGTGTGTCGCTCCTTGTAATCACAGAGACAACCTTATACCACACCTCGCTCAGATACAGCAGATCTGAGGCTACACGAATGCTTAGCTAAATGCTATCCAAGAGAAGATAAACATGCTAACAATGAGCATCAACTCAATAAACTCGAAAATCAACAATCTAGAGTCAGGTGTGAAGAGCAATTCTAGTGCTCCTAGCAGACAGGAAAAAACCCTACAGTCAGTGGAGCTTAAGCTAGTGGATTACAAAGATTTGAACAGGAGATGCAACATCGGTATTATTGGGCTGAGAAAGAGTAATGAGGATGCCAATGCTATCCAGTTCCTCTCACGATCCATACCCCAATGCCTCTCCTCTCTGCACACCAGATCTACAGTGACGCAGTAACCAAATGAGGGGAAAATCAAACTCTGATTTTCAGTGTTCATTATACAACCCTCCAAGCCATTCTTCATGCTGCTAAGAAAGAGCCCCTATGTCACTAATGGAAGAACAGTCTGTTTCACCCCCAACTACAGTAACTACATGGTGAAGCGACACCTGGTCTTCTCCCAGGCCATGTCCACGGCACGAGCTAAAAGGGTTGAGTTTTTCCTACTCTATCCTGCCACACTGAAAATCATGGATGGCCCACTTTTGCAGAGGATTTCCTGAGCTCAACAGCAGCACAGAGAAGAGCCGCTTCACCATCAACCTCCAAGCTGGCCATGGATGGCTAGGCTAACAATGATTCTGGTGTGGAGCTGCAGCCTTTTTCTGAGCTTTGTTCATACTGGACTTGTTTAAGCTAACCAGGCTAATGGTGCTACAGAAACTGATAAATGTTTCAGTTTCATATGTCATATTGCAGTAAATTAACTTTTCTTTTTTTTCCTTTTCCACTGAACTTTGGAGAATGAAAGCCACCAGTTTCATGCATAGTATTTCTGAATGTTCTGGACTGCCCTCCTAGCTGTCTGAGCCGGGTTAGATCAGGCTGGCTAGGCTAATTGCTAGCTTCGGCCTGATAGGATAAGGATGCTAGCATTGTGATGCTACACACGTCTGCTGGTAAAACACAGACCGGGCTGGCTCTAGCTCACTGGGGTGAATGTGCTCAGACGGGGCCTGCTAAGGCTAGCTGGGTTAACTATATGGTGGAGAACTGATTACCTTCTTTTTCTTTTTTAAATGTTGTGTGTATGTGCTGTCTAGTGAGTGGCTGGAGCTTTTTCTGTCTATTGAGTTTTCAAAAAGTTGGTAACTCCAGAGTCCCTGAGCGCGGGACTCACATCTACAAAGTTGGAAACAGGCATCAGCGTAACACGCAGTGGTTGTGGTAGCGGGTGTTGTTTATTTTTTCCAGTTATTATCTATGAACATGTTGTATTAGATAATGAGTCAATTTAATATTTTGGTTTGGAGCTGTGGCAGATTGAACGCTCCCCACAAACGAATCAGTACTTTAAATCTGCTTAATTAGAAAAAGATAGATATAGACATATAGATAGATAGACAACTTCAAGAAATAGCAAGCATCGCTAAAACATGGCACAAAAGAACATGTCCAAATGGCACAACCCACCAACAAATGACACAGAATATGTTTCCATATGGCACAAAATGAAAATAGCAAATGACAATAGTATGAAACTCTTATTTACAAAATGTGCAATTTCACAAATAAAAAGTTTGAAACTTACTCATCTCATTTTAGCCTTTATTGAAATTAGCACCAGAGCCCTGTTAGCACTGTCTCATCTGTAATATAGGCATGCAGAAGGTGCTGTTTCCAACTCCTATGACATGGACATGGGGTTGGATTTTAGGAGGCAAAAATAACTATTTACAGCAAATATGAAAGTGCAAAATATAAACTAGTAAAAGCAAAACACGAACAAAAGTACAAAAAAACTGAATAAAAAAAAAAAAATTCAAGAGTCACAGCCTAGTGCACATCACTGAGCTTGGTTGTCCTTGACATGACCACCACTCAGTGAAACAAAGACGGTCCACTATAATACACAAGGACACATCATAAGACCTGACAGCTGAAGCTTCCACTGGCACAAACACTCTGAACTTGTGGCTTCATCACTCCCAAAATCCACAGTTCTAGATCTTATGGCTACCATTCTTTCATCGATGTCCAGGTTCTGGTGAGGCTGGTAGTATGCCCTGCATGTCACTAAGAGCTGCTTCCTGAGGGGCTTCACATGAAAGAGCCAATCATAACCAGTGATCATTCTGCTCATCGTCTTTGACACTGCTCATGTGCAGGTTCCAGAATATTGCCTCAAATCTGTAGGCTGCCATGACTGAGGTTGGGAATGGAAAATTATGGAGCTTAGATTTTCTCCACAAATCTCAAACTCTTTATGGCTTTATTAGGTTTTAGTAGGCCACAGTAAATGACTAGGCCCAGGAATTTGGACATATTCAGGCAAGTTATAGTTGTCTTCTTGCCCTTCTTCTGCTTATATTCTGCATACAGGATTGTGTTGTTGCAGGGACTTTACTGTGGCTTTATCAAAAAATAACTGAGACGGTTCAAGAGAAGCCTGCTGCTGGTGGCTATCAAGCTGTACCTCACTAGTGTGGGCAGGAGAAAAGTGATGTTGTATAGGAGGCACATCATCCTTGTTCATACTGTGCCACCTGTCCTGTTCAGGTTGTGCTGCAGGCAGAGGAGCACTGGCTCTCCTAATGGCTCAAATGGGTGACACATGAGTGCTGCCTCTTCTTGGTCTTCTCTGAGGGAGGGGTAGTTAGAGCTGTCAGTTTTGCAGTGGAAAGCTCCATGTGAAAAAAATGCAGTGCCATGCCACATGTAAAAAAAAAAATGCAGTGCCATGCGACATGGAAAAAAAATGCAGTGCCATGCCACATGTGGAAAAAAATTGCAGTGTGATGCGACATGTGAAAAATTATATTTCCATACTACCTGCAAAAAAAAAATAAAAGCAAAAACTGAAAAGAGAAAGCAACATAGCTTACCTACAGTTCAAGGAGCGGGTTCAGTCCTTGCTGGAATTCTTGCTCTTCAGTTGAATCCACACTATCTTCCTCCCAAACACCTTCAAATTCACCCAAGTGAAAAACTCTCAGAGCATGCAAATGCTGCATGGACCAAAACATGCCAAAACTGAACTTTTGCTGGAGGACAACCTGGCCCGAACAGCCATCATGGTTACTTGCACCACAAACCTGTATGGTGCTACAGGTTGATTGGCCTGTACCTGCTGACTGACAGCATATCAATAACTCCAGGCTGATAGGTGCATGCATAAAAGTGCGAGATGGGGAGAGTACGCAATTCTGTTGCTCTGCCTCTGAATGGTCAATCTTGAAAAGTGAGGTCTTGTTTGAAAGCTAAAAGTTTCTACAATTGGTCCATGTAGGTGTCAGTCAAGTAAGATTGACCAATTAAAATTTATACCAGAGCTTTTTCAGCATAGTCAAGGTAGATAGAGCTATTTTTCAGTGTGTCACTACAATGTATGGCTAATTACTAAAATCCAGAGAGATGGGATACCAAAACACTTAATGCATTTCAAATGCATTTTTTCTTCAATAACACTCATGGACTGTATACTAAAGATAATGTGCATGATTTATAAAACTGGGAATTAATTGTTTTTTTGTCTTTGTAGGTAATGCAAGGAGGTTAACATTTATAAAAGTCTGCTACTGGGTTTAAATGTTATAATTTTATTGTGGCAGTTGTATACGATGTTTTACAATCGATAAAACTTTAGTTGTGCTCGGCTTTTTATCTCTGTACCAAAGTGATTGTGGAGAGGTGTGAATTATTTGCCCAGCAGGTGGCTCAAACCCCTCCCCTTTCCCATCGCCCCGCCCACCAGCTGCTAAACACATAGTCCCGACATTTCACACACAGAAAGTCAACAGTGACCTGACTAATCTTATAACACACTTGCGGCGATAAAATAATTCATTTGTTTATTCAATTCAATTAAATTTTATTTTGTACAGCACTTTTAACAATGGACATTGTCACAAAGCAGCTTTACAGAAATAAATGGATTCACAAAAATATATTGTAAATACTGTATATTGTATAACAATATACAGTATTTACAATAAATAAAAACAAATAAAAATATGATGACAAAAAAAATATCTAAAACAATCCTCTTTAAAACATTTGCTAACTGCAAATAAGGTGATTTGGATTTTTTTTTTTTTTATCTTTGAAAGTAAGAGGGCTTAGCCCTGCTAGTACATTGACACAAGCTGCCCTGCATGTGTTTAACTGGTAGTGTACAGTTTTATAATTCTTTATTTTCTGTAATAAAATGCACTATATCTGCAGTGTTGGTTGTAGAAACTTTAGCTGTATTATGGCTGTGTTTGTGTGTTTGAGATCAGTGTTCTGATATTTCATCATTTCTCTTCCAGGCTGCGTGAGTGTAATCTGACAGAGGAAAGCTGTAGAGGTCTGTCCTCAGTTCTCAGCTCAAACTCCTCCAGTCTGAGAGAACTGGACCTGAGTGGAAATAAACTGCAGGATTCAGGAGTGAAGCTGCTCTCTGCTGGACTGGAGAATCCACACTGTACCCTGGAGATACTGAGGTATACACACACACACACACACACACACACACACACACACACACACACACACACATTTCTACTACTACTACTACTACTACTAATAATTTTTTACATAAAATGCAAAGTGCTTCATAATGGAAAATAAAATTATACTAATAACACAAGATAAAAATAAAAATAAAATATCAAAGCCTAAAAAGTCATTAAGAAATAAATAGAATGAATCAAACAGAAAATAAAATATTGTAGATCATTAAAATATTAAAAAATCAGGTTTAAGCACAAAATCAAGAGGACTAATTAAAAGGCAAGGTAAATAAATGTGTTTAAGCTGCTTTTTAAATATATTTAGTGCAGGTGTCTGATGGATATACACTGGGAGTGAGTTCCACATCCTGGGAGCAGCGACACTAAAAGCAGTTTCACCGAGCTTCTTCTTATTAAAATTCACCTTAAGGAAGCCAGCATTTGTTGATGTTAAATAACGATTTGGGGTGAAATCCATCAGGCATTCTGCTAAATACACAGGTGCAATGCCATTAAGAGCACTTTAAAATCGACTCTGGATGTCACAGGTAACCAGTACAGTTCCTGCACAATAGGAGTAATATGGTCTCTCTTTAGTTTGTGTTAGAAGCTGAGCAGCTGCATTTTGTACTAACTGTAATGGATAAAGAGTTTTTTGGGAAGTCCATAAAACAGAGCATTACAGTAATCTAATCTACTTGGAGTAATTGCATTGATGAGTTTTTCTGCATCATCTTAACATAAAAATGTTCCTCAAATGATGAAATGCGACCTTAGAGATATTATTGAGAGGAATGTGAGGAACAAAGCTGAGATCATAGTCGACTATTACACCCAGATTTCTAACCTGTAACCAGCTCATTTTTCAATAATTATTCTCTTTTCTGTTTATCTCCTACAATTAATATCTCCATTTTATCCTGGTTTAACTGCAGAAAGTTCTGTAACATGCAGTCAGATATTTCATTCAAGCATGTAAGCAATTTGTTATTTGGCATTTGATTACCTGGTGACACTGATATATAAAGTTGTGTGTCATCTGCATAACTATGAAAACTGAGTTCATGCTTTTGAATGAGTCTACCAAGAGGTAACATGTAGAAGGAGAAAAGCAAGTGTCCTAAAATAGATCCTTATGGAACGCCAAATGAAATATCATATTGTCTTGATGAGTGACTTCCCAGTTTATCATAAAACTGTCTACCACACAAGTATGATCTGAACCAGCTTAGTACTGCTCCTGAGAGACCTACCCAGTGTTCATGTCTGAGTAGAAGAATATCATGGTCTACAGTATCAAAAGCTGCACTCAGGTCAAGAAGAACAAGAATGGAAATGTGATCAGAACTGGCACTTAGCCACAGATCATTTAAAACCTGACCAAATGCATGCAAACCACAGCTGATTTGTATTAGTGATGCCAAAACTCCATAAAAGGTAAATGGAAGTTATTTTTACTCACGTCTACACCAATAAAAATATTATTAATCAGTATAACAGCACCTGGAAAGGCCAAAATCTGGAAACAATTTACAGGAAAGGTGAATTAGGTGTGAATGTTTTGAAGTGAAAAGAAAAAAGTTTTACATGAAAGGTGAGAAAAAGAGATCTACACTGTACGCAGGTGATCATGGACACCGAGCATCACACAGAGAAACTGCTGTGTTTAAATAGTTTAGAGTGTCTCAGTGACTGTTGGTCAGAAATCTCTCACACTGATGCACTCTTCAGCCTCTCATGCTACAATCAGTCACTTCTCTCTGTTTGAAACGTGACAATAACAAGAAATCCAAGCACTGATACACTTGGACATGCACAGGAATGGCACAAGGTTGTTGTGTTGGTTAAATTAGTGCTGGCTCTAAAGTGTTGAACAGCATTTAAAGAAGATGCCGTGACAAACCGAAGTGATTTATAAACCAGCTTTCATCCTCCAGAAGAATCGTACTGGTCTCTAAATATCTAAATATCTCTAACAGTGTGCTCTAAATCTTCTGTCAGCTGAGGCGTTTGCACCATGTCTGCTTACTGCTATACACAGACAGACCGGCCCTTCCTCCTTTATACAGACTTTTTTCTTTCTTCTTTCTTTTGTCTTCACTGAATGACTCGTCTCATTTGTGTTAATGTATGGATTGTGTTGGCTTGCTTTTTAAATTATTTGTTTCCCATTTAATATTTCTTTAATTAATGTCATTAATATGAGTTTCACAAAAGGTTCATTAAATTGGTGTGTAATTGAAATAAATACTGTAAGTGATTATAAGTTGACAGCGTGATCCGTATATAAAATCACATTAACTCACTGACAATTATTTGAAACCAATCAATCAAGCTTCACCTTATTTAGCTTTGTTTTATCTGTAAATTTACACAATCCCAGGAGCTCTTGTCCCCAGTGAGACCCCTAGCACACAGGAACAGGAGTCCAGTGTTGATGCTATTTCCCCAAGCTCCAGCTCAGTCCAGAACTCCTCCATAAGTGCCTGATGAATGTGAAAGTAGAGGACAATGAGGTGTTGGTGGAGAAGCTCTGGGTTGAGGGTCAGAATAAAGACCAGATAAAGCAGCTATGCACATACATAAAGAGCTAGCTCTTGTGCTGAGTGGCCAAGCCCATTTAACTCTGATCCAACACCTCATCAACCTTTTCTCTCAACATCTTGTACACAGTAAAGATTTTCTGTGTAAATGCTCCTACACACGCTTTACGAATAAATTCATTTATATCCAGTGTTATCCAGGCCCAGTGTTTTATAGGAGTAAAATTAAAGTGTATATTTTTATATGTTGTGGATTAGCAATGTTTCTGGTGTGTGTGTGTGTGTGTGTGTGTGTGTGTGTGTGTGTGTGTGTGTGTGTGTGTGTGTCCCCGAAAGGTTCAAAGAACAATGAACAGCAACTGTTTTACTGTCTCTGTGAAATTCAGCTTTGTGTTAATGCTGAAATATCTACATCACTTATCACATCAGAACAAAGTACATTTATTTCTACAGTGTGTAGATCAGTGTACATTACACACACATTTACTTTAATAACATGCCAGTACTAGTCTTACTTTACAGTGAGGTCAATAAGCCAATTTCTCTGATGTTATCTGTCCTCATGGAGCTGTTACCATTTTATAGACCTGTTTCTATTGTTCTATGGGAGCAAAAATATTCCAGAAAATGTTTGTAATGGAAAGTAAATGTGTGCACAATGTACACTGATCTACACACTGAACACACTGTAATGAAGCAGTAAAGGACAGTGTGTAAATGTGTAAATGTTCTCCAGCAGAACTTTCCCCAGAGCTGCTGAACACACTGTATGAAAAACTCTCTGCTAGAAATAAAGAGACGTGTTTGTTCAGAGTGGCCTCTCTGTTATTATCCTGTTTCAGAAAGTTAAATACATCCTCTCATATGAGCTGAGACACATGGATCTGTCCAAGAGCAGTCCAAGTTTATACACAGGCTGTTCATTTTATATTTTTATCCTGACATTAGAACCTTGTGTTCAGGTAGACAGTTTATTTCCCAACTGATGGAAACACCTCATTTCACAACCAGATAAATAAATCAAACATTTCATCGTTTCTCTTCCAGCCTGTGTGAGTGTAATCTGACAGAGGAAAGCTGTAGAGTTCTGTCCTCAGTTCTCAGCTCAAACTCCTCCAGTCTGAGAGAACTGAACCTGAGTGAGAATAAACTGCAGGATTCAGGAGTGAAGCTGCTCTCTGCTGGACTGGAGAATCCACACTGTACACTGGAGATACTGAGGTATACACACACACACACACACACACACACACAGGTTCAGATTATCACCACCAATTTATTACCAATTATTACATACAGAAATGTGTGTGTGTGTGTGTTTATGTAGCTGTAAATTTTAGAATATGATTTAAATGTTTGTAAGAAACTGAAATGTGTTTGTGAGAATCAGATTTAATTTCTAGATTAATTCTATATCATGAATAAATAAAAATTGTACTTATGAATTGTAATTATAGCTGTTTAGATCTTTTGTCTCTGCTTGAGGTGTAACACAATGCTATTATCTGTATCTGTTTAGTGCTTAAACTTTCTCACCAAATTTTACATAATTATAGCTGGTTAGATTGTGTGTCTCTGCTAAAGTGCTCAAAATATTCATAACTGTTTTTGTATTCAGATTTAAACAGGAAGTGGGCGTGGTCTGTAGCAGAGGGTTTTTCATGTGAACCCTATCTCTATGCCCTGAAACACAGTGAAAAAATCAGGGCTGCTGAAAAAGAAAACATTTTTATTCACTCCTTATAACACATTTATTTATTTATTTATTTATTAATTAGGATTTTTAAATTGTTTAACTTTATTCAACTCCTGAACCAGACGTCCTGTGGAACTTTCTTGAAAACTTTCTATATTCTATCTAATGTGACTGCGTAAAAAACCTGTTTCAAAACAACGTCTTTCCCAAATCAAGAAACTGTTATTTATCGTTGACAGCAACAGCCACCTAATAATATTTTATCGGATGTACTTTAGCTTTTGTGTTTGTTACATTCCAGAAAGATCAGAAAAGTTCACTGGACACGCTATCAGAATCTGTTATAAAGCTGGACATGGTACCGGCTCCATGAGGACAGATAACATCAGAGAAATTGCCTTATTGACCTCACTGTAAAGTACCACTAGTACTGGCATGTTATTAAGTGGTAGTGTACAGTTCTATAATTCTTTATTTTCTGTAATAAAATGCACTATATCTGCAGTGTTGGTTGTAGAAACTTGAACACAGATCAGAGTGTATTGTTTGTAGGCTGCTCACTCTCACATGTGTGTGTTATGTACATGACCTAATGGTCTTATAATAAATTGTAGCTGAGAGATTGTGGAGTGCAGAAAGACGTCCCTGCTCCTGTAAATGTGCTGATGTGGTGTCCTGTCCTCTGATTTGTGTGTGAGAGAGAAACACACTGACATTTCTGTTACATGTTAAACTTTAGCTGTATTATGGCTGTGTTTGTGTGTTTGAGATCAGTGTTCTGATATTTCATCGTTTCTCTTCCAGGCTGCGTGAGTGTAATCTGACAGAGGAAAGCTGTAGAGTTCTGTCCTCAGTTCTCAGCTCAAACTCCTCCAGTCTGAGAGAACTGAACCTGAGTGAGAATAAACTGCAGGATTCAGGAGTGAAGCTGCTCTCTGCTGGACTGGAGAATCCACACTGTACCCTGGAGATACTGGAGTAAGACTCACACACACACACACAGACACACACAGTGCAGAGTTTTAATAAATGCAGCAACATCCAGTTTTCATCTGTTGTAGTTGTAATTGTATTGATGTGATATAATTTCATTATTGTGTGTGAGATGGATAGTTAATGTACTGTATATGAAGATTGGCTAGCAGTGATAAATATACAGCGAGTTTAATAGATAGATAAATGTTCTTTATTGATCCACAAGGGGAAATCTGGGGAAGATAAAATAAAACTCCACCCAGTCACCTGAGCTCAGGATCAGGATGTCAGAGTTGTGAGGCAGCAGCTCTACCACTGTGCCAGCTGTTTGCTCTTGTGTCAGTCACTGAATAAAATAAAAACAAATGCACGTGTCAAATGTCAACACACTGACATTTCTGTTACATGTTAAACTTTAGCTGTATTATGGCTGTGTTTGTGTGTTTGAGATCAGTGTTCTGATATTTCATCATTTCTCTTCCAGGCTGTGTAAGTGTAATCTGACAGAGGAAAGCTGTAGAGTTCTGTCCTCAGTTCTCAGCTCAAACTCCTCCAGTCTGAGAGAACTGAACCTGAGTGACAATAAACTGCAGGATTCAGGAATGAAGCTGCTCTCTGCTGGACTGAAGAATCCACACTGTACACTAGAGATACTGAGGTACACACACACACACACACACACACACAGAGCAGAGTTTTATAAATGCAGCAGCATCCAGTTTTCAACTGTGGTAATTGTAATTGTAGTGATCTGATATATTTTCACTGTTGTGTGTGTGAGATGGAGAGTAAATGTACTGTATATAAAGATTTTGTGTAGTTCATGTTTTCAATGCTAAAACTGAGTGTGTTAAGTGTGAGAAGGTTTTCTTTCTTGCAGGATGCGTTATAGCAGTGTTACAGATGAAGGTTGTGCTGCTGTGGCTTCAGCTCTGAGGTCAAACTCCTCATCACACCTGAGAGAACTGGATCTGTACGGTAATAATCCAGGAGAATCAGGAGTGAAGCTGCTCTCTGATCTACTGAAGGATCCACACTGTAAACTGGAGACACTACAGTGAGTTACTGACTTACTGTCTCTTTACTGTACTGTATGATATTGAATAATATTCACTGTGTACTGTATAATATTGTCACTTTTCCTGTGTGTGTGTTGGTGTTGCTGTTGTTTGTTCACACTGATGCTCTTCTCTGTTTTTCAGCATTCAGGATTATAAATTCACCAGGACTGGCGTATGACAGGAGTCTCACCTCAAACCTCTTTTCCAGGATAAAGCAGTTTTGGTGAAGCGTTAGAACCCGTCCCACATTTCCAGCAGTTTGGGAGCTGAATCATTCATATTCAGATGTAGAAGTTCCATAACAATAACCGTGACTGATCACATCCTTTTATCCACTCAGCTACAAGTTACTTCAGGCTTTAATAACACATTTTACAATCCAAAGTCAAATCCTTCAGCGTCTACACACAACACAGAGATATCATCACATCATCACACTGATTACACAAATACCGATCCATGTGTTGTCACTGTTTATAGCTTAGTTTTACCTCCACATTTTTATCTAACATTTGTTTCTCCACATATGATTGAGGAACAGTTGTAATATTCAATTAATCCTTTCTATTAAAAAAAGTTCCTTGTTTGCTAATGTAGTTTAATAGTAACCATGTTAACAGCTCTGTTGATTGATTTGTTTTTATAGTGATAAAATGACCTCACTTCTATCTGACCAGTTCCTTGGGTCCAGACCAGCAGGGTTCTTGTCCCAGACTTGAACAGTTTTTGCTGAACAATAACTAGATATTTTCTGGTGAAAAGTACAGAATGGTTCCAGCACTGGTACCTTATTTCAGTACAGAAACATACACATTATCTGAGTCTACACGAAAATGTGTGTCTTGGGTCTAAAATGTAAGCTCACATCACTGAACATGACATCACTTCCTGTACACATGACTACAAAAACCACCTGAAGCTGAAGAATGTAGAAGCAGCTGAAATGTTATAAGATTGTAGACTGATAAGAACAGTCTATAAGAACAGAAGGGTGAAATAAACCTCTGCCTTCCTTCCTGCTAATAATCATTATGATGATGTTAAGAGATTAATAATGTTCTTCTCTGGTGATCAGTTCACACCATTCCAGGATTCATTATTCTGTAATCTCACACCAGCTAATTACAGTAAACATGTATATGAGTGTAAGTAAGCTCATGTGATAAAACAAGTGAAAGAGCTGAACTAGAAAGTAACATGTATCACTGCATCTAAGTTTGACTGTTTAAGATATTTAGATTTTTAAAAAACTGTAACTGAAAAGCTTTAAGTACATGCATTGTATATATTCCTGTCATTTAATGCAGTTTTGTATATAAGTTGTATACACTCACTGTCCACTTTATTAGGAACACCTGTACACATCCATGCAGTATATTGGCAATTTGTAACATCAAATATACAATATATAAGCAAATAAGCAAGAAATAAAGGTGTTTTTAATTTATTTATCCTCCTGAGACTCCATAGTGTTTACTGTGAGACATTGAGCCTCATTTCTGTTTATTAACTGTAGCAAATCTAGCAGGCTTGGGAACAACTCAGGCATTTTATTCTCCAGTTTCACTGCCAACGCTGCCCCACCCCTGGCCGAAAGAGGAAATCTGCCATGCCATCTGCACCACCGACCTTGAACTTAAATGGCTGAAGTAGCAGATATGAACGAGTGATTCGCGTTGGCACCCTTCATGCGGTGGAGTCCCTGGAGAGGAGCGTGGTCCGAACAGAGGGCGAAGGCATGGAGAGCTTGCGGCTGATGTACAGCACGGGGCACTCCTCCCCCTTCCCCAACTGGGACATCATGGCCCCCAGCCATCTGTCTGATGCTTCAGACTGCAAAATAAAAGGGAGAGAGAAGTTAGGAGAATGCAAGAGCAGTCCGCCACAGAGTGCAGCTTTTACCTGAGTGAAAGCTTGCTGGCACGGCTCCGTCCACTGGACCGGATCTGAGGCTCCCTTTTTAGTGAGATCAGTCAGCGGGCTGGTGATATTCAAATGATTGGGCACAAACCTACAATAATAGCCAGCCAGCACCAGAAACTGTCTCATCTCCTTTTTGGTCTTGCATCTCGGGGCAGGCTGCAATCGCTGCTGTCTGATCAATTTGGAGACGCACCTGCCCATGGCCCAAGGGGAAGGCCAGATACTGTACTTCCACCCTCCCAATCGCACACTTCCCTGGGTTTGCCATGAGTCTCGCCCACCTCAGCGATCTCAGAACAGCCCTCAGGTGCTGCATGTGCCGCTGCCAATCATTACTGTAGATAATAATGTCATCCAAATAAGCAGCAGCACAAGAGCGTGTGGACGGAGGATCCTGTCCATGAGTCGCTGGGCCAAAAGGAAGGGTCACGAATTGGTGTAACCCAAACGTAGTGGAAAAGGCTGTTTTTTTTCTCGAGATATGCCAATATCCCTTTGTCAAATCCAGTGTCGAATAAAAGCGAGCCGCCCCTAACCGATCGTCAATGCGAGGCATTGGGTATGTGTCAAACTTAGACACTGCACTGACTTTCCTAAAGTCCACACAAAAACGGACAGTCCCTTCGGCCTTGGGCACCAAAACCACTGGGCTGCTCCAGTCACTGTGGGACTCCTCGATTACTCCCATGTGGAGCATAGCCTTGAGTTCATCCCGAACCACATTTTTCTTGTGTTCGTGCAGACAATACGGGCAGCTGCGTGCTATCACCCCTGGGGTTGTCTCTATGTGGTGCTGTAAGAGATCAGTGAGACCGGGGAGAGGCGAGAACACGTCGGAAAACTCCACTTGCAATTTAGCCACGTCCGTGATTTCAACTCAGAGGCGTTTTATTCTCCAATTTCACTTTCAGGGGGTTACTTTATTTACTCTCACTCTCACTCTCACTCTCTCTCTCTCTCTCTCTCTCTCAGCTCGTCTAGCCCCTTTTTATTTTTAGCCCCAGCTCACTGCAGCACAGAACACTGGTTAGTAGAATTCCCCGCAGGTGTGCATTCCTTACCTCTCACCTTCTCTGGCTCCGCCCTCCATTCACAATCCTGCGCTCGACCACGCCCCCGCTTCCACAGCACTTCTCTTTTTTTCTACTGAAATTTTACTAAGCTTTAAATGATGTAATAAAAGCACTTTTCTGCTAAAAATATTTCTTTTTCTTTCTTTCTTTTTTTTTTTCAAAATGGGCCACTTTGCTCCCATCATGAACATTTCTTAAGTATCTGATTACATTAGGCCTTTAGAGTTTGGACAATATAATTATATTCATCAACTGAAGAAGCGGTTTAAAGTGAACTCAATTTTAGCTTCATCTGATCATCGTATGTTTCTTATCTATGCTCATGAGAGTTCTGAGGTAGTTTTGGCTGAACAAGTTCTCATTAGTTTGGCCAATTTTACTTCATTAGTCAACACAACAGAGCAGCTTGTTCAGGAAAGTATGATTTACTCACTAGCAGAATGGAGCAGTAAAAGGTTGAGTGCTATTGTAATCAGATACTTAAATTTATTGAATTGAGAAGATGATTTGTTTATTTACAGCTTAATGAACTCCAGCACTTATTTCATTTCTAGTATAGAAGCGGTCCATAATTAACCAGAAGAAATAGGAATAGTGTTGCTCAGGTTCAGCCACATGTAGCAAACACTCCTGACATTTCCCCTGGATAATTCCCATCAGCTCGTCCTTCTGCATTGTATCACTGCAACAGATGTTGGAACAGCTGCCTTATATGAATTACTGCACACACACACACACACTTTATCCACCTGGTGATTTGCTTCAGAACATAACTGCTAAATATTGAACATGTGAGAGGAGAAAGAGTGTCTCACCTCATCAGAGGGCCAGGAAATGTTCAGTTCCTCCCATCAGACACATATTTGTCATCACATTGCAGGACGTCGGACTCCCCTGGAGCCAAAGCATGAATGATGATCAGCTCCTTCTTCAGGATGAGGTATAAAAACCTAAGAACAGTTTCTCATCATGAGCACGGCCATCATCTTCACTAAGCTTTTTGAAATCTATCAGTTTATAGGGTTATGCTGATTTATATGTTTTAGGTTATTTTGAATATAATAAGTAATAATATAATAAGAAAATAATAAGTAGAATAAAGTATAAATATAACAAAAAATGATCCTATCAAAGGAAAAAGCAGTCAAGTCTCTTTATGTGTAAACATTTCCAATTCCAAAAATACATTTATTTTTCCAAAATCCAATCTTCTCTGTTTGTTACAGGATCCGATATCCGATATTTTTTTCTCCGATATCTGATCCATCATTTTGTTTTTGCTGGTATCGGCCCGGTACTGATACTGAGTATGGGATCAGTGCTGTCTCTACTTCCAACCCTGGTTTCACTCTCTGTAATGAAATATTAGTATTGAGTTGTACATGCAACACTTTTTTCATCAATTATACAAAAGACGGAATATATTGTTATATGTATATATATATATAGCCGGGTCAGCAATAGGTCCAAAATCATTGGCAGTGAGACGGTAAAGACTCTGCTGAATTGTCAGTGTTGTAGCAGTCGCATCCTTCATCAGAGGCGCCATTCCTTTAAGAGCTTACACGCGAGACGGAGTAGTCGCTAATGTATGACCTCACACACTTGCGACGGCGCACAAGTTCCAAGTCCGACACGTGCGAACGTGTGTGCTAAGTTGAAGGCCTGATTGTGATTACCTCTGGATACTGTCGCCACGCCGAAGGAAGCATGGGGCCGCGGGACGGCGTGAGTGTCCGATTATATTGTATACGCTTTCATATTTGTTTATTTGACAGTTTATTTAAAAGGTTTTGTTTATTTTTGCACTTTTGTCTGTCTCAAGAGGGGAGAAAAGAATTTGTACATGAGCCATTGAGTGTGAGTGACGACCCGTGTTGGCGAGTTGCCATTTTGAAAGTAAGTTGGTTCATACTGTAAGCTGTATTTAAATATATTTTGTAACATAATTTTGAAATGTGTTTGCACTTTCGACTCAGTGGTTGTTCTTGTCTGGTAGGAAAGGCCACCACTGTTGTTTTGGTTCTGTTTATGTTTATGGTTATCCTGTCATAGGCCCCAAAGATTGTGCTGTATGGGGGTCACTTGTTACTGTTAGGAATTCCAAGTTTTAACTAAATTAATGCTAACTCCCACCCGGGTTAGTCGGGGAATAAAGACCCCCAAAATGATAGGAGCGTTGTGTGTGGTCCCTCCTTTAACACCTGGCTACATATATATAAACAAATCAAGATGTGAAATGATCCATATCGTGATATAAGATTTTGTCCATATCGCTCAGTTCTCAGTACAGACATAATGTGTTAGTGTAAAATGTGTTTAATTAAAGATGATTAGAGTAACGATTAATCCAAGTATTAATCAAAACAGTGCAGTTCAGTGTTACATTAAAATAACAAACCATGCAGTAATACATTTATAAATAACAATACTCACACAGCTTTTCTGGAGGCTTTGACCACTGGCAGCAGCCTCAGAAGACATTCCTCCGATGAGTCATATTTCCTCAAATCAAACTCATCCAGCTGCTGTTCTGAGTTCAGTAACACAAACACCAGAGCTGACCACTGAGCAGGAAAAAGTCTGCTTCCCCTGAGAGGACTGTAATCTCCTCTGTTCAGGAAAGGTTGTACTTCCTGCACTAGAGAATGATCATTCAGTTCATTCAGACAATGGAACAGGTTGATGGATTTCTCTGGAGATGGATTCTTCCTGATCTTCTCTTTGATGTACTTGACGTACATTTCCTGTTTGCTGTGAGAGCTGCTTCCTGTCTGTGGCATTAAGCCTCGTAAGAGAGTCTGATTGACCTCCAGTGAGACACCCAGAAGGAAGCGGAGGAACAGGTCCAGGTGTCCATTCTCACTCTGTATGGCCTTGTCCACTGCACTCCTGAGAAAATCAAACATGTTTGGATTTCTGAAAAGATCAGACAGATCAGTGGTTTGTTGTTCTGTTACATTTCTGCTGATGAAGCAGAGAAATGAGTATAAAGCAGCAAGAAACTCCTGAACACTGAGATGTACAAAGCTGAAAACGTTCCCCAGGTGAAGCCCAAACTCCTCTCTGAAGATCTGGGTACACATTCCTGAGTACACTGACACTTCTCTGACATCAATGCCACACTCTCTCAGGTCTTCCTCATAGAAGATCAGGTTTTCTTTCTCCAGCTGGTGGACAACAAGTTTTCCCAGTGCCAGGATACTCTCTCTGGTGTGCTGAGGATCAGGGTCACATTTCTGATGGTACTTTTGGTCCTTGTGTTTGATCTGAAAGATCAGGAAGTGTGTAAACATTTAAGTCAGAGTCTTGGGGATCTCTCCACTCTCTGCTTCACCCAACATTCTCTCTAGAACAGTGGCTGAAATCCAGCAGAAGACTGGGATGTGGCACATGATGTAGAGGCTTCTTGAAGACTTCATGTGTTTGATGATTTTATTGGCCAGGCTCTGATCAATGATCCTCTTCCTGAAGTACTCCTCTTTCTGAGGATCACTGAACCCTCGTACCTCTGTTACCTGGTCTACACACTCAGGAGGGATCTGATTGGCTGCTCCTGGTCGAGAGGTTATCCAGAGGAGAGCAGAGGGAAGCAGATTCCCCTTGATGAGGTTTGTCAGCAGCACATCCACTGAGGCTGACTCTGTCACATCACACAATCTCTCATTGCTCTGGAAATTTAGAGGAAGTCGACACTCATCCAGACCATCAAAGATAAACATCACTTCGTAGGAGTCACAGTCTATTAATTGTAGTTTTCTCATTTCTGTTGTGCTGTGTGGTTCATGTTCTTCAGGATGTGCAGTGTGATCTTCAGCGCTCCCTCTCTGACACTGTGCAGATCCTCATCCTCCACCTCCCTCTCAGTGCATGCTGGGTAATCTGGACTCAGGAGATTCCTAAACCTCTTCAGCTCATTCTTCATCAGCGTGATGACTTTGTGTTCCAGCTCCTGGTTAGAAACACACAGAAACAGATCTAAATATTATAATGTTACACAGTGAGAGATGCTTTTATTTTATGAAAAGAAGAAAAAAACTCTGTCTATTACCACAATTACAACTGTCTGATTACCCATAATGGTGCTGCATATCAATAAAACAACACAAGTCACACACACCTTGAATATGGACTTCAACTGATTTCTGCTGATGTACATGGACATGGACATTGTCACAAAGCAGCTTTACAGAAATAAATGGATTCACAAAAAATATATTGTAAATATTTGAATTTATCACTGTGAATTTATCCCTAATGAGCAAGCCAGTGGTGACGGTGGCAAGGAAAAACTCCCTGAGATGATATGAGGAAGAAACCTTGAGAGGAACCAGGCTCAAAAGGGAACCCATCCTCATCTGGGTGCAATGGATAGTGCGATTATAAATAAATCCCTTCTATTATTGTGTACTATAAGGACAAATAGTGCAATTGTGCAACCAATAAATTCATCACAGTTTTCGCAAGAAATCCGATTGGTTAAAATCTATCCTCTGTCCACTGATGGAGTCCTGAGTACGAAGCTGCTCGTGGCAACCGCAGCCCCAAAGCCACTACAGCAATCGCAGTCCCAAGCCATTACAGTACAGCTCCCCATATGTGATCCCCAAGCCATCTCCACAGCCCCCGGTGGCACTATCCCCAGCAAACCAAATGGTTCTTCAGGCCATCAATATGGGGCCACCCCCAGCAGCAGCGAGCGAACTCAACCGATGAGAACTCCAACCAGAAGTAGGTATCAGGATGGGTCAAGCAGCGAGGAGGAGCAGAAGGGGCATCAGGATGGGTCAGGCAGTGAGGAGGAGCAGAAGGGGTCAGGATCACTGGCATCTCAGAAGTAGCATGTGTAGCTCGACAGAGAGTGAGGGAGAGAGGGAGAGAGAGAGATGGAGAGAGAGAGAGAAAGAGAGAGGAAGAGATTGTTAGGTAAGCTTTTGTCCTCTAATGGTTAAGCACAATGTACTTTGCATGCAGAGTGCAAGCAGGGACTCCGGCAAGACTAGCTATGACAGCATAACTAAAAGGGAGAGCCAGAAGCTAACACAGACATGAGGGAACCCTGGGACATAAGGCAGCCAGCCACTCCACCGTCAACAAACCTGAGTGAACGCGTGAGAGTGGGGGGGCGACAGCATCCAAACATCCCAGTTCACCACAACACTCTATGCCTGTGAACCCTCCAGACCTGTACCTAAGAAAAAACTATTCACAAAAGGCTTGACTAAACAAATATGTTTTCAGCCTAGACTTAAACACTGAGACTGTGTCTGAGCCCCGAACACTAAGTGGAAGGCTGTTCCATAACTGTGGGGCTTTGTAAGAGAAAGCTCTACCCCCTGCTGCAGCCCGCACTATTCGAGGTACCAACAAATAGCCTGCACCTTTTGATCTAAGTAGGTGTGGCGGATCATACAAGACCAAAAGTCCGCTCAGGTACTGTGGCGCGAGACCATTTAGTGCTTTATAGGTCAATAGTAGTATTTTATAATCAATACGAAATTTGATTGGGAGCCAATGCAATGTGGATAAGATAGGGGTGATGTGGTCATATCTTCTGATTCTAGTAAGGATTCTTGCTGCTGCATTCTGGACAAACTGGAGCTTGTTTATGCATCTACTGGAACATCCAGACAGTAAGGCATTACAATAATCCAACCTAGAGGTAACAAAAGCATGAACTAGTTTTTCTGTATCGTGTAGTGACAATATATTTCTTATTTTATCAATATTTCTGAGTTGAAAGAAAGCAATCCTAGTGATATTATCTACATGAGCTTCAAAAGAAAGACTAGAGTCGATAATCACACCAAGGTCTTTTACTGCTGCACATGATGAAACAGAAACGCCATCCAGAGTTATTATGTAATCAGAAAGCTTACTTCTAGCTGCATGTGGTCCTAGTACAAGTACTTCTGTCTTGGCAGAATTAAGTAAGGGAAAGTTAATAAGCATCCAGTTTCTAATGTCTTTTACACATTCCTCAACTTTATTAAACACATTCCTCAACTTTATTAAACTTTACTTTACTTGAAGAAATAAAGTAAATAGCTTCTGTTACGAACAGTGTTTTATACTAAAGGGCCAAAAAGGTATGTTGTTAAAAGTGCTTCAAGAGTTAAAATTACACTGTTGCTATTTCCCATTGAGACCTGGGTAAATGGTTTAAGCAGGGTAACGTTTTAAAACTACTTTTAGATTTCACCACTTTACTGGAAAATGTCATCACAAAACAAGTCTTTTCATCCAAGTCAAAACAATCTTACCTTTGTGAAATAAAATGTGAAACACAGCTCAATGTCTGCCAATGGAATTTGGTAATGTTGTTGACTTCATTTATAGGAACTCATTAAACTTGGCCTTAAAGGCTGCTTCCATTTGTCTTGACCTTGACCAAGGCCACTGGCAGGATATTACAGAGTGTCTGTGCTTTATTGCACATATGGACTTAAAATACACAGAATTAATCTGACATTAGTTCATTGTGTCAGGAAAGAAAAAAATATTCCTGTGTGGTAGCGTTCAAGCAGTTTGGCAGAACTGAGGTGAAGTCATTCAACCACACATCCTATATCATCAGACTGTGAGCATGACTGATTGTCAATGGGACATCATGATTACATTGAATTTCAAACAAGAAGGAATCGCGGACAAATGCATCATTACTTCCAGACAACATTTACAACTAATAACTCTTCAGATAAATTTCTGCAGTCATGTGTGCTAAGTTAACACTAAGTGCCAAACTCACTGAAGATGTTTATAAAGTGCAGACACAGCATGTCCCACTTTTTGGCAATTATTTATTTGTTAGATTGACTTGGCTTGGCATCTGAATATCACCTGCTGGTTTGCCCAAATGCAGATTAGCCACAAAGGATCAGCTGTAAGTGCGACCTGTAAGATGGCTTCTGGTCCATCTCTGACAAAGAGTATATTCACTCAATATACAGGATTGGAGCTCTGCTCTGGACCAAAAAACAATTCTACAGTAGCCATTTTAACATCTAAACTCAAGTTATTTGCTTTGCCAGTGCAGAATGCTGTGCTTTTTTTTTTCCAGTGTCCTCCACTGAGAGACGATGGTGGGTACATTCTTGGTGCTGGGATAGTCAGTAGCAAGACTTTAAGGGAGCAAAGGGGAGTATGGAGGATTTGTGCTCTTTAATAGTGAAAGGGACTGTTCCTGTCACATAATATCAACAAAGAACTCACAAGGGTTACCCATGGCGTGCTGGAAGGACTGCCGACTAGCTGTGAGCTCTGGAGGGACATTTGCTAACTCACGCACGGGCGCACATTTGCTGACTCCCCTCACTGTGCTCACAGGATGCGTGGCAGAGCTGAGTGAATGGGGCGTGGCTATAGGAAAACGAGGCGTGGCTGTGCTGGGACACACTGTGGCTCCTCTGGGATGCAGCATGGCTATGCCCGGAGCAGGTGTGACTGGTGCAGGAGCAGGTGTGGCTGTGATGGCTCATCTGACTGGGTGCTCTCTGGTCCTGAATGCTAGGCCATGGAACTATTTCGGAGTCTGTTCCCACGCAGCACGTCGACCTGTGCTCCATTTCTCGAGGAGAGGGCCTTCTTCCTTTACCTGCGCTAGGGTTAGAGCCGCTACTTCTACTGCCTGATGAGAAAAGAGAACAAAAACTTGTTGAAACAAAGAGCATGAGACACAGACCATCATTTTCTAATGTCAGTTTCAGGATTTATACCTTATGGTCTGTTCAGGACAAATGACCCATTTCAATTTTTACCAAAAGTGGACATTTATGTGCTTGGGATAATACTACTACTACTACTACTAATAATAATTATTATTATTTACCAGAGGTAATAATCAATTAGACATTTTTAAAAATCAAAACTAGAAACTCAGGGGCAATCTCAACTTGGAAGTTCCGATTGACAATGCAAGATAACTCATACACTTTAAAACTGGCTGTACTGGATATGGAATACCCAAATTAATTGGGTTAAAGGTGAGGTGCTGACACTGAACAATTAAAAAGACAAAAAGCAGATGACTACCTAACATCCATAACTGTAATATACATTTCAAAAGTACTATGAACACACCCATTTATAGCTGTTACACTATATTTAAAAATACCTTATCTATTACAATCCTGAAATTTCTGTTTCCCTGATTGTTCTCTCCTCTTGCTCAAGTAACAAGGGAATGGCAACATACTGGAAATGTACAAAGAATTCTAACAATCACTTCCTTTATTTCGCATTTCATATTATCAAGTCGAAAGCAAGAGTAAAACCAGGAGATTAGCAGGATAGAGAAAGGGGCTCCCCCTACTCCACTACACTCACATTATTTTTCACACAAGTCCCCCTAACCACTTCCCAATAAATTGTTAACTTCCTTTTATCTTTCCTTTTCCTTTTCCTAGTAGCCACACATACACACAGAGTCCTACCTTCACTCTGCTGGATGCCGGCACTGCCGCTGTGGAAACTGTGGCAGGGCTCCGAGTATCCAGGCGGGAAGCCGGGCGGTGGGTTCGGGTAGCCTGGATATGGGTATGGCTGCCCACCTGCAGACCACAGGTTAGGACCCGCTGGAGGCAGAGGGGCGAGAGTGTCTTGCTCTGAACCACCACCACTAGATCCGTCATTCAGGTTCAGAGAGGCCATGTCTGGAAGCCAAAAAAAGGTAATATTAAAATTAAAAATAGTAATACTATTCTAATAGTATATGTTACTGAATGATTGATGAGGTATATATGTGCTATCTACCACAGTGCAAATAAGTCCTAAAGCTAGATGTACTTTGGCACAGATCTCCAAATGTATAGTAGCACTGTTCAGAGAAGGTGATCTTATTGACAGTGCGTCTCAGGTAGCCATGTTTCAACAAACTGCTGGCGTATTTTCGGGCATCTAACCAGTCCTTGAAGCCTTCCACCTGTGAATACAGCCAGTCTACCACATCAGCACCTAACAAATACAAACACCAAAATGTACATGTTTATTCATATTGATGCATCTGAAACCACAAGCGCTTTTTACAGTGCAGACTGTGTAACTTTGTAAGTATAATTAAGACAGTCACAGTCAAACCACTCCCCCTAGTGGCGATAAAGTTAAATGCATAGAGAGCCTTCTCAAAGATGACCACGCCCAGAGAAATCTTACCGATCCTGTCCACTCCTGCAATTATTTCTATTTGTGTCCATTCTCAATATTTTTCTAATGAGCTTTGTTGGTCTAGTTGCCTAAATATAAAGAAATAAGCTGCTTAAACACAAGACTAACTTATTTCATGTGCAACACTTAGACTACAAGCCAGCAATGCAAATGAACCCCCCTTAAATGCGAAAGGAAAGGAGAAGGGAAAAAAGAAACTCAGTAGCAGTAAATATCACTGTGCTGAGTTCATTCATGTGAATTTAATCCCACAAATTCACAAACATTAGTGTGATCCAATATCTGTATAGCAGCTGTAACAACAGACAGCTACACAGATTAGCTGTAGAAATCCAGATGCAGATTCAAAAATAGAAAATAAGAGGTTGGTCTGTGGTTCAACTAACACAGGGCAACAGGACATTACTAAAAAGTCCCAGGATCTACCTTACATTACATACTTGCATCCTGCCCCGCCTGCATGAGAGTAAAAACATCCTTCGCCTGCAATTTTGTGTCCGGATGCTTTTGGATCTCACTCAATGATCTCACCAAATCTCTAGTCCAAAAAAAATAAGTGTAATTTCCACACACTGTTCCCAAACTCACCAATGACAGCATTTGCTATTGTGATCTTAAGCCACATCCGGTCTCTAATCTCACGATGTGAATCAGGCAGCTTTATGACCTTCACTATTGTGGCCATCTCAGTTTTACTAGCTGAGAGAGGCAAGTCATCCAGCTCTAAGAAATAAGAAGTACAGCAACAGGATTAAAAATGATTCAAGCATTAACAGTTATGAACCACTCACAATCCACAGAATGTTATTGCAGCATATCGTAGTGTGGATAAGTTCCAGTCAGTGCTGTAGTGTGAGGGATCCAGGCAGCAGGATTGATCGGTCTTACGGGCTCCGCTGGAAAAAAGCCAAGAAAATAAATTGGCATTTTAACATGATTTGGGACTTAGCTGAACTTATGAGATCCAATAACAACGCATCTTAACCTGTGTAATAAAAGATAAAGACGTAACATTCAATTATTGCGTCCCAGTGGAACAATTGAGTAGAAAATGAATCCTGCTGGTAATGGTGCTGTTTAGGGGTGATATTAAATCCTGAAAATGTGCTATGCTGTACCTCTGGGCATGGTGAAGTAACTGCGAGGAGAGGGGTCCCAGCACTTAGCCACTGTGAGTCTTGTGGGTCTGAGGAAAAAGCATTCAGCAGAAGTCAGTAAGGGTGCCAGTGTAAGTACAGTCAGAGTGCACTGATAAGGAGATTCAGTGTTACAGCTCACCCAGGCTTGGAGACGATTTCCCGCAGAATTCTTACAGCATCATCATTACTCATGTTCTCAAAGTTCACATCATTCACCTGCACAAGAGCCACTTTGTGTCTTCTTGATGTTCAAAACTGGTACGCTAAAAATGAGTGAGTGTTTAGAGATACAGATCTGTTCCCATGAGACGGTGTGTATTTATTGCTGGTGAATGGAAAAGTAACTCACCTCTCGTCTTTCTTTAAGTCCTGTTTTCCAGACACACTCATGTTGGAGGTCATGTCTCCTTCTCCAGATTACAGCAGGACACACGTTTACTTCACTCCAACATCGGTGTGTTAAATCAAACCCTGTATCAGCACAGAGTTCACTTACAGGAAATAGTCACGGTATCAAGTCCTAAAACAACCTGTGTACATTAAACCTTCAGTACAAACCCACAAAACTCTTCTGCATCTAGTGTCACTTCAGTGTGTTTATATATTATAGCTTTAGATTTAGATATTCACTGTGTTTTTACTCCTGAAATGGTTTATTTTCCTCTCGATACAAAATGGAGCTGCTGAGTTTTACTTTCACTGACACTGTCTACCTGGTTTATTCTGCAGAAGGGGAGGGGCAGTGACACAGACAGGTAATAAACACACACACACATCTTGCCACAGAAACATGTTGCTGGTTTATTTTGGTTTATTTATCAATGATCTATTGACTGCTCAAAATAAATCAATAGCATTTTTAGATTTCTATAAATACACAGGGTTGTGCTAGGAAAATATTTCATGCTCCCTTCTCAGAGCTCTATCAGTAAGACTTCAGCCATTTCTCAGTATGCGTTCTTATACGTTCTTGCGTCCTTGTGTACCTGTTCTACGTCATCATCCAACGCCAAAGTTCAATTCCAATACTCAAGAACACAAGTACCGAGGATGCATGAAATTACCCGGATGTGTTCTTGATATTGAGGATGCATCGGATGCAGACATGAGCGCATCGAACCCACTTGAAATCCCAGAAGTCACTGCGGCAAAACAATGGAGGATGACGGAAGCTGACCCATAACTAAGTTTTAACGTCTTTTTAACCACAATAACAACAAAAGATTGAGATATATATGAGGGTGTTGAAAAGTCGACTTTATCCCTCAGAAGTATTTTAATTAAACTACACTAGCTTCCATCTTGAGGTAATGGTTAACTCATTAGCTTAGTTTTTAGTTAACACGAGGTTGCAGTTGGAAACAGAGACCTTACAACATTAAAACGTGCTTAATTAACTTTTGGTTAATCAGCCATTTAGCAGTAAATCTATTAAGCAGCTGAAAAATATTACTTACGGAGCACTGAAGAGATGATGGTCCTGTCCCACTATAATAGAAATGTGCTGGGAGAGTCCATTGCACAAACAGGAAGATTCGAGCACATCTCAATTCTCGTTCTATATCCTCCTGTCTTTCTGAGTTCCTTCTTCCTTCTGGCAAGCCCGGCCTTCACCAGAGTGCAAGTCCATTCTTTGCATTCTTAGAATTGAGAAACAGCCTTCTTCTCCTAGGGCTGAGAGGATCTCCTTTTTCCACAGGTAAGGAGTTCACACTTCTGCAGGGGTTCACACAATATCACCAAAAAATAAACATATAAACGAATCATTTAAATACATCTTCATGTAAACATCCCACATTGATATAATCTTTGGAAATTCTATCTGTAATTTAGTTTCTTTTGCAGCATTTATATATACCTAACATCCCCATGTTTGTTCTGCTCCACAATCATCACCTGGTATGAAGTTCAGGAATTTTCTAACAAAAAATGTTGTTAATCCTCCAACTCTGTTTTGGCTCCTGAGGCCTGCTGCACGAAGCCGGTTTCAGTGGCTACTCAGGTAAGTCTGCATTTAATTTGAGCAAACTCTGGTTTTTCGGTCTCAACAAGGTGAATTGGTTTTTTATCAGGTTTCATCACCATGGTAACGTACACTGAAGGGCAAACCTACTTTGTAGCAAAGTGAGAGAACTCTGACGTGTGAAAATTAACCCTTTAGTGTTTCTAGTGATGCTTCACAGTTTGTGGAGAATCCTCTGGAGCTCAAATAATAAGAAGGACACTTCGAAGGGAAAGAGTTTTTAGGGACAGACACAATCCCCTGGATTTTTTTCTTTCTTTTTGTTGTGGTTAATGTGGGTTTAAATTCCTCATATTTCTGCATAATCATTTCTTGCTCTTCAGCCGGAAGTCTGCTCACCTGCTTTTTTCCATCTTGAACGCTACTGGCTGTTATGTGCACGCGCTCGCTGAGTGAACACTGATTCAGGGTTAAAACTGAGAAAGTTGATAACCAGCGTCATGAAACCTGTTAACCTTCACTAACCCGGTTACATTGTTTTTTTTTTTTCAACTCAAAACATCCTCTGCAGCTCTGAGTTTGTTCAACTCGCTTTGTGCAACAGGCCTCTGCACTGTTTTTTTTTTTTTTTTTTTTTTTTTGGTGGGTAAACCGGCAGTGACACAACAAGTTTGCACTTTATTAGTTACACCTGAACACCTGCTCATTATCCAATAACAAAACCAGAACACAAATAATAAAGACCTTTCTATTATCCAAGCTTTTATTTTTAGACAGGAATTGAGGTTAATGAACAATTCTGCTAAGGACAATGGTAAGAAAATATGGCCTTGTGGAGATGTTGGGATTTCTATTGGTGATGAACCAAGAACTCATCCCAGGAAGACTTTTAGTCATTAACTGCTTTTATAAGAACCAAAACATGAGAATTATTAATGTGTAAACCCCTCAGATAGAGCTGGTGAAATGAGAATATTTTATAAATTATATGAAGTGTTAAATGTGAGATATAATATTATTTCATGTGGAGATTTCAATCCCATTACACATGAAAAGGATAAATTCCCCAATACAAACACATCACTATCCAGAGAAGGGAAACTACTCCAAAATGTTTGTGAAACACATGAACTGAAAGAGTCTTTTAGACAGAAATTCCTTCAGGACATTGGTTTCACAGTTTCGACTCAAAAATAATAATAAGAAGAGACAGAATGTCCAGCTCTAAACCATCCGAGTAGCACATTACAGACCTGATCACTCAGTAGCCTCGGATCACTGATCTGTGAAAGTGAAGCTAATGATGGAGTCACACGGCAAGAGAAGCTTCTGGAAACTAAATCCCACATGTTTACTACATAAAGAAACTACAGACCAACTGGCAAAAGAAATTCAACCAATAAAACTATTAAAAGATTTAATAAAATGTGGGAAGTTTAAAAAACACATAACAACCTTCTTTAAAGGAAAATGTAAGTGACTTAACAAAGCAAAGAAGGACTAGCACAGCAAACTTCTCTCAGAATCTGCTGAACTTCAGTCTAAACAGAATAGAAATGTGGAGGAAGATGATTGTGTGTAGAAAATGAAATGGGAGTTAACAAAGCTAAACGAGGATTTCTTCTGAAACGTTCAGTTGCAAGCTGGCCTGGACACGACCTCCACCGGAAAGCCATAGAATGGTATTAAAGACTGAGAAACCGCAGGGAAAAGAGGAGCATAAAGGCCCTCAGAGAGAATGATGGAAATATAATCGAGGATGAGGAAGAGAAAAGAGAAAGAACTCTACAGAAATGCCAAGATGCCACATGGAGAAGAAATGCAATGCCAAAGAGAATTTCAGATTTTCTATCTACATGGCCAACTTTAAAAACTAGTGGCATGCAGCATTGAGGAGAGCCAATAGATGGAAAAGAAACGCTAGAAGCAATAGTGCAGTTAAAGGAGGGGAAAAGTCCGGGAGCTGATGGGCTTCCAGCTGAGTTTTCCAAAGCTGCAGTTAAACACATTGCACATCTCCTAACTGACTTCTACAACCAAGCCATAAAGGGAGGGATTTGAAATGAATCTCTGTAGCAGTGTGTTATGACACTAAGATTTAAGAAAGGTGAGCTCTGTGTCTGTGGGAAGGACACAAGGCCTACCGGCTGTTTCAGGCGTCGCTGCGTGTTGTGCTGGATGGAGCTTGACTGCCCTCGTGTGGCCAAACCCAGGAACTGCAATTTCCCACAATCACTATTCTGTTATGAAGTATTTTATGGAGGTGTTTATAAGTCTACACTTGTAGTAGTTAGCCAAATATAAATACTTATAAATACTTTTATTAGATAAATGACACCAGTCTAAGTTGAAATTTTCGTGTTTGAGTGTAAAATCTCTGTATATTCATTAGTAAAAGGGAATGTTTTGTCTTGCTCTTCCTCTTTTTTTCTTCCATGATTTTCTCTCTCCTATCCAATCCGCTCCTCTATTCATGGCTTGTGTCTCATTTTTACAGAAAGCTCTTTTGAATTTGTTTCCTAGTTCAATGGCCTCAAGTCCTCCAAGCTCTTTTAGTTTGTAGAAAAGTGTTGGTGTTGTTACTTCCCTGTTGTTCCCCAGATAAATCCCACACACATGTGATTTAGTTTTGTTAGACATGCATTGTCAGGAGGAAAAGCAGTGGCTAAGAATAGGAGTTTAGAAAGAACAACAGTCTTCATGATTTGGATTCTAGTTTTAGAATGAGATCTTTTCCAAGTCTGGGTTTGGGATTTGATTTCCTGCTCCTTTTTTCCCCAGTTGTGTTCAGTGCATTTGGTGTTTGTAAGAGTCAGAGCCAGTCATTTGATTTCTTCTTTAATTTCTAGATTTAGCAGTGGAGCAGTGCTGCTGTCCATCCACACTGCTTCTGCTTGATTTTGATTTCATCTAGCCCCTGACGTTTCTTCATACTATTTCACAACTTCATTTGTGGCCTCTAGTCTGATTTTGAATAAAAACACTTATATCATCCGCATATGCAGTGATGTTGCTCATTTTGACTGCTGCTGTTCTGACTCCTTGTATTCTTGGCTTGTTTTTTTGTTTATATCATGTGCATTTATAATCAGGTCTCTCACTGTTCTGAGGTTGTCCCTCGTGTATCTTCCTTTAATCACACACATCTGCTCTATTTCTATAATCTTATTTAAAGTGTCCTGCATCCGGTTTGCAATTATTTTAGCCAGGATTTTATCATCTATATTCATCAGACTTCTCTGTCTCCAATTATCAAAATCATAAGTTTCTCCTCTTTATATATTAGTGATATCGCACTATGATGAAATGATTTATTTAATGTTCTCTCCTGTAATCCTTTATTCTACAGAGCCGCTGAGAGATCTGCAATGTCTCTCCTACAGGCTCTGGAAAGTTCTGCTGGTAATCCATCAGGTCCTGGACTTTTCCCATTGTTTATCTGTGAGATCACTTCTATCATTTCATCTTCACTGTCCTCTAGATGTAGTAAGTTAGTGTATTTTAACGTTGGCCATGTCGCTATAAGAAGTGAGTTATTTTATTTTCTTCTATATTTAGTTTTGATGATGTGCCATTGCATTTTTTCCTTCTTGTGTCTCTTGTTTTTCTCATTTTCAATAATATTTCCAGTGCTGTCTGATGCCTTTAATAGTCCTGTTTTCTCTGAGTTTTTACTTGCTTTATTACATTCTGTGGGTTTTCTGTGTGATTTATATACAAGACCAGTCTGGAGCTGGACAGTAAACTAGGTTGAATGAATCGTGTTGTGACCAAACACCAAGAATAATTCCTAATCCATGTCAGTGTCAGTGGTGTGAGGTGGACCTAAGAAATGAAGAGGCAGATTCCTAACCCATGTAATTTTTGTTCATAACAGACATCTCTGCATTTTTATAACAAGTTTGTTCCACAGGAAACCAGTTTCTTGTCAGTGTTCATGTGTGGTAAATAAGTCCATTTTTGCACAATTATATACTTCTGACTTTTGCTGACTTCGTCTTTCTTCTGCTTTGGTGACAAAAGGTACATTTACCAGCTTCATCTCCCTCTGGACCTCTTAGGTTTTCCTCTATAATGCATCATTACCATCAACTCCATCATTAGCAGTTCCAGAAATCCCCAGACCATTTAAATGTTCAAATCAAATATTATCACAAGCGATGTGACTTCCTTTAGCTCTGCTTCTCCATCTCCTTCCTGACTGAGCACAAGCAAACCGTGACAGGAAATGAAAGATAAAAACTGAACAAAGATGCAGGCTGGAGGAGACTGACCACAGGCAGACTGAAAGGGATTGATTACAAGATATATGGAAAAGTGGGAAAGGGATTGATAAGACCTCTGGAAGAGTCGGAAAATAGTGCATATCAGTTTAGTATATGGAATTGTCTTTAAACGTAGAATGATTGCCGATTTCTACTTCACTTACCAGGACTCTTACTGTTTCTACCTTCCACAGTACTAGAACATTTTTTCCAACATTTTTCAATCCTGAAATCCTTAACTCACTTCACTGACTTTTCTGTCTGCTGTTCACCTATTTCTGTAGAAGTTCAGTGTAAAAGGAAACAGATTGACACAGAGCAAAAGATTGAGTAATATTAGTAAATGATGAGTAATTATGCAGTCTTCAGATATGATTATTTTTTTCTCCTCAGAAGACAAGAAGTTGAATGAAAAACCATGTAATATTCTCTCAATGATGGGCATCTCCTCTGCGTCCATTAAATGATCCCATTTACAAATCATATTCTAATTTTTACAAGGTAGCTCCACTGAGTAATAATACAAACAAACACAAATTCATAGAAAAAGGACAGAAAATAAAAAAAAGGTTTACAGATTTTAGAAAATCTAAACTTCTTTACAATGTAAACTGTTTCAAGCTGAAGAAGATGCGCAGAGAGGCGGGATGATGTGAAACATTATTTCATTGACGGGTTAATCACCCAGTCAGAGCCACGTGGATGCATCGCCTCTTCTCACATGACTTTTCTCCATTATCCCCAATTGCCCCTAAACTCACCCCCACTCAAACTCGCCTCTCATTTTAGGGGCTCTATTAAAACTCAGTGGGTTCAGGAGAGGCAGGTGAGACGATTCCTCCCTCTGGAACTCTATCAGGGGTGTCTCTGTTGGACAGTGTTACTTCTGAACAGAGACTGTTCTACACACTAATCATCTCATATTCCATTAGATTTGTTGTATTTTATTTTTGAACAATCAATAATTTTCTCATTCACAATTTTTTTGAGGAGGCACTGCCTCCCTTTCCTCCTCGGAGGAAATGTCCCTGGCCAAAGTATATGGAACATAAAATTATTCTGATAACAACAATAACACTACTACTACTACTACTACTACTACTACTACTATTTTATTTGTTATATAAATTTTAATATAATTTAGCGAGAATTTCACATGCTACATTATTATTCTAGGAATTTATATCTGGCAGTCTAGCTATATAATGTAACTTTTTATATGCAGAATAAGTGTGTAGCCTGCATGCAACTATACACATATTGTAAGGGTTAGATCAAGATTTTATTCCATAAGTGTGTTTAAGCAAACAGCGCTGATTCAGAGATTTGACACAGGCAGGTAAATCCAGGCTCATGAGATGATCAGACATCAACTGAACACCTTTATTTGTGAATCCTGATACACACACTCATTTGGTGGAACAAAAGAGGTTTTTTTTTTAGTGTTATATTTCTAAGAAATAATAAAGCGCGTTTGACAATAAATAAAAATATATACAGTAAAGGAAATCTTATTATTTTCATTATTTTTGTAAAATATTGGAATATGGAAGTTGGATAGCTTAATACATTTTCTATGCTGTAATTACATAATAAACAGATTGGAGAGAGTCCACTTTGAATATATAACAAGTTTCATAACGTGAAAATGCACTAATCTGTTTTTACTGTTTACTGTTTTACTGCAGAATCACTTAAAAATCCACCATTAAATATTGTTCAGTTACATAAACATTGCTTTCTCTCTCTCTCTCCCACACACACACACACACACACACACAAACACACATACACACACACACACGTCATACTGCCCTTCCCTCTCTGCAGAATAAACCGTTAGACGGAAGTGAAAGTAAATCACAGCAGCTCCATTTTGTGTCGAGGGGAAAATAAACCATTTCAGGAGTGAAAACACAGTGAGTATCTAAATCTAAAGCTATAATATATAAACACAGTGAGTATCTAAATCTAAAGCTATAATATATAAACACACTGAACTGACACTAGATGCAGAAGAGTTTTGTGGGTTTGTACTGAAGGTTTAATGTACACAGGTTGTTTTAGGACTTGATACCGTGACTATTTCCTGTAAGAGAACTCTGTGCTGATACAGGGTTTGATTTAACACACCGATGTTGGAGTGAAGTAAACGTGTGTCCTGCTGTAATCTGGAGAAGGAGACATGACCTCCAACATGAGTGTGTCTGGAAAACAAGACTTAAAGAAAGACGAGAGGTGAGTTACTTTTCCATTCACCAGCAATAAATACACACCGTCTCATGGGAACAGATCTGTATCTCTAAACACTCACTAGTTAACAGAGGAACTAAACTTTGCTTTAAGGTGTTTAAAAGCAATGAATATATCACTGATCTGATGTAAGAATAGTTTAGAGAAATCATTCACTGAGAGAAGAGTAAAAAGGACTGTGTAATGTGTAGCATAAGAGCAGCATAGCTTTGAGTCAGTGAACTCTACAGGCTTTAAGACCCAGCTGAGTCAGTTAGCTGTGATTGGGACTCCTGACATCAGAGTAATTCCTGAGGTATGAGGCGAGTCTCCTGTTTGAATAAGTGTGCAGACTGTAGCTGAATTAAAAAGATGGAATTCTTGGTGTTTAATGATGAACACATTGTTTAACAGTGCTGAGACAGCAGAGTATTAATTATTGCTGATATTTCTGTTGTAATTCTAGAATGATGGAGGGAAAGAGATCAGACTCACCAGAACCCAGCTGTGTGTCCATGAAGAGTGACCAGTCAATGGGACTTCCAATGACCTTCAGAGACAGAGACAGAGACAGTTCTACTGATGTGAGGTCAGTATAGTGAGGTGTTTTACGGCAGTGTTCCACCTGATCAAACTCACTCGCCTCATTATGAAGCCCTTCATGAGCTTTATCAGGTGTTGAAGCAGTAAAACACTAAACTGTGCAGTGCTGCAGCTCTCGGACTGGCAGTGAGGAAAACTGCTTTAAGAGTTCAGTTCAGCCTGCAGTCCCTGAGCTGGAGGGTCTGTGGTGCTACAGAAGAACATTTACACCTGGGAAATTAATGACCATTTAACTATTTTAATCATTCATTCATTCAAAAATTTGTTTCTAAATGTGTTAGTGTCAGTTAGGAAATCCTGAAATCAGTGTATTGTGTTAAGAGGAGAGTGTTAAAGGAGCAGTAATTGTTTTTTAAATGTACACATCACTTAGAAATTTGCAGACCATGAAAAAAATTGTCATGGCCTCAGCACAAGTGTGTTATGTGGCTGAAAAAAAAACCTGTTCTAAATCAGCCTTCATCCTTATCACAGCTGTCCTAAGGAGAGGAAAGAAACATCACCAAAGCCTGTAAGCTCTAGGGTTGCTACCTTCCATGAGGAAAAATAAGGGACAACAAAAAAAACAGGCATTATGTTTTCAGGTTGTCTGTCTATCAGAGATTTTCACTGACACATCGTTAAACTATTTTCCTGCTTCTACGGATTTACAATTGTGTTTTTACTGATAGAAGAATGATGATTTAACACTGTGTGGATTAATGAATAGAAAAAGGATATGGCGACTCATTTTTTTAAAAATTAAAATACTTTTTAAATATATTATATTTATGGATTCAAATGTATTGGATAGATGGTACGATTATTTATTTAGTCTTTTTAAATTGTAAAGTGACAAATCTAGAGAATGTAAAGTTGGGATATTAGATGGGATATTATCAGCATGATTAGGCTAATTTGCAATAAACCGATTAGTAGTACTACAACTGCTTGTTGTGCAATGATGTGTTCTCACTTAGCGTGTTCCCATCATTCCCTGCCCCATAACACTGATTTTGAGCTTCTGTACAATTTCTTGTGAAAGTGGTTTAATTTTAGTCACTAGTTTGTTTTTCTCACCTCTGTGTAGACTTAACTTAGTGTATGCATGAAACCATGTCCCCTTATTGACTCAATAAGAGACACAGCATTTACTTTTCAGTCCTGTATTATAAGGGACAGGTGGCAATCCTAGTAAGTTCCCAGTACAGCCAGATAATTCATGTGTTAGCAAAAATCACACTGTGCTTCATGGAAAAACAATATAAAATAAAAAGAAATGCAGTAACACCAGGATAAACACTAGCAGTGCTTTTCCAAGATGGAGTATTTTATTACTGATGAAGGAACGAAGCTGGACAGGGAATTAGTGATGCTGCTCCTGGACGGGTCTGTAAACACAATCTGTAAGCCTTGAACTGTTTCAGTGGCCTGCATTACATAACAAATCCAGTTTATAGATTTTTATCATGGATAAGGAATAATTAAATGCTTTGGATTAAACACCTTGATACTGTAATGTTAGATAACTATATAGCTATGCTAACAATGCTAATAGCAATAGGTTTAGCTGAAAACTCACTGAGAACTCGTAATAAATAAATAATGGTGCAATAAAAGCACTCTTGACCATCCTCATAAACCAATATTAATAAAAATAATCTTAATTTGATTAATTATTCGATTAATTTCACTTATTTCTAGTGCTATAACTTGGCATTCATGCTGCTTTTGGCTGTGTGAGCAAAAGCTAAATGCTAAAATACTAATATCAGCCACCTGGTGACGCGAAGATCAGAAGCTCACTGATGTAACAAGCAGAGTACCTGTGTAACATGATTAGACAATAATTCACTCAGCCATCCTGTATATAAACTAGCCTATAGCCATGCTAATCACTGTTATTAACAGCTAGTGAAAGTGTTTTAGCTATGAAAGAGAACCACAGATGTGCTCCAGTGTTGTCCAGCATTGAGGCGTCGAGTGAAACAAAATCAAAAAAGAAAAAATGAAAAATGAGCTAGTCAGCTAGAGGAAGATTTTCATTTTATCACCTACTTCTGTATAAGAGCTGTGTGCTGGGTAAATTATAAAGCATAATTAATGAAAGTCACTTGTTGTATAGAGAGAGAGCTCCTTACATCAGTTCCTTATTATTCTGCAGTGTCTTACATTTATGCTGTGTTTTATTGTTCTTACTACTCCACTGTTCATTATTATACATTTCCCCACTAATCTGTTATTCTATCATCATTATTCTGTAGTTAGAGATTTTTATCACCTAGATCTAAATAATAAAGTAAAGCAATGCCCTTAATAAAATAAACTGCCTCCTTCATTACTTGAAAGTGATGCCATGCTAATGCTAATCCTTGCTAATGATAGATGAAGTTTATTTGATAGTTGGGACTCAAGCTGAACTTTACTCTACAGGCCACCATAGATCCTGGGGCTTTGTGAACATGGGCGGGAATTGGCGGCGGGCTTAAGGAGTAAAAATCATAAATGTGGAACCACATACTTAACTGTTAGAGACCTGAACTTTAAAAAATGTACCTCGTGCACCTTTAAATATCTTCATCTTTGTATTTATTAGTGTGTGTTTTGCAGCTATGAATACATATAGTCCATATTACATGATGTGTTTTGTTTGTTCACAGACCACAAAAGAAGAAATCAAACAACAGCAGAAATCAGTTGGAGTCCATATTCAAGGTGTGTGTGTGACTTGTGTTGTTTTATCGATGTACAGCAGCATTATGGGTGATCAGACAGTTGTAACTGTGGTAATAGACAGAGTTTTTTTTTCTTTTCCTAAAATTAAAGCATCTCTTACTGTGTACCATTATAATATTTAGATCTGTTACTGTGTGTTTCTAACCAGGAGCTGGAACACAAAGTCATCACTCTGATAAAGAATGAGCTGAAGAGGTTTAGGAAGCTCCTGAGTCCAGATTACCCAGCATGCACTGAGAGGGAGGTGGAGGATGAGGAGGATCTGCACAGTGTCAGAGAGGGAGCACTGAAGATCACACTGCACGTCCTGAAGAACATGAACCACACAGATCTCGCTAACACACTGCACAACAGTAAGAGCTCCGAGTCATGGCTTTATTCCATCAGATTCACTTTAGAGAGAGGAAATTGTTTTAGATATTAACACTTTTAGTTTTAAGTTTGATTTCAGTATCGTGTACATCTGGTGCTTTTCTGTTCTGTTCGTGGTCCAGCTTGTGGTTACTCTGTAGAATGGTCCTGTTCCTTCAGTAATATTTAGTACATGAATCAGGAATGAACAGCAGCATTTGAAAGAATTTTACATTTTATATTGTGCTCAGTGATTTTGCATTAAAACGTGTTATTACTTTGTTTATTAGAGTCTGTGGCCTCTGTGTATCAGCCAAAGTTGAAATCCAACCTGAGAGAGAAGTCTAAAAGAATTAATGAAGGAATCTCACAGCATGGAAGCTCAGCGCTTCTGAATGAGATCTACACAGAGCTCTACATCACAGAGGGTTGGAGTGGAGACGTCAATAATGAACATGAGGTTAGACAGATTGAGACAGCGTCCAGGAGACCAGCAACACAGGAGACACCCATCAAATGTAATGACCTCTTTAAAGACAAGACCATCAGAACTGTGCTGACTAAAGGAGTTGCTGGAATTGGAAAAACAGTCTCTGTGCAGAAGTTCATTCTGGACTGGGCTGAAGGAAAAGCAAATCAGGACGTCTTCTTCATGTTTCCACTTCCCTTTAGAGAGCTGAATTTGATGAAGCAGAAAAATCTCAGTCTGATGAATCTTCTTCATCACTTTTTCCCAGAAATGAGAAAACTACAATTAATAGACTCTTACAAAGTGGTGTTGATCTTTGATGGTCTGGATGAGTGTCGACTTCCTCTAAATTTCCAGAACAATGAGAGATTGTGTGATGTGACAGAGTCAGCCTCAGTGGATGTGCTGCTGACAAACCTCATCAAGGGGAATCTGCTTCCCTCTGCTCTCCTCTGGATAACCTCTCGACCAGGAGCAGCCAGTCAGATACCTCCTGAGTGTGTAGACCAGGTAACCGAGGTACGAGGGTTCAATGATCCTCAGAAAGAGGAGTACTTCAGGAAGAGGATCAGTGATCAGAGCCTGGCCAATAAAATCATCAGACACATGAAGTCTTCAAGAAGCCTCTACATCATGTGCCACATCCCAGTCTTCTGCTGGATGTCAGCCACTGTTCTAGAGAGAATGTTGGGTGAAGCAGAGAGTGGAGAGATCCCCAGGACTCTGACTGAAATGTTCACACACTTCCTGATCTTTCAGATCAAACACAAGGACCAAAAGTACCATCAGAAATGTGACCCTGATCCTCAGCAGACCAGAGAGAGTATCCTGGCACTGGGAAAACTGGCTTTCCAACAGCTGGAGAAAGGAAACCTGATCTTCTATGAGGAAGACCTGAGAGAGTGTGGCATTGATGTCAGAGAAGTGTCAGTGTACTCAGGAGTGTGTGCCCAAATCTTCAGAGAGGAGTTTGGGCTTCACCTGGGGAAGGTGTTCAGCTTTGTACATCTGAGTGTTCAGGAGTTTCTGGCTGCTTTATATGCAGTTTTGTGCTTTCATTTTAGAAAAGCAAATGTGATAGTGAAGCAAAGCACTGGAATTTTTAGTTTATTCAGAAAACCAAACATGTCTGATTTCCTCAGGAGTGCAGTGGACAAGGCCTTACAGAGTGAGAATGGACACCTGGACCTGTTTCTCTGCTTCCTTCTAGGTCTCTCCCTGGAGTCCAATCAGACTCTCTTACGAGGCTTAATGCCACAGACAGGAAGCGGCTCTCACAGCAAGCAGGAAACAGTCGAGTACATCAAGGAGAAGATCAGGGAGAATCCATCTCCAGAGAAATCCATCAATCTGTTCCACTGTCTGAATGAACTGAATGATCATTCTCTAGTGCAGGAAGTACAAACTTACCTGAACAGAGGTTACTATTGTCTTAGTTTAATCAGTCTCTCTCCTGCTCAGTGGTCAGCTCTGGCGTTTGTGTTACTGAACTCAGAACAGGAGCTGGATGAGTTTAATTTGAGGAAATATGACCCATCAGAGGAATGTCTTCTAAGGCTGCTCCCAGTGGTCAAAGCCTCCAGAAAAGCTGTGTGAGTATTTTTATTTATAAAAGTACTGTATTACTGCATGGATTGTTATTTTAATGTAACACTGAACTGCACTGTTTGGGTTAATGCTTGGATTAATCGTTACTCTAATCATCTTTAAATAAACACATTTTACACTAACCTTTTATGTCTGTACTGAGGGCTGGGCGATATGGACAAAATCTTATGTCACAATATGGATAATAACTTCCTTTCAAAATGGCGACTCGCCAACACGGTTAATCACACACATTCAATGGCTCATGTACAAATGCTTTTCTCCCCTCTTGAGATAGACAAAAGTGCAAAAATAAACAAAACCTTTTACATAAACTTTTTAATAAGCTTCCTTTAGCGTGGCGACAGTATCCAGAGGTAATCACAGTCAGGCCTTCAACTTAGCACACACATGTTCGCATGTGTCGTAGCCGGAGCTTTGGCGCCGTCGTGAGTGTGTGATGTCATACACTAGCAACTACTCCATCTCACATGTAAGCTCTTAAAGGAATGGCGCCTCTGATGAAGGATGCGACTGCTACAGCACTGACACTATTCAGTAGAGTTTTTACCGTCTCACTACCAATGATTTTGGACCTACTGCTGACCCGGCTATATATATATATATATATATATATATATATATATATATATATATATATATATATATATATGTATATATATATATATTCCATCTTCTGTAAAATTTATGAAAAAAGTGTCTATACAAAATAACTGCATGTATTTAAGAACTAAAAAGCTAAATACCCACCTCTTCCATGAACACTTGAACTAACTCATAACTTGTCCCCACTGGAAGAAAAAAAATTATAATTATATATTGCCTATAAATTATATTTCCTCATTTGTAAGATGCTTTGGATAAATGCACCTGCTAAATGAATAAATGTAAATGTAAATACATTTCTGAATTAAACACCAGTGAAAGGCACGTTTTCTTTTCTCCTTTTATTTGAAAGTGACATTAAAGAGAACTATCACAAATTAGAACACGAAAAACATAACAATATGAATACAAAATATAAAAAGTAAATATTAAAACACTATTTCCCTTCATTTAACTTTTAGGTACAAGTTCCTCATCTTTTGTTCTGTGTAACACAGTGTTGTGGGGAGTTTCACTCTGTCCTGCTCCTCCATGCTTGTTTTTTTCTCACTAATTAAGTCATGGCTGAGTCCCACCCTCCAGTTCAGTCTCCTCTATCATACGACCCTGTCCTCAGAAGCGCGAGCACACCTGTTCCCCATTTCCCCACTGACTGCTACCTGTATAAATAAGCTACACGCGTCTCCACACAGAACTGGATTATTGTGTGTCTGTCTTGGAATTATTGGAACTATTTCATTGCAATTATTCTCTGTGGGTTTATCAGCTCAGACCTGGTTTGTTTATTGGCTTTGATCTTGTTCTGTCCTTCGGATTTTACGGACTTCCTGGTTCCTGACGTCATCGTGCTGCGGGTAACGAGACTGTGTTCACTGTTGTGGATTTATGGCGGTGGATTTAGTCTATGACTGTTCTGTGTACACGACCCTATAGACTGAGACCTGGAGTTTCTGTTCTTGGGGGTTTTTTGCTACCGAGTGTTGTGAGTTTTATGTGACTGTGATTTTGTCATTAAGCTTCATTAAAACTCTTCAACTTTAACTTCAGCTCCTAACTATGCATCTGGGTCTTTTAAACTTTAGCTGTATTATGGCTGTGTTTGTGTGTTTGAGATCAGTGTTCTGATATTTCATCATTTCTCTTCCAGGCTGTGTGTGTGTAATCTGACAGAGGAAAGCTGTAGAGTTCTGTCCTCAGTTCTCAGCTCAAGGTCCTCCAGTCTGAGAGAACTGGACCTGAGTAATAATAAACTACAGGATTCAGGAGTGAAGCTTCTCTCTGCTGGACTGGCGAATCCACACTGTACACTGGAGAAACTGAGGTATATACACACACACACACACACACACACACACACACACATACATACATACATACATACATACATACATACATACATGCTTAAGGTAGATGGGCAGCTTCATTAGTGGTTTATAATTTTTTATGGTTTAAGTCTGTAATGCTCGACTGGGTTCATGCTGCATTTCCTCTGAATAGCAAACACAGTAAACAGAAAAGCTGTAATTCTTTTGTTTAAACTGAAAAACACTAAACTCACGGTTCTGTCGTCTGTCATTTTGTGTAATTTGTACTTTGATTAGACAATGTGTGCTCAATCTAGAAAAAAAAAAGTTTCCTCTCCAAACACATTTTAGGGAAAAATAATGAGAGTAAATAATCCTCCTCAGTCATGTTCATTACACTCACAACTGCGTCTGTAACACGACTGCTGATGACGTATACCGGACACATCACTGAAATAGGATAAAAGATTATAGCTCTAATTAAACTCAAGTGTATGAGGTGTCACTCCTTGTAATCACAGAGACAACCTTAAACCACACCTCGCTCAGATACAGCAGATGGGATGATACATGAAAGCTAAGCTAAACGCTATCCAGGTGAAGCTAGCCACGCTAACAATGAGCATGAACTCAATAAACTCAAATCAACTAGCTAGAGTCGGGTGTGAAGAGCAATTCTAGTGCTGCTAGCAGACACGAAAAACTCTATATTCAGTGGAGCTTAAGCTAGCGGATTATGAAGATAAGAACAGGAGATGTAGCATCTGTATTATTGGGCTGAGTGAGGGTAACGAGGGTGCCAATGCTATCCAGTTCCTCTCATGATCCATACCCCAATGCCTCTCCTCTCTGCACACCGGATCTACAGCAACGCAGTAACCAAACGAGGGGAAAATTGCACTTTGATTTTCAGTGTTCATTATACAACCCTCCAAGCCATTCTTCATGCTGCTAAGAAAGAGCCCCTCTTCACTAATGGAAGAACAGTCTGCTTCACCTCTGACTACAGTAACTACATGGTGAAGCGACGCCTGGTCTTCTCCCAGGCCATGTCCACGGCATGAGCTAAAAGTGTTGAGTTTTTCCTACTCTATCCTGCCACACTGAAAATCACAGATGGCCCACTTTTGCAGAGGATTTCTTGACCTCAGCAGCAGCAGTGCCGAGCAGAGCCGCTTCACCATCAACCACCGAGCTGGCCATGGATGGCTAGGCTAACAATGCTTCTGGTGTGGTGCTGCAGCATTTTTCAGAGCTTACTGGACTTGTTTAAGTTAGCTAGGCTAATGGTGCTACAGAAACTGATAAACGTTTCAGTTTCATACTTCATATTGCAGTAAATTAGCTTTTCTTTTTTTTTTTCACTGGACTCTGGAGGATGATAGACACCAGTTTCATGCATAGTATTTCTGAAGGTTCTGGACTGTCCTCCTAGCTGTCTGAGCCGGGTTAGATCAGGCTGGGCTAGGCTAATTGCTAGCTTCGGCCTGATAGGATAAGGATGCTAGCATTGTGATGTTATAAACAGCCGCTGATAACACATAGGCCAGGCTGGCTCTAGCTCACTGGGGTGAATGTGCTCAGACTGGGCCTGCTAAGGCTAGCTGGGTTAACTATATGGTGGAGAACTGATTACCTCCTTTTTTCTTTTATAAATGTTAAAGTTTAAGTTATTGGTTAGTTTAAAGTGTTGGACTGGATCCTTCCTGGCTGCTCCATATTCATACAGAGTCATGATCCATTCTGGGCTTCTTATTAAGTTCACATTTTTGTAATTTCTTTTGAGTTTTTGTGTCTCATGTTCTGGCTTGTCGTTTGTGTTATTTCTGTGTATGTGTTGTCTAGTGTGTGGCTGGAGCTTGTTCTGTCTACTGAGTTTTTGCAAAGTTGGTAACTTTAACTGGTTCCTGACGTCATCGTGCTGCGGGTAACGAGACTGTGTTCACTGTTGTGGATTTATGGCAGTGGATTTAATCTATGACTGTTCTGTGTACACGACCCTATAGACTGAGACCTGGAGTTTCTGTTCTTGGGGGTTTTTTGCTACCGAGTGTTGTGAGTTTTATGTGACTGTGATTTTGTCATTAAGCTTCATTAAAACTCTTCAACTTTAACTTCAGCTCCTAACTATGCATCTGGGTCTTTTAAACTTTAGCTGTATTATGGCTGTGTTTGTGTGTTTGAGATGAGTGTTCTGATATTTCATCATTTCTCTTCCAGGCTGTGTGACTGTAATCTGACAGAGGAAAGCTGTAGAGTTCTGTCCTCAGTTCTCAGCTCAAGGTCCTCCAGTCTGAGAGAACTGGACCTGAGTAATAATAAACTACAGGATTCAGGAGTGAAGCTTCTCTCTGCTGGACTGGCGAATCCACACTGTACACTAGAGATACTGAGGTATATACACACACACACACACACACACACACACACATACATACATACATACATACATACATACATACATGCTTAAGGTAGATGGGCAGCTTCATTAGTGGTTTATAATTTTTTATGGTTTAAGTCTGTAATGCTCGACTGGGTTCATGCTGCATTTCCTCTGAATAGCAAACACAGTAAACAGAAAAGCTGTAATTCTTTTGTTTAAACTGAAAAACACTAAACTCACGGTTCTGTCGTCTGTCATTTTGTGTAATTTGTACTTTGATTAGACAATGTGTGCTCAATCTAGAAAAAAAAAAGTTTCCTCTCCAAACACATTTTAGGGAAAAATAATGAGAGTAAATAATCCTCCTCAGTCATGTTCATTACACTCACAACTGCGTCTGTAACACGACTGCTGATGACGTATACCGGACACATCACTGAAATAGGATAAAAGATTATAGCTCTAATTAAACTCAAGTGTATGAGGTGTCACTCCTTGTAATCACAGAGACAACCTTAAACCACACCTCGCTCAGATACAGCAGATGGGATGATACATGAAAGCTAAGCTAAACGCTATCCAGGTGAAGCTAGCCACGCTAACAATGAGCATGAACTCAATAAACTCAAATCAACTAGCTAGAGTCGAGTGTGAAGAGCAATTCTAGTGCTGCTAGCAGACACGAAAAACTCTACATTCAGTGGAGCTTAAGCTAGCGGATTATGAAGATAAGAACAGGAGATGTAGCATCTGTATTATTGGGCTGAGTGAGGGTAACGAGGGTGCCAATGCTATCCAGTTCCTCTCATGATCCATACCCCAATGCCTCTCCTCTCTGCACACCGGATCTACAGCAACGCAGTAACCAAACGAGGGGAAAATTGCACTTTGATTTTCAGTGTTCATTATACAACCCTCCAAGCCATTCTTCATGCTGCTAAGAGCGAGCCCCTCTTCACTAATGGAAGAACAGTCTGCTTCACCTCTGACTACAGTAACTACATGGTGAAGCGACACCTGGTCTTCTCCCAGGCCATGTCCACGGCACGAGCTAAAAGTGTTGAGTTTTTCCTACTCTATCCTGCCACACTGAAAATCACAGATGGCCCACTTTTGCAGAGGATTTCTTGACCTCAGCAGCAGCAGTGCCGAGCAGAGCCGCTTCACCATCAACCACCGAGCTGGCTGTGGATGGCTAGGCTAACAATGCTTCTGGTGTGGTGCTGCAGCATTTTTCAGAGCTTACTGGACTTGTTTAAGTTAGCTAGGCTAATGGTGCTACAGAAACTGATAAACGTTTCAGTTTCATACTTCATATTGCAGTAAATTAGCTTTTCTTTTTTTTTTTCACTGGACTCTGGAGGATGATAGACACCAGTTTCATGCATAGTATTTCTGAAGGTTCTGGACTGTCCTCCTAGCTGTCTGAGCCGGGTTAGATCAGGCTGGGCTAGGCTAATTGCTAGCTTCGGCCTGATAGGATAAGGATGCTAGCGTTGTGATGTTATAAACAGCCGCTGATAACACATAGACCAGGCTGGCTCTAGCTCACTGGGGTGAATGTGCTCAGACTGGGCCTGCTAAGGCTAGCTGGGTTAACTATATGATGGAGAACTGATTACTTCCTTTTTTCTTTTATAAATGTTAAAGTTTAAGTTATTGGTTAGTGTTACGTTCTGGGGTATGTCCGCGTGTTTTTTGTGTTTTGTTTTCTCTCCCTTTTCTCTCGCCCTCCCTCTCTTTCTCTCTCTCTCTGCAGCAGTCGCCTCATTGGATAACGTTCCTGTCTGTCTCAATTAACCCCGCTGATGTCATCGACCGTGACATCCAATCAACCTCTGACCCCGCCTATTTAAAACCCGCTGCCATTCATTCAGGAGAAGTCGTTGTTGTCCTGGTTACGTTAAACTAAAACGCTGTTGTATCTCTGTTTGTTCTGTGTAAAGTTACGCTGCCTTACTGTGTTTGTCCTTGTATGTCAATTGTTCCATGTTTCCCCGCTTTGTGCTAGTCACGTGTTTGTATGGTTACTTTGTTGTTTGTTACCCTAGTTGTGACTCTGTTAGTGTTGGGGAAAAGGGGACAGGTAAGTACGTCACGTGACATACATGGTGCAGCACGCAGGAGGTCCGTTTGTATTAGACACACTAGGTTAGGAGCGAGCACCACCCTCTGTACTTTTGGTTTGGCTAGTTAGTGTAGGTAGTTAGAGCATCCTGGATGCTGAAGATTTACTTTCTATCTTTGTTTGTAGTTAGGTTAGAGGGCTAAATAGGTAGACTTGTTTTGTTTTGTTCATTTCTTTGCTTTGGTGCCGCTCGCGTCCCTTTTTCCCCTTTGGTGTCCTTTTCTGTCTTACTGTAAATATAACCACTCTCACCCGACACTACACACTTCACTACTTGTATATTGATAAATAAATCACTTGGATTGTTTTGCACTACTGGTTACTGGTTACACCACTCATATTTTAATAATCAAATAAGTGTTATTCCCCACATACCCCCTAGACTAATTGGGGTTGTAACAGTTAGTTTAAAGTGTTGGACTGGATCCTTCCTGGCTGCTCCATATTCATACAGAGTCATGATCCATTCTGGGCTTCTTATTAAGTTCACATTTTTGTAATTTCTTTTGAGTTTGTGTCTCATGTTCTGACATGTCTTTCGTGTTATCTGTGTGTATGTGTTGTCTAGTGTGTGGCTGGAGCTTGTTCTGTCTACTGAATTTTCGCAAAGTTGGTAACTCCAGAGTTTGAGAGTGGGACTTGCATCTACAAAGTTGAAAACAGGCATCAATGTAACATGTGGTGGTTGTGGTAGCGGGTGTTTATTTTTCCAGCATTTCCAGTATTGCAATATATGTATTGGATAATGAGTCGACTTAATATTTTGGTTTGGAACTGTGGCAGATTGAACGCTCCCCACAAACAAATCAGTACTTTAAATCTACTTAATCAGAAAAGAGATAGATATTGCTCTATTATAGGAGATGCATCCATTGTGTTTGTCATCTAACCAATAAGTTTTATCATACAATCAAATTTTCATCATTTGACACAAAAACCAAAGGAGTAGCTCTTGTAGCTACACGCAATCTTAAAATAAAAGTGCTGGAAACGTGGACAGACCTTACAGGTAGGATAACAATTTGCTAAGATAACAATTTTTCTGCTGTTGAGGTCTCTTATCTCTGCGTATGACAAAAACACATTTGATAAAACCTTCTATGATACAATTATCCAGAAAATACTGGTATTACCTGGTTATTCCTTAATAGTCAGTGGTGAATTTAACATGATATGGGACCCGGTGCTCGATAGTTCCAGCTTGTCAAGCTCACTACAGCTATGCATTCCTGGGCTAGAAGCATATACATGTCACAATTTATCACTGAATTTATTAGCCTTAACAACGGCTCGGTGGAGGACCCTAGAGAAACACCACATGTTTTTGTTCTAATCTTTGTAAAGCTAAGTCTGCTAAACTACAAAGCCTTGAGGAAAATTCAGACTAGACTCTGTTACAACATAGCTTGTAGAACAAGTGGCACTGCAGAGAGACATAGTCAAAAAAGAAATAATGATATTCTAAAACAGCTTTCAGAGTTTCAGATTCACAGGACTAGACAGCACTACTACAGTATTTCCAAGGGGCCAGTCCTAGTCATCTATTGAGAATTAGAACTAATGAGCAGTTTACAGACATTCCTGCCATTAAGACTCCAAATGGGAATATTACCACTGATCCTAAAGAGATAAATGATAGTTTCCAATATTTTTATTCCAGCTTATACAAATCAGATATATTACTAGATCAGGATAGATGGGACAATATTGTAGGTAAAACCTCCCTCAGCTATCTAGCTTGGACTCAAGGGATTTGGATAACTCTGTTTCCTTGAAGGAATTGAAAGAGGCTGCTCTCGATATGTAAAGAGGTAAATCACATGGAATCCTCTGGAATTTTATGTCACCTTCTGGGATCAAACAGGCTCATTTCTCCTGAACATCATTAAGTACTCCATTGAAGAGGGCAGTTTTTTAAGGGGCATTAATACAGCCCTAATGTCCTTAATCTTAGAAAAAGATCCAGTTGATTGTGCCAGATACTGACCTCTCAGTCTTCTGAATTCTGTCCTTAAAATCTACACCAATCTACTCACTTTCAGCACCAAAATGCCAACATGTGAAATGTGATCAGACAGAATTTATGTTAGTCTAGATTTAATCAGATAATGTCAGATGTCTTCACATAATCAATGGTGTGGCACATATTAATGTTCCTGTAGCAGCACTCGATGCTATGAAAGGTTTTGGCAGGTTGGAATGGTGATTCTTATGGTCAGTCCTTCAGGGAAGGTTTTATCCATGTGGTTAAAGCATTATATGCCAATCCCTCTGCATCTGTGTTAATGGGAGAAATCTACTCTTCTCTGTTTCTAGTTTCTAGGTCATCACGCAAGGGGTGCCCCATTATTCCAGCACTTTTCACTGTTTCTCTTGAGCCTTTAGCTCAGATGATTCTCCAATCATCCAAGGTGCTACACATCTCTGTTCATGATACTCTCCATCACTTAGCCTTATATGCTGATGATGTGTTAGCATTTTGGAAAGTTTGGATGCCTATCTGGCTTTAAAATTAACTGCTCAAAATCTTTTACGATGAAATGAACCTGCCATAGCATCATTTATTCCAGCCACTATTCCCATTGTTCCACACTTCAAGTACTTAGCAATTGAAATTTTCCCCTCTCTCAGATTGCTAAACACAATTACTCTTGAGCTTTTACCAAGGTGCAGGACTCTCTAGATAGATGGATGAGCCTCCCCATTTCTCCTCATTTTCCAAAAAAGAAATGTTTTTTTTTAAAAATGTTTTTTAAAAAAGAACATTCTGCCCAGAACAAATTTTATTAGCTCCATAGTCCCTTTCTACCGCCCCCACCCCCCACTTCTGGAAAAAAATGTAACATTCTGTTGTTTCTAAATTCAATTGGAAGTACAAATGTCCCGATCTTCAACTCTCCACTCTGCAGAGGAGAGTGCTCTTCATTTTCTAAACAGTATGTGCCTGTGTGTGTTCGTTGTGTTTGTGTGTAGCAGATTATGTGAGTGTTTATACAAGTAGTATTTTTCCTGTTTTAATTTGGTCACATTTCTGAAGGTCACTGGAGGACTAGTGTCACTGGAGTTGTGCGCAACAGTGTGCTTTCAGTGCTGGTCCCAAGCCCGGATAAAATTGGGGAGGGTTGCATCAGGAAGGGGATCCAGCGTAAAAACTGTGCCAATGATCCGCTGTGGCGACCCCTCTGTCATTCTTGTACACTGCCCTGTACTGCATTGTTATGATGTTGATGTGCTTATTCAGAGAGAATGAATAAATAAATATTTGATCACAAAAAAATCCAAAACAATCCTCTTCTTTTGTTTTCATTTGTTTTTTTGCTTCATTTGTATCTTTGAAAGACAGAGGGCTTAGCCCTGCTAGTACACTGACACGAGCTTCCCTGCAGGTTATTAACTGGTAGTGTACAGTTCTATAATTCTTTATTTTCTGTAATAAAATGCACTATATCTGCAGTGTTGGTTGTAGAAACTTGAACACAGATCAGAGTGTAGTGTTTGTAGGCTGCTGACTCTCACATGTGTGTTATGTACATGACCTAATGGTCTTATAATAAATTGTAGCTGAGAGATTGTGGAGTGCAGAAAGACGTCCCTGCTCCTGTAAATGTGCTGATGTGGTGTCCTGTCCTCTGATTTGTGTGTGTGAGAGAAACACACTGACATTTCTGTTACATGTTAAACTTTAGCTGTACTATGGCTGTGTTTGAGATCAGTGTCCTGATATTTCATCATTTCTCTTCCAGGCTGTGTGTGTGTAATCTGACAGAGGAAAGCTGTAGAGTTCTGTCCTCAGTTCTCAGCTCAAACTCCTCCAGTCTGAGAGAACTGGACCTGAGTGACAATAAACTGCAGAATTCAGGAGTGAAGCTGCTCTCTGCTGGACTGGAGAATCCACACTGTACACTGGAGATACTGAGGTACACACACACTCACACACACACAAACACACAAAACATTAAGTATGTTAATAAATGTCAATTCCTAATAATAATGCTACACAACCTGAAAATAAAATATTAAAACCTAAAAAGTCATTAAGAAATAAATACATGTAATCAAACATTGAGTATTGAGTAGATCATTAAGAGATAAACAGTGGTTTTAAGCATAAAATCAAGAGGACTAATTAAAAAGCAAGGTAAATAAATCACTTCTCTTACATCACTTCTCACATCAGAACAAAGTACATTTATTTCTACAGCATGTAGATCAGTGTACATTACACACACATTTACTTTAATAACATGCCAGTACTAGTCGTAATTTACAGTGAGGTCAATAAGCCAATTTCTCTGATGTTATCTGTCCTCATGGAGCTGTTACCATTTTATAGACCTGTTTCTATTGTTCTATGGGTGCAAAAATATTCCAGAAAATGTTTGTAATGGAAAGTAAATGTGTGCACAGTGTACACTGATCTACACACTGAACACACTGTAATGAAGCAGTAAAGGACAGTGTGTAAATGTGTAAATGTTCTCCAGCAGAACTTTCCCCAGAGCTGCTGAACACACTGTATGAAAAACTCTCTGCTAGAAATAAAGAGACGTGTTTGTTCAGAGTGGCCTCTCTGTTATTATCTTGTTTCAGAAAGTCAAATACATCGTCTCATATGAGCTGAGACACATGGATCTGTCCAAGAGCAGTCCAAGTTTATACACAGGCTGTTCATTTTATATTTTTATCCTGACATTAGAACCTTGTGTTCAGGTAGACAGTTTATTTCCCAACTGATGGAAACACCTCATTTCACAATCAGAGAAATAAATCAAACATTTCATCGTTTCTCTTCCAGGCTGTGTGTGTGTAATCTGACAGAGGAAAGCTGTAGAGTTCTGTCCTCAGTTCTCAGCTCAAACTCCTCCAGTCTGAGAGAACTGGACCTGACTAACAATAAACTGCAGGATTCAGGAGTGAAACTGCTCTCTGCTGGACTGGAGAATCCACACTGTACACTGGAGATACTGAGGTACACACACACACACACACGCATACATACACAGAGGTCAGATTATCACTTTATCACCAAATATTCCATGCAGAAATGATTGTGTGTTTTGTGTAGCTGTAAATTTTAGAATATGATTTAAATGTTTTTAAGAAACTGAAATGTGTTTGTGAGAATCAGATTTACTTTCTAGATTAATTCTATATCACGAATAAATAAAAACTGTTCTTAAGAATTGTAATTATAGCTGTTTCGATCTTGTATCTCTGCTAGAGGTGTAACACAATGCTATTATCAGTATCTGTATCTGTTTAGTGCTCAAAAAATTCATAACTGTTTTCATATTTGGGTTTAAACAGGAAGTGGGCGTGGTCTGTACCAGAGGGTTTTTCATGTGAACTCTATCACTATGCCCTGAAAAATCGTAAAAAAAAAAATCAGGGCTGCTGCAAAAGAAAACATTTTTCATTCACAAATTATAACACCTTTATTTATTTGTTTGTTTGTTTTAATTATATAACTTTATTCATTTCCTGAACCAAACGTTCCATGGAACTTTCTGGAAAGCTTTCTATCTTCTATCTAATGTGACTGAGTAAAAAAGCTAATTATGTTTCAGAACAATGTCTTTCCCAAATCAAGAAACTGTTATTTACAGTTGACAACAACAGCCACCTAATAATATTTGATCAGATTTACTTTAGCTTTTGTGTTTGTTACATTCCAGAAAGATCAGAAAAGTTCACTGGACACGCTGTCAGAATCTGTTATAAAGCTGGACATGGCACAGGCTCCGTGAGGACAGATAACATCAGAGAAATTGCCTTATTGACCTCACTGTAAAGTACCACTAGTACTGGCATGTTATCAGTGGTGGCTGGTGGTGATATTAGCTGCAGTCTGAAATCTATCAATAGCTCATCAACTAAACTATCAGGGTTCATCACTACATTATATATAGACATTGTACACTACGACTAATATTGGCCTGTAAATGTGCTGATGTGGTGTCCTGTCCTCTGATTTCTGTGTGTGAGAGAAACACACTGACATTTCTGTTACATGTTAAACTTTAGCTGTATTATGGCTGTGTTTGTGTGTTTGAGATCAGTGTCCTGATATTTCATCATTTCTCTTCCAGGCTGTGTGTGTGTAATCTGACAGAGGAAAGCTGTAGAGTTCTGTCCTCAGTTCTCAGCTCAAACTCCTCCAGTCTGAGAGAACTAAACCTGAGTGACAATAAACTGCAGGATTCAGGAGTGAAGCTGCTCTCTGCTGGACTGGAGAATCCACACTGTACACTGGAAATACTGAGGTACACACATACACACACATACATACACACACAGGTCTGATTATCACTTTGTCCCCAAATATTACATACACAAATGATTGTGTGTTTTTATGTAGCTGTAAATTTTAGAATATCACGAATAAATAAAACTGTACTGAAGAAAATGTGAGTGGTGCTTGCCGTGGTGAAACTCGGCACTGGAGCCATCCATGTCGCCTGAGCAAAACGAGCCCGCCCCCATGTCTCTATGATATTGTGATGCAGAGTTATGTGCAATTCAAAATCCCTATGTTATCTCTATGGGGCAACTGTGGGGCCCTGTTGCCCCAGGGGTATGACATGTACCCCACTGCGGGGCATGTTCTCACACAGGCTGCCAGCCTCTTCAAATGTGGCGAGTCTCATGTGTCTATGACTTTGTGATGCAGAGTTTTGTTCACTGCAAAGTCCCCATGTTATCTCTATGGGCCAAATCCCCATGCTATCTCTATGGGGCAAATTTAGGGCGCTCTATTGCCCCAGGGGTATGTCGTAAACCTCGCTGCGGGGCATGTTCTCGCACAGGCTGCCAGCCTCTTCGAACGTGGCGATTCTCACGTCTCTGCGACATTCCGTCTCCGAGCCACAGCTCGTCAAAATCTGACGCAATGTTATCCAATGGGACTTTTTTGACCAGTTGTTGTCCGATTGTGCGACCACCGTCTGGCCAATCGCTTATAAAAGTCATAGCACACCTCTCCTCAACAACCCGCACGATTTGACACCTCATTCGTGGGTCTACGTCAAACGGTGCAGAATGAGTTACGCGCCGACGTTTTGTCCAGAAGAAGAATAATCTGCTATCACAGAGAGAGAGAGAGAGAGAGAGAGAGAGAGAGAGAGAGAGATTTAATAAATGTAACAACATCCAGTTTTCATCTGTGGTCATTTTAATTGTAGTTTTTCTCCCTTTTTTCTCCCTGTTGCTGTGAGAGCAGAGCTTCGGGTTCATTACTCACTTTGTTGGTTCCTAAATTATGGTAGATGAAGGAATATGATCTCTTGGACTCCTGCTTGTAGCTTACTGTATTTCAGTGTCAGTGAGGGAAACTTACTGGTAGAAGTAAATGCCTCGTTTTGCTATCTATACTTGTGCCAGTATATAAAATACAACACATTCACTGAATATTCACCAACCAAAATGTTCATTTGCTAAATGAAGACAAAATAAATTAAAATAGTTACTTTCTCATGCAGTAATCCCGAATCATATTAACTTAATAACAAACCAAGCAGCCAATATGTTGTACCGGCTAACAGTTAATTATTTACTCAAGCACGCTATCCTTAGCCCTCGCTCTCACTCAGACTGGCAAATTGAAAATGCATAAACAAAACAAAAGCTGCAGGGCTGTGAGGTGGCTGGGGTGCGGTGTGGCCCAGACTGAAATGGCCTCTTCACTCTAAGAAGAGCAATGACTCTACTGACTGCAAAGGTACGTGCTTTTACGTGCTCGATGTTTCTGAAGTTAGCACCTGCATCGCTCCGTGTTACTCGTCCACAGGCGTTTATCCAGCGAAAGAAAACTTGTTTCTCCTTTTCCCCTTTTTTCTTTTCCCGTTCTCCTCGCTGATTAACCCCTATCCAAATAACCAATCAGAATCATGCATGTTGCTAGGCAACCCCCCTTTTATCCACTTTCACCAGGTTTGTACTTTTCCACTCTCTTTTTAAACAATGCAATGAAGTTATCTTAAAACGAATGAAACAAAAGTTTTTATCCCCACCAACTTTCATGAACTAAACCTTACTTACAAACTGCGTTATGTGTACGAGTGTGTTTCCAAGTGCGTATATGAACTACATTTTTAACAAAACTGTATATGCATGAACATGTACACACTATATTTTAACGGGGTTACATAGTGACCTGATACATTTTCACTGTTGTGTGTGTGAGATGGAGAGTAAATGCACTGTGTATAAAGATTTTGCGTAGTTCATGTTTTCAATGCTAAAACTGAGTGTGTTAAGTGTGAGAAGGTTTTCTTTCTTGCAGGATGACTTACTGCAGTATTACAGATGAAGGTTGTGCTGCTCTGGCTTCAGCTCTGAGGTCAAACTCCTCATCACACCTGAGAGAACTGAATCTGAACGGTAATAATCCAGGAAAATCAGGAGTGAAGCTGCTCTCTGATCTACTGAAGGATCCACACTGTAAACTGGAGACACTACAGTGAGTTACTGACTTACTGCCTCTTTACTGTACTGTATGATATTGAATAATATCCACTGTGTACTATATAATATTTTCTGTGTGTGTGTTGGTGTTTATGCTGATGTTGGTTTACACTGATGCTCTTCTCTGTCTTTCAGCATTAAGCATGATAAACTCACCAGGACTGGCGTATGACAGGAGTCTCACCTCAAACCTCTTTTCCAGGATAAAGCAGTTTTGGTGAAGCGTTAGAACCCGTCCCACATTTCCAGCAGTTTGGGAGCTGAATCATTCATATTCAGATGTAGAAGTTCCATAACAATAACCGTGACTGATCACATCCTTTTATCCACTCAGCTACAAGTTACTTCAGGCTTTAATAACATATTTTACAATCCAAAGTCAAATCCTTCAGCGTCTACACACAACACAGAGATATCATCAGATCATTACACTGATTACACAAATACACATCCATGTGTTGTAGCTGTTTATAGCTTATTTTTAGCTCCTTATTTTTATCTATTTTTTGTGTGTTTCTGCTCAACATGGCTTTATTCAGTTTGTTGTAACGACAGTGAATTTTTTTTTTCTCCACAGATGATTGATTTATAGTTGTGATTTAATCTATTTTTCCCATTTTTTTGTCAAACTTCTGTTCCTTGTTTGCTAATGTGTTTTTTAAGGACAATTCTGGCATAAAACTAGAATTTAATATATTATTTGATAAGATAGAGTAAGATATATTCCTTTATTTGTCCCGCAGTGTTTGTCATGGTGTGTAGTATTCTGTTGCATGGGATTGTATTGCTTACTGTGTGTGTTTTAGCAGAACTCAATCTAAACTAAGTAATCATGTAATCATGCTAGCATTACAGTAGCTAAATGTGTTGTTGCTAACTTCATTTATTTGACTCAGTTTAATTTTGAAAGATGTACAGTTACTCTCTGCTTGCCTCGTGGAGGCAGTTTCCCCAGTATTCAAACCAGTAAATCTCTCTACAGTGTCTGCTGCATCATCATAAGATGTACGATCTGTAAGATACAGTTAGACATGTTTACAACAGCTGTATCAATGCTTACATTTTTAACAAGTCAAACCTTGAAGGCGGCTGGGCGACAGTAAGAGAAGACCACATCAGGTTCCACTCCTGTCAGCCAAGAAAGGGAATCTACAGTGGGCACAGACTCACCCAAACTGGACAGTTAGAGATTGGAAAGAGGCCTGTATGTATTCTTCCAGGCAACTGAAAATGAAATGGACATAACTGAGATTATATTTCATGAATCTACACCAAATATCCCAAAATATTTTGACAGTAGTGTAAGGCAGGCAAATATTAGTCTAATACTAATACTACTTGTCATTTCTATAGGCATGTTGGTAGATTGTATTCAGTCTTAATTATTTGTTTTTACACCTGGAAATAACTTTAAACAACTTTTTCACCTCTCAGAGTATAATGAAGAGTATTTGTAATGAACATTGTTTCATCGAGATTTAAAACTATTTCAAAAGGCTGAAAGGTATAAATAACACACTGATCTGTGGCCATGTAGTTATAGAAGTCATGTAGCAAATGCTGACGTTTTTTGTCATTTTTTCCGCCTCCTCACTTCATTTTATATTTCACTGCTGCACTATTTATAATTAATCTGTCATTTACACACACAAGGCCTTTATGTTATAAAGTCTGATACTGCACTGCTGTGTAATTATAGAAATATTTAGACATTTCTTAGTCATTATTATTTGGGTAAAATGTTCCTTAATTCTGTAAAAAGTTTAGTTTAACCATAATTACTGAATAATTCAAATTAGTTACTGAATGATATGTTTTAAAATGAATAACTGAATAACAATCCATGGATTTTAGAGGTTCATTTCACATATACTATAGAATAAGCGATGTTATAGTGTGTGTGTGTAAATCTGTGTTATTGAGTGTGTGTGTGTGTGTGTGTGTGTGTGTGTGTGAATCTGTGTACTGTGTATCATCTGGTCCTCGGCTCCTGGCTGCCAGGATTGTTGTCTGGATGGTGGAGTTCCCTGTTTAAAGTGTGTTATTATGTACATGTATGTAAGGATTTAATAAAAAGGCATCATGCTCATTGGTTATTTCACTGTCATGATCCGCCCACTTCAGTTCATGAGATTTTGTTGGTCTATCAGTGTGGGTGAAAGAGAGAATGAGAAAGCCTGTGTGCCTCTGTGTATTGTTGCAGGGCTGGGGAGGAGGCCGCATTACCACTTTATGTTCTGTTTGGGGCTAAATGACTCCTTTTAAAACCCTGTACATTATAGAACTGATTGTTCCAGCCTGAGCTTACCTCAGCTCCTCTAACAACAATATTCACTTTACATAGACTGATATGTAACATGGTTTTAAACTAGCATGCTGAAATAAAATATTAAAAAACAACAACAACTGGTATTTGTAAATCTGAAATGAAAGAGGGATGTTAGTTTTTGTCCCATTCCCTCCATCTTTTATTCCTGCTTTGGGCATAGTGGATTTTAGACTGAGTTATTATCTAAAACTCAAGAGGGACCAGGAAGCTAAAATGCTAGTTTTATATAGTAGCCTACTGATGTAGATAAATGCATTAGAGTATTACTTTACTTTATTATAGCTTTTTTTTTAAATTTTTTTTAAAGATCTTCCACTGTGCTGAATGTGTGCTCCCACTGTTAAAGTCTGCAAACATTAACCTTTTACTAAAACACTGTCCTTTACAACACACACCTTTATTTTCATTAGCGGCCTCTGCCTTGTGGAAAGTTTTTACACAAGTAAACTCGCCGTTCACCAACAGCTCAGATGCTGGAAAAAGCTTTACACCAAACCATTTCCACTCACTTCCACTGCACGACTAACAGCATTGTCTACATGCCTGAAAAGAAAAGAAAAAGAAAAGACTCCAAAACGCTCCTATATGCCCCTTCACCTAAAAGAGTCGTTTGGAAGAATCGACTCCTCCTTCATGAACGGCACATCTCCAGAGTCTACACTGGGATTGGCATTTATAACCTTAACACGCTGGCTTTGCTTCTTTTGTGGTTTCTATTTTTATTAAAATTTTTATTTCATCCTAATTTTCTGCTCTTCAACTTGTGAAAAACACGTAAAGAACAAAGCACTGAACTAAGAGACACGTACAGGATGCAATGGAACTTTGGAATTCTCCCATAATGCACCTCGGCAAACAAACAAAAACAATAACAAAACATTTTAAAAAGTGATTTGTAATTGTGATTTTTAAAATATTGTAATAAATATAAAATAATAATTAGATATTATAGTGAAATATTCATTACTACACATCTTTTTTAGCGTGTACAATTGTTTAGAGGAGGATTTATTTATTTACTTAGTTTTTTTTTTTTAATCTACCATGATCGAGAAGTGTAGTGATTATCTGCTCCATAAATAGCTTCTGTTTTCTTTTATTTGTCGGTGTTTGATTAAGGCAGCGCAAAGTGGTCTCTCCTGAAATGGGCAAGTGCCACGCCCATGCCCTGCGAATAGTCCCAGCTTGGCATGTCCTTTGTTTTTTCCACTTTTTTCCACAGATGTAACGGTTGCTATAAGGACATTGGTAATATCGTTTGAGATGAGGTTTGAAAATTAAATTTCAGAGTCTTTACTGCCATCTACAGGAAAATGCACAAGTTCTCCATCTAACACCTGACTTTTCCCATCGAGAAAATCAAGATAAACATGTTTTTACAACAAGAACACATACTTGACATGGCCACAGGTAAGTAAGTACATATATACAACCAGGATGGGATATATATCAAAGATGGCGCCGTGCATGTGGCAGCCTGTCGCAGCAGCTCTGAATGTTTTTACATTGTTGTATTTGTTGTACTTTTTAAATTCTTTTTATCAATGTCTGAGGACTGTGATCATGTGCAGCCTTAGGTTTGAGAGCATCAGAAAGCACTGGATTATGACTCTTTTTATATTGGCATTTTTAATTGGAACTTCGGGGGCAGCGTCAAGTGCAGAAAACTTTGACTCCGTAATTTACTCAAGAGAGCAACTTTTGGCGCTTCAGCATACAGCGATGTCATCTGTACCAAGAATGGATATTCCTGGGGATCTGAGGAGGAGAAGAAGGGGGTGCAGAGCAGGAGGGAAATGCTGATTAAAGAAAAGACGAATCAAAATGTTGTATTTGCCAGTTATATTTGTAATGGACTTAGTAATCCCATTCAGAAAGCCTGTCCCTGTTATGTGCTGCAGACCAGCACTTCTCTCCTTTGGATTATGGGACCAAGTAAGCGTCGATCACAGGACAGAGTTTTATCTCACACTTTTTATCCAAGAACAGCTTGCAAAGTACAGCCACAATCAAGCAAGTCTGCCTTATCTGCAAACTCAGTCAGCACAGGTGATTTTGGGATTGCTAGATGAAATTGTATAAAATGTGAGAAAGTTGATTCTTTGGTTTATATCAATAGAATGTCTTATATTGTTAATATGCAAGTGACATTAAACAACATTTTCCTCCACACAGTTGAGAGAATGTGGCCAGAAACAAATAATCAGCTTAATTACCCAATAAAGGCATCCTTAATTCAGTTAATAGACAGAGATGAATTGAACATGGAGGATAATGTGGCCAGATATTGCTTATCCAACGTGTCTTGCCATGTAGCCCATCTTGGACTCACCGGAGTAGTTCAGGCATGAAATGCACATAGTGAACAATACATACAGTATGGAACAGTGAACATACTTCTGTATTTTCTATTCTGTTGAAGTTCAACCCAACCCTATCCCACAGTTATGTTTATGTGTATATACAGAGCTGCTAGTTTGTTAGCTACACCTACCTTGTGCCTACACTCACTGAGCCTTACATTCATTACCTATAAGGTGGATTATCTGATTTTAAAAAAAAAAGGCCAGTGATGGAGATACAAGTTGAGTGTACCAAATAAACTGAAAACCCTGTATATATGTGTAAATGTGTGTGCAAGTGTGGTTCATAAATTCACACTAAATAACAGTAACCATAGAGTTTTCAGTAATTTGGAGTTTTCACTAATAGAAATAGAAATAGAAAAACTAACCTAAAATTGTTGCTCAATATAGCATAAAGAGCATAAGCTTAACATGACAGAACAAATTTCAGCGTTTTGTTTTTTCGTTGTGTCGTCAAACATAAACTGTGTCTTGCTGTACACTCAAGACTTCAGAGAGCCCAGCAACCCTATGCACATTAGTGTTGAAAGAATCTCCTCGGCACCTCATGCACTGGTCAGAAGTCTCCTGCCTCTGCTCTACACACACTTTGCACCCAAGGAGGCTGCTGCAGCATGTAGCAAACATAGACTCTACCATGAGACCTGAATAAAACAAATGACAGACACAATGCCAGCAAAGTACACAAAATCAAGATAAACATGTTTTTATAACAAGAACACAGACTTGACACAGTCAAAAAAGTCTACACACCCCTGTTAAAATGGCAGGTTTTTGTGATGTAAAAAGACAAATAAATAAATAAATAAATAAATAAATAAATTCAAAATAGTAAATAGTCCAAATGTAATTATAATACAGCTGTCATCAATGAAATTATTCTGATTAAACCCCAAATAAAGACCAGCACGCAACTCTTCTACATTTAGTGTCAGTTCAGTGTGTTTATATATTATAGCTTTAGATTTAGACATTCACTGTGTTTAAACTCCTGAAATGGTTTGTTTTCCCCTCGTCACAAAATGGAGCTGCTGAGTTTCACTTTCACTTTCACTTTCATCGTCTACTTGGTTATTCTGCAAAGGGGGAAGGGCAGTGACGCAGTTCAGAGTGACGTAGCTATTTGTTATCGATATGATTCCCAAATCCCCGTCTCTCGCAATGCGCATGCGTGATGTAAATAGATTGCGATGACGCAGCCCGACCTTTACCACGCAAGCGAACTCAATCCTCTGCGCATGCGCAAAAAATTCCACACGTTCCGAAACGTTTTCTATTCAAAGTGGGCGGTCTCCAATCATTCTGATACATAATTACAGTATATAAAATGTGTTAATTAATTAAGCTATCCACTTTCCATAAACAAGTGTTTTATTTTCATTCAGATTACTAAAATCTTTTTACTAAACTCTGACCTGCTGTGGTTCTTGGTGCTGTTCCTATCAGAGTTAATCCACTTTTAAAGAGCTCTATGGAGTCATAATTCCTCTCCTTGTGGAGTCATAATTCCTCTCTTTACTATGTGTGAGTAAGGCGTGTTCCTAATAAAGTGGTGTGTGTGTGTATGAGTAAGGGGTGTTCCTAATAAAGTGGTGTGTATGAGTAAGGGGTGTTCCTAATAAAGTGGCGTGTATGTATGAGTAAGGAGTGTTCCTAATAAAGTGGTGTGTATGAGTAAGGGGTGTTCCTAATAAAGTGGTGTGTGTGTATGAGTAAGGGGTGTTCCTAATAAAGTGGTGTGTGTGTATGAGTAAGGGGTGTTCCTAATAAAGTGGTGTGTGTGTGTGTGTGTATGAGTAAGGGGTGTTCCTAATAAAGTGGTGTGTGTATGAGTAAGGGGTGTTCCTAATAAAGTGGTGTGTGTGTATGAGTAAGGGGTGTTCCTAATAAAGTGGTGTGTGTGTGTATGAGTAAGGGGTGTTCCTAATAAAGTGGGGTGTGTGTATGAGTAAGGGGTGTTCCTAATAAAGTGGTGTGTGTATGAGTAAGGGGTGTTCCTAATAAAGTGGTGTGTGTGTATGAGTAAGGGGTGTTCCTAATAAAGTGGCGTGTGTATGAGTAAGGGGTGTTCCTAATAAAGTGGTGTGTATGTATGAGTAAGGGGTGTTCCTAATAAAGTGGTGTGTCTGTAAAAGTGTAGCATATAACATGTTGATATTCCTTTCACACTTGGAGCTTTTCAGCTCTTAAACATAAACGAGCAGAGAGCTTACTGCAAACTCAATACAACATTCTTACAAACAAACAAGCTGTTCATGAATTAAACAAAGAAGTCAAACAAATTAAACAGTTAAAGGTTTTAATGAGATCAAGCACTGAAATGTGAGATATTTTCAAAAAACAAATAACAGCTTACTTAAAACAAAAATGTAAAGTTACTTAATCAGTAAAAGAAGCAGCATTATAATGAGCTTGTCTCAGACTATGTCCAACTCCAAACCAGACAGAACAAAAATGTGGAAGATGATGATTTCTTCTCCAAAATAAAATCTGAATTATGCAGAATAAATGATTAATTATTCCTAAATGTCCAGCTCCAGACTGGTCCTGATATAAATCACACAGAAAACCCACAGAATGTAATAAAACAAGTAAAAACTCAGAGAAAACAGGAGTATTAAAGGCATCAGAGACAGCACTGGAAATATTATTGTAAATGAGAAACTCAAAAGATACACAATAAGGAAAAAATGCCTAGACACGTCATCAAAACTAAATATAGAGGAAAATAAATAACTCACTTCTTATAGCGACATGGCCAACATTAAAATACACTAACTTACTACATCTAGAGGACAGTGAAGATGAAATGATAGAAGTGATCTCACAGATAAATGATGGGAAAAGTCCAGGACCTGATGAATTACCAGCAGAACTTTCCAGAGCCTGTAGGAGAGACATTGCAGATCTCTCAGCTGCTCTGTAGAATGAAGGATTACAGGAGGGAACATTAAATAAATCATTTCATCATAGTGCGATATCACTAATATATAAAGAGGAGAAACTTATGATTTTGATAATTGGAGACAGAGAAGTCTGATGAATATAGATGATAAAATCCTGGCTAAAATAATTGCAAACCGGATGCAGGACACTTTAAATAAGATTATAGAAATAGAGCAGATGTGTGTGATTAAAGGAAGATACATGAGGGACAACCTCAGAACAGTGAGAGACCTGATTATAAATGCACATGATATAAACAAAAAAACAAGCCAAGAATACAAGGAGTCAGAACAGCAGCAGTCAAAATGAGCAACATCACTGCATATGCGGATGATAGAAGTGTTTTTATTCACAATTAGACTAGAGGCCACAAATGAAGTTGTGAAATAGTATGAAGAAACGTCAGGGGCTAGATGAAATCAAAATCAAGCAGAAGCAGTGTGGATGGACAGCAGCACTGCTCCACTGCTAAATCTAGAAATTAAAGAAGAAATCAAATGACTGGCTCTGACTCTTACAAACACCAAATGCACTGAACACAACTGGGGAAAAAAGGAGCAGGAAATCAAATCCCAAACCCAGACTTGGAAAAGATCTCATTCTAAAACTAGAATCCAAATCATGAAGACTGTTGTTCTTTCTAAACTCCTATTCTTAGCCACTGCTTTTCCTCCTGACAATGCATGTCTAACAAAACTAAATCACATGTGTGTGGGATTTATCTGGGGAACAACAGGGAAGTAACAACACCAACACTTTTCTACAAACTAAAAGAGCTTGGAGGACTTGAGGCCATTGAACTAGGAAACAAATTCAAAAGAGCTTTCTGTAAAAATGAGACACAAGCCATGAATAGAGGAGCGGATTGGATAGGAGAGAGAAAATCATGGAAGAAAAAAAGAGGAAGAGCAAGACAAAACATTCCCTTTTACTAATGAATATACAGAGATTTTACACTCAAACACGAAAATTTCAACTTAGACTGGTGTCATTTATCTAATAAAAGTATTTATAAGTATTTGTATTTGGCTAACTACTACAAGTGTAGACTTATAAACACCGCCATAAAATACTTCATAACAGAATAGTGATTGTGGGAAATTGCAGTTCCTGGGTTTGGCCACACGAGGGCAGTCAAGCTCCATCCAGCACAACACGCAGCGCCGCCTCAAACAGCCGGTAGGCCTTGTGTCCTTCCCACAGACACAGAGCTCACCTTTCTTAAATCTTAGTGTCATAACACACTGCTACAGAGATTCATTTCAAATCCCTCCCTTTATGGCTTGGTTGTAGAAGTCAGTTAGGAGATGTGCAATGTGTTTAACTGCAGCTTTGGAAAACTCAGCTGGAAGCCCATCAGCTCCCGGACTTTTCCCCTCCTTTAACTGCACTGTTGCTTCTAGCGTTTCTTTTCCATCTATTGGCTCTCCTCAGTGCTGCATGCCACTAGTTTTTAAAGTTGGCCATGTAGATAGAAAATCTGAAATTCTCTTTGGCATTGCATTTCTTCTCCATGTGGCATCTTGGCATTTCTGTAGAACTCTTTCTCTTTTCTCTTCCTCATCCTCGATTATATTTCCATCATTCTCTCTGAGGGCCTTTATGCTCCTCTTTTCCCCGCGGTTTCTCAGTCTTTAATACCATTCTGTGGCTTTCCGGTGGAGGTCGTGTCCAGGCCAGCTTGCAACTGAACGTTTCAGAAGAAATCCTCCTTTAGCTTTGTTAACTCCCATTTCATTTTCTACACACAATCATCTTCCTCCACATTTCTATTTTGTTTAGACTGAAGTTCAGCAGATTCTGAGAGAAGTTTGCTGTGCTAGTCCTTCTTTGCTTTAAGTGACTTACATTTTCCTTTAAAGAAGGTTGTGATGTGTTTTTTTTTTAACTTCCCACATTTAATTAAATCTTTTAATAGTTTTATTGGTTGAATTTCTTTTGCCAGTTGGTCTATAGTTTCTTTATGTAGTAAACATGTGGGATTTAGTTTCCAGAAGCTTCTCTTGCCGTGTGACTCCATCATTAGCTTCACTTTCACAGATCAGTGATCCGAGGCTACTGAGTGATCAGGTCTGTAATGTGCTACTCGGATGGTTTAGAGCTGGACATTCTGTCTCTTATTATTATTATTTTTGAGTCGAAACGGTGAAACCAATGTCCTGAGGGAATTTCTGTCTAAAAGACTCTTTCAGTTCATGTGTTTCACAAACCTTTTGGAGTAGTTTCCCTTCTCTGGATATTGATGTGTTTGTATTGGGGAATTTATCCTTTTCATGTGTAATGGATGAAATCTCCACATAAAATCTCCACATAAAATAATATTATATCCCACATTTAACACTTCATATAATTTATAAAATATTCTCATTTTACCAGCTCTATCTGAGGGGTTTACACATTAATAATTCTCATGTTTTGGTTCTTATAAAAGCAGTTAATGACTAAAAGTCTTCCTGGGATGAGTTCTCGGTTCATCACCAACAGAAATCCCAACATCTCCACAAGGCCACATTTTCTTACCATTGTCCTCAGCAGAATTGTTCATTAACCTCAATTCCTGTCTAAAAATAAAAGCTTGGATAATAGAAAGGTCTTTATTATTTGTGTTCTGGTTTTGTTATTGGATAATGAGCAGGTGTTCAGGTGTAACTAATAAAGTGCAAACTTGTTGTGTCACTGCCGGTTTACCCACCAAAAAAAAAAAAAAAAAAAGTGCAGAGGCCTGTTGCACGAAGCGAGTTGAACAAACTCAGAGCTGCAGAGGATGTTTTGAGTTGAAAAAAAACAAACAATGTAACCGGGTTAATGAAGGTTAACAGGTTTCATGACGCTGGTTATCAACTTTCTCAGTTTTAACCCTGAATCAGTGTTCACTCAGCAAGCGCGTGCACATAACAGCCAGACGCCTGCAGCAAACAGCCAATAGTGTTCAAGATGGAAAAAAGCAGGTGAGCAGACTTCCGGCTGAAGAGTAAGAAATGATTATGCAGAAATATGAGGAATTTAAACCCACACTAACCACAAAAAGAAAGAAAAAAATCCAGGGGATTGTGTCTGTCCCTAAAAACGCTTTCCCTTCGAAGTGTCCTTCTTATTATTTGAGCTCCAGAGGATTCTCCACAAACTGTGAAGCATCACTATAAACACTAAAGGGTTAATTTTCACACGTCAGAGTTCTCTCACTTTGCTCCAAAGTAGGTTTGCCCTTCAGTGTACGTTACCATGGTGATGAAACCTGATAAAAAACCAATTCACCTTGTTGAGACCGAAAAACCAGAGTTTGCTCAAATTAAATGCAGACTTACCTGAGTATCCACTGAAACCGGCTTCGTACAGCAGGCCTCAGGAGCCAAAACAGAGTTGGAGCATTAACAACATTTTTTGTTAGAAAATTCCTGAACTTCATACCAGGTGATGATGGTGGAGCAGAACAAACATGGGGATGTTAGGTATATAGAAATGCTGCAAAAGAAACTAAACTACAGATGGAATTTCCAAAGATTATATCAATGTGGGATGTTTACATGAAGATGTATTTAAATGATTCGTTTATATGTTTATTTTTTGGTGATATTGTGTGAACCCCTGCAGAAGTGTGAACTCCCTGCCTGTGGAAAAAGGAGATCCATCAGCCCTAGGAGAAGAAGGCTGTTTCTCAATTCTAAGAATGCAAAGAATGGACTTGCACTCTGGTGAAGGCCGGGCTTGCCAGAAGGAAGAAGGAACTCAGAAAGTCAGGAGGACATAGAACATATCTTTGTGAGAATTGAGATGTGCTGAGATCTTCCTGTTTGTGCAATGGACTCTCCCAGCACATTTCTATTACAGTGGGACAGGACCATCATCTCTTCAGTGCTCCGTAAGTAATATTTTTCAGCTAGTTAATAGATTTACTGTTAACTGGCTGATTAACCAAAAGTTATTTAAGCATGTTTTAATGTTGTAAGCTGTCTGTTTGCAACTGCAACCTCGTGTTAACTAAAAACTAAGCTAATGAGTTTATCTTTACCTCAGGATGGAAGCTAGTGTTTCATTAAAATACTTCTGAGAGAAAAAGTCGACTTTTCAACAACCTCATATCTATCTCAATCTTTTGTTGTTATTGTGGTTAAAAAGACTTTAAAACTTAGTTATGGATCAGCTTCCGTCATCCGCCATTGTTTTGCCGCAGTGACTTCTGGGATTTCAAATGGGTTCGGTGCGCACATGTCTGCATCTGATGCATCCTTGATATCAAGAACACATTCGGGTAATTGCGTCCTCGGTACTTGCGTTCTTGAGTATTGGAACTTTGGTGACGGATGATGATGTAGAACAAGTACACAAGGAAGCAAGATTGCATAAGATCACATATTGAGAAATGGCTGAAGTCTTACTGAGAGAGCTGTGAGAAGGCTGCATGAAATATTTTCCTAGCACAACTCTCTATATTTATAGAAATCTAAAAATGCTATTGATTTATTTTGAGCAGTCAATCCATCATTGATAAACAAACCAAAATAAACCAGCAACATGTTTCTGTGGCAAGGTGTCTGAGTGTGTATGTTTATTACCTGTCTGTGTCACTGCTCCTCCCCCTCTGCAGAATAAAACAGTTAAACCAGGTAGACAGTATCAGTGAAAGTAAAACACAGCAGCTCCATTTTGTGTCGAGGGGAAAATAAACCATTTCAGGAGTAAAAACACAGTGAGTATCTAAATCTAAAGCTATAATATATAAACACAGTAAGTATCTAAATCTAAAGCTATAATATATAAACAAAGGCAGTATCTAAATCTAAAGCTATAATATATGAACACAGTGTGTATATAAATCTAAAGCTATAATATATAAACACAGCGAGTATCTAAATCTAAAGCTATAATATATGAACACAGTGTGTATATAAATCTAAAGCTATAATCTATAAACACAGCGAGTATCTAAATCTAAAGCTATAATATATAAACACAGTGAGTATCTAAATCTAAAGCTATAATATATAAACACACTGAAGTGACACTAGATGCAGAAGAGTTTTGTGGGTTTGTACTGAAGGTTTAATGTACACAGGTTGTTTTAGGACTTGATACCGTGACTATTTCCTGTAAGTGAACTCTGTGCTGATACAGGGTTTGATTTAACACACCGATGTTGGAGTGAAGTAAACGTGTGTCCTGCTGTAATCTGGAGAAGGAGACATGACCTCCAACATGAGTGTGTCTGGAAAACAGGACTTAAAGAAAGACGAGAGGTGAGTTACTTTTCCATTCACCAGCAATAAATACACACCGTCTCATGGGAACAGATCTGTATCTCTAAACACTCACTCATTTTTAGTGTACCAGTTTTGAACATCAAGAAGTTTATTACTGAAACAAAGTGGCTCTTGTGCAGGTGAATGATGTGAACTTTGAGAACATGAGTAATGATGATGCTGTAAGAATTCTGCGGGAAATCGTCTCCAAGCCTGGGTGAGTTGTAACACTGAATCTCCTTATCAGTGCACTCTGATTGTACTTACACTGGCACCCTTACTGACTTCTGAATGCTTTTTCCTCAGACCCAGGAGTCATTTTCTGCTCAATTGCTCCACTGGGACGCAATAATCGAACGTTATGTCTTTATCTTTTATTGCACAGGTTAAGATGTGTTGTTATTGGATCTCATGAGTTCAGTTAAGTCCTAAATCATGTTAAAATGCCAATTTAAAGACCATTTTCTGGCCACAATAGTGAAGGTCATAAAGCTGCCTGATTCAGATCGTGAGATCAGAGACCGGATGTGGCTTAAGATCACAATAGCAAATGCTGTCATTGGTGAGTTTGGGAACAGTGTGTGGAAATTACACTTATTTTTTTTGGACTAGAGATTTGGTGAGATAATTGAGTGAGATCCAAAAGCATCCGGACACAAAATTGCAGGCGAAGGATGTTTTTACTCTCATGCAGGCGGGGCAGGATGCAAGTATGTAATGTAAGGTAGATCCTGGGACTTTTTAGTAATGTCCTGTTGCCCTGTGTTAGTTGAACCACAGACCAACCTCTTATTTTCTATTTTTGAATCTGCATCTGGATTTCTACAGCTAATCTGTGTAGCTGTCTGTTGTTACAGCTGCTATACAGATATTGGATCACACTAATGTTTGTGAATTTGTGGGATTAAATTCACATGAATGAACTCAGCACAGTGATATTTACTGCTACTGAGTTTCTTTTTTCCCTTCTCCTTTCCTTTCGCATTTAAGGGGGTTTCATTTTGCACATGAAATAAGTTAGTCTTGTGTTTAAGCAGCTTATTTCTTTATATTTAGGCAACTAGACCAACAATGCTCATTAGAAAAATATTGAGAACGGACACAAATAGAAATAATTGCAGGAGTGGACAGGATCAGTAAGATTTCTCTGGGCGTGGTCATCTTTGAGAAAGCTCTCTATGCATTTAACTTTATCGCCACTAGGGGGAGTGGTTTGACTGTGACTTTCCTAATTATACTTACAAAGTTACACAGTCTGCACTGTAAAAAGCACTCATGGTTTCAGATGCATCAATATGAATAAACGTGTACATTTTGGTGTTTGTATTTGTTAGGTGCTGATGTGGTAGACTGGCTGTATTCACGGGTGGAAGGCTTCAAGGACCGGTTAGAAGCCCGAAAATACGCCAGCAGTTTGTTGAAACATGGCTACCTGAGACGCACTGTCAATAAGATCACCTTCTCTGAACAGTGCTACTATACATTTGGAGATCTGTGCCAAAGTACATCTAGCTTTAGGACTTATTTGCACTGTGGTAGATAGCACATATATACCTCATTAATCATTCAGTAACAAATACTATTAAAATAGTATTACTATTTTTAATTTTAATATTACCTTTTTTTTGGCTTTCAGACATGGCCTCTCTGAACCTGAATGATGGATCTAGCAAGACACTCTCGCCGCTCTGCCTCCAGCGGTTCCCAACCCGTGGTCTGCAGGTGGGCAGCCATACCCATATCCAGGCTACCCGAACCCACCGCCCGGCTTCCCGCCTGGATACTCGGAGCCCTGCCACAGTTTCCACAGCAGCAGTGCCGGCATCCAGCAGAGTGAAGGTAGGACTCTGTGTGTATGTGTGGCTACTAGGAAAAGGAAAAGGAAAGAGGAAAGGAAGTTAACAATTTATTGGGAAGTGGTTAGGGGGACTTGTGTGAAAAATAATGTAAGTGAAACCTGATCTTCTATGAGGAAGACCTGAGAGAGTGTGGCATTGATGTCAGAGAAGTATCAGTGTACTCAGGAGTGTGTACCCAAATCTTCAGAGAGGAGTTTGGGCTTCACCTGGGGAAGGTTTTCAGCTTTGTACATCTGAGTGTTCAGGAGTTTCTGGCTGCTTTATACTCATTTCTCTGCTTCATCAGCAGAAATGTAACAGAACAACAAACCACAGATCTGTCTGATCTTTTCAGAAATCCAAACATGTTTGATTTTCTCAGGAGTGCAGTGGACAAGGCCTTACAGAGTGAGAATGGACACCTGGATTTGTTCCTCCGCTTCCTTCTGGGTCTCTCACTGGAGTCCAATCAGACTCTCTTACGAGGCTTAATGCCACAGACAGGAAGCAGCTCTCACAGCAAACAGGAAATGTACGTCAAGTACATCAAAGATAAGAACAGGAAGAATCCATCTCCAGAGAAATCCATCAATCTGTTCCACTGTCTGAATGGACTGAATGATCATTCTCTAGTGCAGGAAGTACAATCTTACCTGAACAGAGGAGATTACAGTCGTCTCAGGGGAAGCAGACTTTTTCCTGCTCAGTGGTCAGCTCTGGTGTTTGTGTTACTGAACTCAGAACAGCAGCTGGATGAGTTTGATTTGAGGAAATGTGACTCATCGGAGGAATGTCTTCTGAGGCTGCTGCCAGTGGTCAAAGCCTCCAGAAAAGCTGAGTGAGTATTGTTATTTATAAATGTATTACTGCATGGTTTGTTATTTTAATGTAACATTGAACTGCACTGTTTTGATTAATACTTGGATTAATCGTTACTCTAATCATCTTTAATTAAACACATTTTACACTAACACATTATGTCTGTACTGAGAACTGAGCGATACAGACAAAATCTTGTATCACGATATGGATCATTTCACATCTTGATTTGTTTATATATATGTAGTCAGGTGTTAAAGGAGGGACCACACACAACGCTCCTATCATTTTGGGGGTCTTTATTCCCCGACTAACCCGGGTGGGAGTTAGCATTAATTTAGTTTAAACTTGGAGTTCCCAACAGTAACAAGTGACCCCCATACAGCACAATCTTTGGGGCCTATGACAGGATAACCATAAACATAAACAGAACCAAAACAACAGTAGTGGCTTTTCCTACCAGACTAGAACAACGACTGAGTCAAAAGTGCATACACATTTCAAAATTACTTTACAAAATACATTCAAAAACAGCTTACAGTATGAACCAACTTACTTTCAAAATGGCGACTCGCCAACACGGGTCATCACTCACACTCAATGGCTCACGTACAAATGCTTTTCTCCCCTCTTGAGACAGACAAAAGTGCAAAAATAAACAAAACCTTTTAAATAAACTGCGAAATAAACAAATATGAAAGCGTATACAATATAATCGGACACTCACGCCGTCCCGCGGCCCCGTGCTTCCTTCAGCGTGGCGACAGTATCCAGAGGTAATCACAGTCAGGCCTTCAACTTAGCACACACGTTCGCACGTGTCGGACCTGGAGCTTTGGCGCCATCGCAAGTGTGTGACGTCATACATTAGCGACTACTCCGTCTCGCGTGTAAGCTCTTAAAGGAATGGCACCTCTGATGAAGGGTGCGACTGCTACAACACTGACACTATTCAGCAGCGTCTTTACCTTCTCACTGCCAATGATTTTGGACCTATTGCTGACCCGGCTATATATATATACATATAACAATATATTCCGTCTTCTGTATAATTGATGAAAAAAGTGTCTGTACAAAATAACTACATGCATTTAAGAACTAAAAAGTTAAATACCCATCTCTTCCATGAACACTTAACTTGTCCCCACTGGAAGAAAAAAAAATTATATATTTCCTATAAATTATATTTCCTCATTTTAACATGCTTTGGATAAATGCACCTGCTAAATGAATAAATGTAAATGTAAACACATTTCTGAATTAAACACCAGTGAAAGGCACGTTTTCTTTTCTCCTTTTATTTGAAAGTGACATCGAACAGAACTATCACAAATAAGAGCATGAAAAACATAATATGAATACAAAATGTAAAAAGTAAATATAAAAACACTATTTCCCTTCATGTGCCCTTTAGGTACAAGTTCCTCATCTTTTGTTCTGTGTGACACAGTGTTGTGGGGAGTTTCACTCTGTCCTGCTCCTCCATGCTTGTTTTTTTCCCCACATTTTCTCCCTAATGTAGTCACGTCTGATTCCCACTCTCCAGTTCAGTCTCCTCTATCATACGACCCTGTCCTCTACCAACTTCCCACACAAGTGACGCCAACCGCATCTTTTCAAACTGCTCATGCAACATAACACACTTGGAGGAAAGCGGTATCTGCCCACTTCCACATGCATGAGCTCACAGACGCCCATGATCAGTTAGTATCACTGTGATTGATAGGGGAGAGAAAGTATGCCACCCCTCCCTCACTGAGAGCATGGGCTCACTTGCTCACTTGGACTCCAGGCCACTGATGGCTGTGGCATCATCAGGATTTAAACTCAAGATCTCTGGAAAATAGGATGAACACTTTTCTGTTGCTGCACTCAGGAGCCGTTGTTTACTAGCACACTGCTAGTAGCTACTAGCGCTGACCTTAGTGACATAAATCAGCTGCCAAAAGGTGGCTTTTACCACATTGCTGACACAGAGTCTCTATGAAATTCAACATGTAACTCACTGTAAAGTACCACTAGTACTGGCATGTTATTAACTGATAGTGTACAGTTCTATACTTCTTTATTTTCTGTAATAAAATGCACTATATCTGCAGTGTTGGTTGTAGAAACTGGAACACAGATCAGAGTGTATTGTTTGTAGGCTGCTCGCTCTCACATGTGTGTGTTATGTACATGACCTAATGGTCTTATAATAAATTGTAGCTGAGAGATTGTGGAGTGCAGAAAGACGTCTCACACTCTCACACTCTCTCTCACACTCTCTCTCACACTCTCTCTCACACTCTCTCTCTCTCTCACACTCTCTCTCTCTCTCACACACTCACACACACTCTCACACACTCTCACACACTCTCACACACACACACACACACACACACACACACACACACACACACACACACACACACACACACACACACACACACACACACACACACACACACACACACACACACACACACACACACACACACTAAACTAGAGATACTATAATCTGGGAGCATCGGTTTATCAGTAAATATTGCATACAGAAATTGTGTGTGTGTGTGAGAGAGATATACAAGTGGGCGTGGTCTGTACCAGAGGATCTTGTGTCTCTGCTAGAGGTGTAACACAATGCTATTATCTGTATCTGTTTACAGCACAAACTGTTTTTGTATTCGGGTTTAAACAGGAAGTGGGCGTGGTCTGTACCAGAGGGTTTTTCATGTGAACCCTATCACTATGCCCTGAGAAACAGTGAACAAATCAGGCTTCTGCAAAAAGAAAACATTTCATACACAAATTATAACTTATTTATTGTAATTCATTCATTCATTCATTTCTTTGGTTTGTCTTATTATATAACTTTATTAAACTCCTGAACCAGACGTCCTGTGGAACTTTCTGGAAAGTTTTCTATCTTCTATCTAATGTGACTGAGTAAAAAAGCTAACTATGTTTCAAAACAACAATGTCTTTCCCAAATCAACAAACTGTTATTTACCGTTGACAACAACAGCCACCTAATAATATTTGATCAGATTTACTTTAGCTTTTGTGTTTGTTACATTCCGGAAAGATCAGAAAAGTTCACTGGACACGCTATCAGAATCTGATATCACACACACACACACAGAGAGAGAGAGAGAGAGAGAGAGAGATTTAATAAACGCAACAACATCCAGTTTTCATCTGTGGTAATTTTAATTGTAGTTTTTCTCCCTTTTTTCTCCCTGTTGCTGCGAGAGCAGAGCTTCAGGTTCGTAACTCACTTTGTTGTTTCCTAAATTATGGTAGATGAAGGAATATGATCTCTTGGACTCCTACTTGTAGCTTACTGTATTTCAGTGTCAGTGAGGGAAACTTACTGCTAGAAGTAAATGCCTCGTTTTGCTATCTATACTTGAGCCAGTATATAAAATACAACAAATTCACTGAATATTCACCAACCAAAATGTTTACAAACCAAGCCAACTAGTCTCTTTATATAATGAAGGCATACAATCAGCTTCATTCAATAAGTCTTTTTAGCATTGGATTATCTCTCTAATCTATAAAAAAGGTGATGAATAAAGATGATCTGGACAACTGGAGGCAAATAAGTTGAATGAATATTGACTATAAAATCTTTGCTATAGTCATTGCAAATAGTCTGAATGAAACGGTGGATAAAATGCTAGAAACAGAGCAAACTTGCGCTAGAAAAGGAAGGTACATGTGGGACAACCTAGGATGTGGAAGAGATCTGAGTCCAAATGTTTCTGACAGAGAAGTCTTTATTGTTGCTCTGGATCAGAAGAAAGCTTTGGACTTCATATCAGGAGAAGACTTCTGGTGTGTGATGAGGCATTTCATTATTCTTGAAGGCTTCATTGTGATTATAAAGTTATTCTAGGCCAAATCAAATGTCCAGATAAATGTTAATGGTCAGCTGAGTGATGAATTTGAGATCCGTAGGGGTGTTAAACAAGGTTGTCCTTTAAGCTTTGCCCTTTATGTCCTTGCAATCAGTCCTCTTTTGCAGAAAATTCAAACCCACCAAAGACTACAAGGAGCAAGAACTGCGTCTAACAAAGAAATAAAGAGATCTGCTTATGGAAAGCTTTCAACTAGAAAAGTAGAATTCAAATAATAAAGCCCTTCGTTTTATCCAAATGACTATTCTTAGCCACTGTTTTTCCATCAGACGATAAAAGTCAAATCCGTTGAACAAAATGTGTGTACGTTTTATCTGGGGAAGCAACAGAGAAGTCCCAATGAGGAAAGTTTTATTCAGATAGAAAGAAAAAGGAGGACTGAATGCAATAGAGCTAGGGATTAAATGAAAGGTTGCATTCTGTAAAAACAGGCCGCTGTACAGAGAAACGCAGTCTGGATAAGTGCCATAAAGACACGGAGCAAGAAGAGAGGAAGAGCGAGACAAATAGTCCAGTTTCTAAACTCCTATACGGAGATTTGAAAGAAAAATTTGGAAATGAAAGAAAACAGCCACTATTTATGGAGCAGATAATCACTACACTTTTCGATCATGGTAGACTTGAAAAAAATTAATAATAAATAAAACTTCTTCTAAACAATTGTACATGCTAAAAAATGTGTAGTAATGAATATATCAGTATAATTACTAATCATTATTTCATATTTACTACAATATCTATTTTGAAATCACGATTTTTTAAAAATGTTTTGTTATTGTTTTTGTTGCCGAGGTGCATTATGGGAGAATTCCAAAGTTCCACTGCATCCTGTACGTGTCTCTTAGTTCAATACTTTGTTCTTTACGTGTTTTTCACAAGTTGAAGAGCAGAAAATTAGGATGAAATAAATAATTTAATAAAAATAGAAACCACAAAAGAAGCAAAGCCAGCGTGTTAAGGTTATAAATGCCAATCCCAGTGTAGACTCTGGAGATGTGCCGTTCATGAAGGAGGAGTCGATTCTTCCAAACGACTCTTTTAGGTGAAGTGGCATATAGGAGCGTTTTGGAGTCTTTTCTTTTTCTTTTCTTTTCAGGCATGTAGACAATGCTGTTAGTCGTGCAGTGTGACTACGCCACCCTGTTATACAGGGAAATGAACCCCATCGCCCAGAAAGGGGCACACAAGTTCATCTTTCAGTAAACGGACACAAAGACATGGATACACGTACAAATGATATCTTTATTTAACACTGCAGTATCAAAAAAAAAAATTAATTAAAATGTACTGAGCATAACTACATGGTCACACTGGCGTGTTCCCACAGGCCTGAGCACATGAACAGGACACACAGGCAGCCTACAGGGTCGAGGCTTATCAGTGGCAGAGAGGCTGGATACCAACTCAATCTCCTCCTGTAAGAAAAGTCTTTTATCACCACGTGCACCCACCCAGCTCTCTCTCACACACACACACACACCACACCAGAAACACCACCACCACAATGGAGAGAAGGTGGGGAGATAGCCATCTGCCCTGGGTCTCCACTCCTAAACACAAAGAGAAATTAGGTACAACCCCAAAACACACAAAAACACCACAGTTCAAAATAATACAACAATTAAACCAAAAGAAATAACTACAGCAAAAGAAATGGTCCTTTAATGACTCAAAATTAGTTACCAATAAACCAGGAAGCTAAGCCTAACTAGTACTGACAACTCCAAAGGTAGAGCACACACCCACACACAACCACACACACACATACAGGCTACTGGTAAAAATCAGAATAATTTCATTAATGACAGCTGTATGATAATTACTTTTGAACATGAGATTGAATGTGCTTGGTTCATTCTGAACACAACCACACCCCCAATTATGCAACCAGATTAGTGTAACGTTTATTTTTCCTATTTTTCCCTAAAATGTTTCTGATGATTTATCACTTAATTTTTATATGTTGTAATTTCACATTGATGGTGTAAAAAGTTCTAATATGATTTATCTTGGTTTCATTTTTTTACACCACAAAAACCTGCCATTTTAACAGCATGTATAGACTTTTTATATCCCTTGTAAGTAGCTTTAAATATGAGTTTCTCAGGTGGCTGTACATCCGAGAATCTTTTCATATGGTTGTATATATGTACTTACTTAACTGTGGCCATGTCAAGTATGTGTTCTTGTTATAAAAACATGTTTATCCATTTTTTTTGTACTTTGCTGGCATTGTGTCTGTCATTTGTTTTATTCAGGTCTCATGGTAGAGTCTATGTTTGCTACGTGCTGCAGCAGCCTCCTTGGGTGCAAAGTGTGTGTAGAGCAGAGGCAGGAGACTTCTGACCAGTGCATGAGGTGCCGAGGAGTTTCTTTCAACACTAATGTGCATAGGGTTGCTGGGCTCTCTGAAGTCTTGAGTGTACAACAAGACACAGTTTATGTTTGACGACACAACTATCTGTTTTCTATCTGTCATGTTAAGGTTATGTTCTTCATGCTATATTGAGCAAAAATTTGCCATTAGTATTTTTTATCCAAAATTAGTACTTTACAATGAAAGTACAGTACAGTAAAGTGTAGCACAGTTTTACAGAAAACTCTGTTGCTGTTATTTAGTGTGAACTTATGAACCACTCTTGCAAGCTTAAACCACTCACCATGAATTAAGGCCTCCTTGATTGGGTAATTAAGCTGATTATTTGTTTCTGGCCACATTCTCTCAACTGTGTGGCTCTGTTGGAGGAAAATGTTGCTTAATATCATGTGCATATTAACAAAATAAGACATTCTATTGATATAAACCCAAGAATCAACTTTCTCACTTTTTATACACTTTCATCCAGCAATCCCAAAATCACCTGTGCTGACTGAGTTTGCAGATAAGGCAGACTTGCTTGATTGTGTGTGTACTTTGCAAGCTGTTCTTGGATAAAAAGTGTGAGATAAAACTCTTTCCTGTGATCGACTCTTACTTGATCCCATAATCCAAGTCCAGTACAAATTTAACTGGAAAATACAACATGGTGCTGGTCTCATTTCTTGCAGCATAGCACACAGTCTCAGAACAGGCCTAGTTAATCGGTGACAATCCAGGGCCAAGGCCAGGGAGCAGACAAGCAGGCTAAACTGACCGTCTGCTAGCTGCACTGAGTCGTCACTTAGGTTCCACCGTATTGAGACTGTGTCTGTTCCCCGAGCTAAACAAAATTATAGACATACTCAGACAGTTTGTTTTAGTAACCTAATTAACATAAAATTAAATCAAACCGAATGCATCGCCAGCACCGTTGATCTGAAGCTAGGACTGTTGAATATTAGATCTCTTACGTCTAAAGCGCTTATTGTTAATGAAACCATTACTGATCAGGAGTTTGATGTACTGTGTTTAACAGAAACGTGGATTAAACCAAACGAGTTTGTAGCATTAAATGAAGCTAGTCCTCCCGGGTACAGTAATATAGATCAGCCCCGTCTAACTGGCAGAGGAGGAGGCGTCGCAGTTATTTATTATGATAAACTAGGTGTCACACAAAAACCTAGTCATAAATTCAACGCATTTGAAGTTCTTTATACTAACATAACATACGTAGCCACTAAAAATAAGTCTACCCAGGTGATTCCACTAATTATTATTCACAGACCCCCAGGGCCATATTCTGAATTCCTATGTGAATTTGCGGATTTCATCTCTAGCCTGGTTGTTTCTTTAGACAAGTTTGTTTCTCATTAATTGTTGGTGACGTTAATATTCATTTTGATAATCCAGAAGAACCTCTGAGAACAGCAGTTGTATCCATTCTAGATTCAGTAGGGGTTAATCAGAATATAATAAAACCCACCCATAGTGGTGGTCACACTCTTGATTTAATACTAACATTCGGATTAAATATAGAAAATATAGTCTCATGTCCACAGTCTGAAGCTATCTCAGATCATTACCTCATCTCATTTAAAATGTGTATTAATCATAGTATATGCACCTTGCCACGTCACCGTGTCAAACGTACTTTCACATCAACAACTGCACAGAGTTTTATCAGTAATCTCCCAGATTTATCAACCATTATTAGATCACCGTCTGATCCCGAAGAACTTGACCAGGCAACTGAATGCTTAGAATCAATGTTCTGCAACTCCCTACATAAGGGAGCTCCACTTAAAAGAAAAATAATTAGGGAGAAAAAGCTAGCACCCTGGTATATAGCGATCACACACGAACTTTAAAACAGACCACTGAAAAACTAGAACGTAAATGGCATCAAGCTAAATCAGTAGTATTTCAAATAGCGTGGAAGGAGAGCCTTTTGAGCTATAGGAAAGCTCTTAGTGCTGCTAGATCAATGTATCTCTCAACCCTAATTGAAGATAACAGAAATAATCCTAGATTCTTATTTAATACTGTAGCAAAATTAACTAGAAATAAGACCACAATAGAAACACGCACACAATCATTATATAGCAGCGATGATTTCATGATTTTTTTTTTCCTATAAAGCATTGAATGGTCTCGCGCCAGAGTACCTGAGCAAACTTTTGGTCTTTTATGATCTGCCACGCCTACTCAGATCAAAAGGTTTAGGCTATTTGTTAAAATGTTCAATTCAATTCATAACAAAAAGATTTGAGAGGCCCACTTTTAATATAAAACAAGTTTCATAATGTGAAAATGCACTGTTCTATTTTTACTGTTTACTGTTTTACTGCAGAATCACTTAAAAATCCACCATTAAATATTGTTCAGTTTCATAAACATTGCTCACACACACACACACACAGAGCCAGCCCTTCCTGCTCTGCAGAGTAAACCGTTAGACAGTACCAGTGAAAGTAAATCACAGCAGCTCCATTTTGTGTCGAGGGGAAAATAAACCATTTCAGGAGTAAAAACACAGTGAGTATTTAAATCTAAAGCTATAATATATAAACACACTGAAGTGACACTAAATGCAGAAGAGTTTTGTCGGTTTGTACTGAAGTTTTAATGTACACAGGTTGTTTTAGGACTTGATACTTGATACTATTTCCTGTAAGTGAACTCTGTGCTGATACAGGGTTTGATTTAACACACCGAAGTTGGAGTGAAGTAAACGTGTGTCCTGCTGTAATCTGGAGAAGGAAACATGACCTCCAACATGAGAGTGTCTGGAAAACTGGACATAAAAAAATATGAGAGGTGAGTTACTTTTCCATTCACCAGCAATAAATACACACCGTCTCATGGGAACAGATCTGTATCTCTAAACACTCACTAGTTAACAGAGGAACTAAACTTTGCTTTAAGGTGTTTAATAGCAGTGAATATATCACTGATCTGATGTAAGAACAGTTTAGAGAAATCATTCACTGAGAGAAGAGTAAAAAGGACTGTGTAATGTGTAGCATAAGAGCAGCATAGCTTTGAGTCAGTGAACTCTACAGGCTTTAAGACCCAGCTGAGTCAGTTAGCTGTGATTGGGACTCCTGACATCAGAGTAATTCCTGAGGTATGAGGCGAGTCTCCTGTTTGAATAAGTGTGCAGACTGTAGCTGAATTAAAAAGATGGAATTATTGGTGTTTAATGATGAACACATTGTTTAACAGTGCTGAGACAGCAGAGTATTAATTATTGCTGATATTTCTGTTGTAATTCTAGAATGATGGAGGGAAAGAGATCAGACTCACCAGAACCCAGCTGTGTGTCCATGAAGAGTGACGTGTCAATGGATCGTCCAATTAACTTCAGAGACAGAGACAGTTCTACTGATGTGAGGTCAGTATAGTGAGGTGTTTTACGGCAGTGTTCCACCTGATCAAACTCACTCGTCTCATTATGAAGCCCTTCATGAGCTTTATCAGGTGTTGAAGAAGTTAAAAATCAAGGTAGGGCTGAATCCTTAAATAAAGTATTCATGGCTGAATATTCAATACTCTCTCTTGAATGTAATCAGTGATGTATTCTGTTGCACTACTTTAAAATAGTAACTTATTCAGATTAGTTTTTAGAATGCTTTTAGATTACATATTTTAAAGGCACAGTTGGAAGCATTATGATGTGGTTTTGGTCATTTTTGTCTCATTTTGCTTCTTATTATTCAGTGATTTGTGTTGGTAGCTTGCTGTTTCTTATGCAAAGCCCTGCTAAATAATGAGTTTGTTAATTACTTGTTCACTGCATACAGTTAAAAGCTACGAAATGGACTGACAATACCAGATAAATCCCTTCACATTCACACACATTAGGTATTAAGTATTGTGTAATAAATTTAGCTTGTTTGCCTCGCACCTCCAGGGTTGGGGTTCAAATCCTTCCTCTGCCATGTATGTGTCTCCCCATGCTTCAGGGGTTTCCTTCCCAGTCCAAAGTCATGTGTCGTAGGCTGACTGGCATTTCCAAATTGTCCATAATGTATGAATGGGTGTGTGATTGTGCACTGCAATTGGCACCATATCCATGTCCTCACCTTGTGCCCTGTGTTCCCTGGGATAGGCTCCAGGCTCCTCGTGACCCTGTGTAGGATAAGCAGTACAGAGAATGTATGGGTGGATGGATGGATGGATGGATCTTGGATTGGTTAACAATATCTATAGGAATAATCCGCGTATGTTGTGATCAGGTGTGTGGGAAGATGCTTGAAGCAAGCTGGGGCTGCCTACCAAAAGTAAAAGTGTAAATCTATTTTTTTTCTCACAGCATTATAACTCGTCAGTCTTGATCATGACAACTGGTCTTAACACTCCAACCACTCGCTTTTCAGCTCATTTGCATTTTCATTTTAAAAGTGTTTCTAACCTATTAACCACATCATTCAACATGTCAAGTTCAGCTGGCATCAAAGATTCATGTAGTCAGAGGAAACAACTGACTACAAAACACTTTGAAACACTTTGTTAGCAAATGGCTGAAAGCAAAGCAGTGTAGACGAGTTAATCTCATTTCCCCTCTAATTTTTATTGATTTAGTTTATTGTAGGCTAACTGTAATCACATAGGCCTAGTGGTTAAACAACCACTAACTTCACAGCTGCAGTGTTATAATCAAACTTTGACATATTACTTCTATTTGAGTAACTGAAACTCTTTTCTGCTGCTTATTTGCCTTTTTTCCTTGCCAAATTTCGGCTTTTAGGTTTTAGAGTGAGTGTCCTTCCTCAACAAGTAGTTACTCAATAAATAATTCAAATATATATAAACGCAATCTAAAGATTTGAAGCTATAATATATAAACACAGTGAGTATCTAAATCTAAAGCTATAATATATAAACACAGCGAGTATCTAAATCTAAAGCTATACCATATAAACACACTGAGTATCTGAATCTAAAGCTATAATATATAAACACAGTGAGGATCTAAATCTAAAGCTATAATATATAAACACATTGAGTATCTAAATCTAAAGCTATAATATATAAACACATTGAGTATCTAAATCTAAAGCTATAATATATAAACACAGTGAGTATCTAAATCTAAAGCTATAATATATAAACACACTGAGTATCTAAATCTAAAGCTATAATATATAAACACAGCGAGTATCTAATTCTAAAGCTATAATATATAAACACAGTGAGTATCTAATTCTAAAGCTATAATATATAAACACAGTGAGTATCTAATTCTAAAGCTATAATATATAAACACATTGAGTATCTAATTCTAAAGCTATAATATATAAACACAGTGAGTATCTAAAGCTATAATATATAAACACAGTGAGTATCTAATTCTAAAGCTATAATATATAAACACAGTGAGGATCTAAATCTAAAGCTATAATATATAAACACAGTGAGTATCTAATTCTAAAGCTATAATATATAAACACAGTGAGTATCTAATTCTAAAGCTATAATATATAAACACAGTGAGTATCTAAAGCTATAATATATAAACACAGTGAGTATCTAACTCTAAAGCTATAATATATAAACACAGTGAGTATCTAAATCTAAAACTATAATATATAAACATAGCGAGTATCTAGATCTAAAGCTATAATATATAAACACAGTGAGTATCTAAATCTAAATTTATAATATATAAACACAGTGAGTATCTAAATCTAAATTTATAATATATAAACACAGTGAGTATGTAAATCTAAAGCTATAATATATAAACACAGTGAGTATCTAAATCTAAAGCTATAATATATAAACACAGTGAGTATCTAAATCTAAAGCTATAATATATAAACACAGTGAGTATCTAAATCTAAAGCTATAATATATAACCACAGTGAGGATCTAAATCTAAAGCTATAATATATAACCACAGCGAGTATCTAAATCTAAAGCTATAATATATAAACACACTGAGTATCTAAATCTAAAGCTATAATATATAAACACAGTGAGTATCTAAATCTAAAGCTATAATATATAAACACACTGAGTATGTAGATCTAAAGCTATAATATATAAACACATTGAGTATCTGAATCTAAAGCTATAATATATAAACACAGTGAGGATCTAAATCTAAAGCTATAATATATAAACACAGTGAGTATCTAAATCTAAAGCTATAATATATAAACACAGTGAGTATCTACATCTAAAGCTATAATATATAAACACAGCGAGTATCTAGATCTAAAGCTATAATATATAAACACAGTGAGTATCTTAATCTAAAGCTACAATATATAAACACAGTGAGGTTATAAATCTAAAGCTATACCATATAAACACACTGAGTATCTGAATCTAAAGCTATAATATATAAACACAGTGAGGATCTAAATCTAAAGCTATACTATATAAACACAGTGAGTATCTAAATCTAAAGCTATAATATATAAACACATTGAGTATCTAAATCTAAAGCTATAATATATAAACACACTGAGTATCTAAATCTAAAGCTATACTATATAAACACAGTGAGGATCTAAATCTAAAGCTATAATATATAAACACAGTGAGTATCTAATTCTAAAGCTATAATATATAAACACAGTGAGTATCTAATTCTAAAGCTATAATATATAAACACATTGAGTATCTAATTCTAAAGCTATAATATATAAACACAGTGAGTATCTAAAGCTATAATATATAAACACAGTGAGTATCTAATTCTAAAGCTATAATATATAAACACAGTGAGGATCTAAATCTAAAACTATAATATATAAACATAGCGAGTATCTAGATCTAAAGCTATAATATATAAACACAGTGAGTATCTAAATCTAAAGCTATAATATATAAACACAGTGAGTATCTAAATCTAAAGCTATAATATATAACCACAGTGAGTATCTAATTCTAAAGCTATAATATATAAACACAGTGAGTATCTAAAGCTATAATATATAAACACACTGAGTATCTAACTCTAAAGCTATAATATATAAACACAGTGAGTATCTAAATCTAAAACTATAATATATAAACACAGCGAGTATCTAGATCTAAAGCTATAATATATAAACACAGTGAGTATCTAAATCTAAAGCTATAATATATAAACACACTGAGTATCTAAATCTAAAGCTATAATATATAAACACAGTGAGTATCTAAATCTAAAGCTATAATATATAAACACACTGAGTATGTAGATCTAAAGCTATAATATATAAACACAGTGAGTATCTAAATCTAAAGCTATAATATATAAACACAATGAGTATCTGAATCTAAAGCTATAATATATAAACACAGTGAGGATCTAAATCTAAAGCTATAATATATAAACACAGTGAGTATCTAAATCTAAAGCTATAATATATAAACACAGTGAGTATCTGAAGCTATAATATATAAACACATTGAGTATCTGAATCTAAAGCTATAATATATAAACACAGCGAGTATCTAGATCTAAAGCTATAATATATAAACACAGTGAGGATCTAAAACTAAAGCTATATTATATAAACACAGTGAGTATCTAAATCTAAAGCTATAATATATAAACACAGTGAGTATTTAAATCTAAAGCTATAATATATAAACACAGTGAGTATCTAAATCTAAAGCTATAATATATAAACACAGTGAGTATCTAAATCTAAAGCTATAATATATAAACACAGTAAGTATCTAATTCTACTGTATGGATTAGTTATACTGACAGATCTTGTGAGTTTCAAGAGCAATTACTTAAGAATTCTACAGTAGAATAAAATGATCTTTATGGTGAGCATAGAGGAGCTCGCTGTGAACTGATCTGACTGGGTTTGATTGTCTACCAGTTTGAAATGTCCCTTTTATAATGAATCAAAATAGCCTCCTGGTTCAATTACATTGCTAGATTCACTGATTTTGAAGAGCAATAAATTTAAATTTCTAGAGTTAAATTCTACTTTCTACTTTATATTTCTAAATTAATTCCTTTCTATTGTAAGCATAGAGTAGGTCACTGTATACTGATTTGAGTGGGTTTGAGATTTGAAATGTCCATTTTATTTCAGCATTATGTAAGGAAACATTAATATTTAATAATATAATAAAAATTAATATAATGTGAATATATTATAATTAATATAATTTTTTTTGGTGTCAGAGACTTCCTCTGTGAAATGTTCCATCTATATATTTTGAAATGTATCCATGGTTAGATTTATAATAATAATATTTTATATTATTATATTAATATATATTTTATATTATTATACTTTATATAATAATATTTTTAATAATAATAATGAAGTTTCTTAAATGATGTTTTTATTTTTATTTGCCTTAATGATTTATACTGTCTCTACAAACTTGATCGATTTTGCCCATTATTTAAAAGTAAAGGCGCAAATATAAAAACATTTACCCTGGATACTCATAAATACTGTGACCTGTTGTGTGTTGGTTTTGTTATTTATTTAAATGTCAGTTTGTATATAAGTAGCTTTGGGTGTGTAGGAGCTCGCGGACGCTCGCTTTCGGTGTTATTACCGCTAAGTGTCTAAAAGCCGCGCCCCTGAATTGCACGAGCGGCCTGATTAACCGTAGTTTCAGGAAGAGCGGCTGCTTTAACCGCAGTGTCCTGTAGGAGTTATAAAATCATGCAGGATTGCTCCCTTGTGCAGCAGCTGTCCTGGACATTCCTGCATGTTTCTGTTGTACTGAAGGCTCTGTTCTAAAACCTCTAGGAATATCCTGCACAGTTTGTTCATGCATGTTACCACATTCGTCATTTTCCCTGCTAGCAGATGCAGAATTTGAATCCTGGCTTTCATTAGTCTGAGGAGTGTGCTTTTGAGAAGTTCAGTAATTGCACTCTGTGCTGCTTTGGTACCCTTTGGCAGAAGAAGGGACTCCGTAGTGTTTACTGTGGGAAACTGAGCCTCATTTGATTATTAAAAGTGATAAGTTTAGTTATTTACTATGTTTCTGTAGTTATGAGTTAAATTATGATAGTTAATCATTGCACCGATGTTGGAGTGAAGTAAACGTGTGTCCTGCTGTAATCTGGAGAAGGAGACATGACCTCCAACATGAGTGTGTCTGGAAAACAGGACTTAAAGAAAGATGAGAGGTGAGTTACTTTTCCATTCACCAGCAATAAATACACACCGTCTCATGGGAACAGATCTGTATCTCTAAACACTCACTAGTTAACAGAGGAACTAAACTTTGCTTTAAGGTGTTTAATAGCAGTGAATATATCACTGATCTGATGTAAGAACAGTTTAGAGAAATCATTCACTGAGAGAAGAGTAAAAAGGACTGTGTAATGTGTAGCATAAGAGCAGCATAGCTTTGAGTCAGTGAGGTTGTAGTAGATTTATAAACTGGGGTAGTAATTTGCTTAAGGTTAAAGTGATCAGGAATGTGTGTCAGAGAGACCATGTGATCTAAACCTGGTCATCTAAAATATGCTTCACTACAATATTCCCCAGAGCATGTTTGGTAACAATCTAATCCATATATCATAGTGAACAGTGTGGTGACATTGTAAATCATATAGGTTTAGAACACAACATTTACAGTATATGTTTACAGCCATGTGTGCGTTTTCTTCCCACACACACACCTACACTCACACATATATATTGTGAGACCACCTGGCAACTTGGCAGAGAATTGGAAGGTCTGGTTCAGAAATTCGAAGTGTACCTCATTGCTAGCGGCGTGGCAGAGAAACCAGAAACAGTGCAGTGTGCTACCTTTCTTCATATTGCGGGTGAAGAAGCCATTAAAGTGTACAACACATTCCAGTTCACGGAGTGAGACGTGAATAAAATCAAGGAACTAAAAAAGAAATTCAAAGAATATTGCGAGCCCAGAAAGAATCTACCATATATTCGCCATATGTTTTTCACGAGAGCGCAAGGCTCAGGAGAAACAATTGATGAATACGTCACAGATCTTAAACACACGGCGAAAGACTGTGAATTCGGAGATTTGACTAATTCGCTTATCAGGGGTAGAATCGTATGCGAGATAAAAGACGACAATGTTCGTGCAAGGCTGTTGCGTGAGGCAGACCTCACGTTGAAAAAAGTGATAGACACCTGCAGGGCCAACGAGATAACGTCAAATCAAATGAAAATGCTAGTTGAAGAAGTTGACATGAACAAGATAAGCAGTGTCAGAAACACAAATAAAAGAGGAGGCAAAACAGTGCAACGTGAACAGAAAAGTAAACTGCCCACAATGGAAAGTCAACACAAGGCACATGCGAAATGTTCGAGATGTGGTTATCAGCATGAATACAAAAAGTACCCAGCTTATGGACAAACTTGCAAAGCCTGTAATAAAAGAAACCACTTTGCAAAAATGTGCAAAACACAAGTCTCTACAAAAAAAAATAAAATACAGGCAGTAGATCAAGGTGAACAACGTGATGAAAAAGATGACTTCATTGTAGGAACCATTGAGGTGCAAACAACTCAAACAATGAAAAATGTGCACACGGTCACCACTGAAACACAAAGTCAAAAGGACAAATGGACTGAAAGCCTGAGAATGAACAACAAGAGTGTCACGTTTAAACTAGATACAGGGGCCGCATGTAATATAATATCCCACAATGTGTTCAAGTCACTGGAAACACAAAGAAAACTAAAAAATCCACCTGTCACTTAATTACATATTCTGGCAACAAGATGTCGCCTGTGGGACAAGTACAACTTACCTTCACCTACAGAAAACAAAAGCACAACATCCAATTTCAAGTAGTCGACGGCAACGTACCTGCAATTCTTGGACGCATAACCTGTGAAACGTTAGGAATAGTGAGAAGAATATATGAAATAAAGGCTGAAGATGACCCCTTGAAAGACTTTGATGACCTGTTTTCTGGCCTTGGTTGCTTACCAATTGAGCATCACATTAAAACAGACCCCAATGTTTCACCAGTGATTCATCTACCAAGAAAGGTTCCTGTAGTCCTCAAGGACAAAATAGTTGAAGAGCTACACAAGATGGAAAGTATGGGAGTAATAGCAAAGCAAACAGATCCAATAGACTGGGTGAACAGCATGGTAACAGTAGTGAAACCGAACAAGATACGTATATGTATGGATCCACAAGACCTTAATAAAGCAATAAAGCGTGAACATTACCCTCTACTGACAGTGGAAGAAGTGGTATCCAGCATGCCAAATGCAAAGATATTCTCTGTCCTGGACGCTAATCAAGGATTCTGGCAAATAAAACTAGATAATGAGAGTTCGAAACTCTGCACATTCAATACGCCAATAGGAAGGTATAGATTTCTTCACTTACCGTTTGGTGTGTTTTCAGCCAGTGAAGTCTTCCAGCGTGCAATTGCACAGATGTTAGAAGGTCTTGAAGGTGTGATCAAAGTCATAGATGACATCCTAGTATGGGGAGAAACAACAGAAGAACATGATCGCAGACTCATCAAGCTGCTGGAAAGAGGAAGAGAATGGAATCTAAAACTAAACAAGAGCAAGTGCCAGACAAGAACGTCAAAGATAGGATATCTTGGACACATCATCTCAGAAGATGGTATCAAGCCAGATGATGAAAAGGTGAGAGCAATCGTGCAAATGCCACCGACTGAAAACAGACAAGCACTCGAATCTATCCGACATCAGTGCTCCTCTTCGAAAACTGTTAGAAGATGATGTTCAGTGGCACTGGGAGGAAGAGCAACAAAAAAAACAAAAAATTTACTAGTAAATGCACCAACACTGAAATTCTTTGATGTACAGAAACCAGTGACACTTTCAGTTGATGCCAGCTCAGAAGGGATCGGTGCAGTCATTCTGCAAGATAAAAAGCCAGTGGCTTATGGATCTTGAAAAAGAGCTGCTTGCCATAGTCTATGGATGCGAAAAAGCAGTCCAAACCGTAAAAAACCTGTTAAAGAAAGCTTTTCCATTTGCTACTCTGGTCATTGTTCAATTCAAAGAGGCTCAGGGGTATAAAAATGTGTATTATACAATGTAATGGGAGGCTCTTCCATCAGAGGGATGCTTTACCATCGAGCCTCCTATGCCCGCAACTCTGCCCTTTGACTCTGTAAGTTCTCTTCATTTTTATTCTTCGTATATTGTGCATTTGTGTTTTGTACAATAAACCCATTCTTTACTTTATCTCCAAATACTCAGTAGTTCTTCTGTATGAAAATATGTTGTATTAAGAGTCCATGACTAGTCTGATTAGTATGGTTATTAGAAATAGTTTCCTAGATAAAATTTTAGTATGTTAGAAATGTTTGAAAGCAACCTCTGACAAGCCAATATAAGAGACTAATACTTGCAAGTTTAAATAAAACCTCTGATAAGTAAATAGGAAAGGTCTAGGTTTGCATGTCGATAGAAACCTCTGAACTGACAGAATAATTATTTAATAAATATAAAAGCCTCTGAAATAAGAATGTCGTTTTATAATGAAAGCTTTGGATATAGGTGTTTTAGATTAAATACAATTGGAACACTGATATATTACACTTCTAGCAATAACTAGAAGATTATTCTTTGGAGTCAGATAATTAAGTTTTATAAATCAGAGTCAGATATTTAAATGATAAAACTTAAACCTTCAACCTTCAGCTGCACCTATTCTGTTCCTTAGTCATAGGAGAGCAGCAGGCTAAGATAATACTTTATATAATTTATATTTTAGTCCTACAAACTCTACAGGCTTTAAGACCCAGCTGAGTCAGCTAGCTGTGATTGGGACTCCTGACATCAGAGTAATTCCTGAGGTATGAGGCGTATCTCCTGTTTGAATAAGTGTGCAGACTGTAGCTGAATTAAAAAGATGGAATTATTGGTGTTTAATGATGAACACATTGTTTAAACTTGCTAAGACTAGGCATGAAACGAGGAAAAGTGGAGACGACAGAGGAGACTCTGTGATTAGAAAAGAATGTTTCTCAGAAAAGTAGGGCTAATAGAAACTGTATGCTCTATTAGGTAATAACACTTACTATACTGAGCTGGAGGGCTGTGGTGCTACAGAAGAACATTTATACCTGGAAAATGAATGACAATATAAATATTTTATTCATTAATTTATTAATTCAGTCATTCATTCAAAAATTTGTTACTAAATATGTTAGTGTCAATTAGGAAATCCTGAAATCAGTGTACTGTGTTAAGAGGATACTGTTAAAGGTGCAATTACTGATTATTACAGGCACACATTACCTAGAAATTTGAAGAACATGATAAGAAAATTCAATGGTAATGATCAGTGTATTATGTGGCTGAAAAAAAATCTGTTTGGAAATCTGCCTTCCAGACCGGAAGTGTTTGTTTGGTCCTAGAAACTCCCCAATGTCCCTTCATGCAGGCCAAATGAATCGAGGCTGCAGGATTTGTGCCGTAACGCTTCCTTATGATTATCTTAACTTTTTGGACTAATAAGTAAGCATGCTTTGAGGCAGTTAGGTTTCCCCCTCACTACTACCTCTGCTGCAGCCTAGTGTGTAAGGAGAGGTAGAGCTTTGTACGTCCAATCTCGATCCAATTGCCTGAAGAGCTTTGTGATCCATGACACCTGATATTTCTGTTGTAATTCTGCCACACATTACACGTTGCCTTATGAAAATCTGCTCTGGAGACAGAGAGTCATAGCACATCTTGTTCATTGTCTCATTACAGGATTACATCCTCATTTAATTTTCAACAATGGAATATAATTTTTCGACAAATTGTGAAGCAGATGTTCACAATCACTTTTTTTCCACACATTTCTTCTGTCTTGGCTTTGCTTCATTATTTCTCTGCCTTATGTGATTTGCTGCTGGTCAAGCTAGAAATGTTCATGTGTCATATGCTACACTAATTCAAAATCAATATAAAATCATAAACAATGTTATATTAGCATGCATATTTCTCTTAAATGTTTAGATCTAATCATATGTGTGTTCTAGAATGATGGAGGGAAAGAGATCAGACTCACTAGAACCCAGCTGTGTGTCCATGAAGAGTGACGAGTCAATGATACTTCCAGTTACCTTCAGAGACAGAGACAGTTCTACTGATGTGAGGTGAGTATAGTGAGGTGTTTTATAGCAGTGTTCCACCTGATCAAACTCACTGGTCTCATTATGAAGCCCTTCATGAGCTTTATCAGGTGTTGAAGCAGTAAAACACTAAACTGTGCAGTGCTGCAGCTCTCGGACTGGCAGTGAGGAAAACTGCTTTAAGAGTTCAGTTCAGCCTGCAGTCCCTGAGCTGGAGGGTCTGTGGTGCTACAGAAGAACATTTACACCTGGGAAATTAATGACTATGTAACTATTTTATTCATTTATTTTCGAAACATTTGATTCTAAACATTATAGTGTCAGTTAGGAAATCCATGACAGCAGTGTAGTGTTTTATGTGCATAGTGGCAAAGGTGCAATAATTGGTTTTTACATATACATATCACCTGTAAATTTGCAGAACATGTTACAATAAACAATGATCATTGCCATGGCCTCAGCACATGTGTATTGTATGGCTGAAAAAAGTTTGAAAATCTGCCTTTCAGACCAGATGTGCTTGCTTGGGCCTTGAGTCAGTCATATTATAGACACTCCACAACGTAACTTCACAATGCAGCAAAGCTCAGTTTCTTTTGTGAGGAAAGAAACATGGCAGAAGCCTATAAGGTTTAGGGTTGCCACCTTCAATAAGGTTTGCAAAAACAATCATGATTTCTATTTTGTATTTTTCCTCATCCCTCCAAAATTAGTTTCTGGTTACACCACTGGGAGCACAACTCACAACATGCTACTGAATTGTTTTTAGACTGACATCAAGTGCAGCACACATGCGTTGATTTTAATCCATGTTTCAGGATGCGGTCAGGCCAGCGACGATACAAACCGGAGTGCACATATATACACCAGTTTGCGGTAACTGCCTTTGGATGGCTACGCTGTTGGATCTGCTGTGAATTCTGGATAGTGTGAAAATGTTGAGCAGTAGTGTACCATAGACCGTTTCGATAATATTTTTTCCAATGAATTCAAATGTGTTTGACGTGTGCCGTAAAACTTTCTTCTGTTATGATTAACTTTTTGTAATATTAAGTAAGCATGCTTTGAGGCAGTTAGTTTCCCACTCACAAGCCTCATGCTCTGTATGCGACTACCTCTGCTGCTGCCTAGTGTGTAAGGAGAGGTAAAGCTTTTACTGAATATTAAATGGAAATATTACGATACACGATATAAGCAACAAATTCGTCTCGCCAGAGTTTTGTATTGTGATATTCAAGACAACAGTATTCTGCCTCATGCCTAGCTGAGACAGCAGAAAATTACACAAGGATTTTGGTCACATTCCCAATTAAATTCAGTAATGGAGAAAAAAAATATTTTACATATACAGTCACGTCCAGAAGTATATGGACAATGACAGAGTTTTTGTGATTTTGCCTTTATACATCACCACAGTGGATTTGAAATAAAACAATCAAGATGTGATCGAAGTGTAGACTATCAGCTTTATTTTAAGAGGTTCCTCAAAACTATGGCATTTACCATTTAGGAATTACAGCCATTTTAAGCAAAGAACCTCCATTTTCAGGGGCTCAAAGGTATTTGGACAATTGACTGACAAGAAGTTAATTAACCAGGTGCGGTCCATTCCCTCATTACTTCAAGACAAATGAAGCAGATAAAAGGTCTGGAGGTGATATCAGGTATTGAGTTGGCATTTGGCAGCTGTTCGACTGGAGCTACCAATATGAAGTCCAAGGAGATCTCAATGCAAGTGAAGGAGGCCATCATTAGGCTGAAAAAACAACATAAATCTATAAGAGAGATAGCAAAAAGCTTGGATGTGGCCAAATCAACAGTTGGGTACATTCTTAAAAAGAAAGAAAGCACTGGTGAGATCAACAACATCAAAAGGCCTGGAAGACCACAGAAGACAACTAAAGTGGATGATCGCAGAATCCTTTCCTTGGTGAAGAAAAACCCCTTCACAACATCAACAGAAGTCAAGAATACTCTGGAGAAGGTGGGCGTATCATTGTCAAAAGCTACAATCAAAAGACGCCTTCATGAATGTAAATACAGAGGGTTTACAAGAAGGTGGAAACCACTGGTAACATTCAAGAACAGGAAAGCCTGATTAGACTTTGCTAGAAAACATCTAACAAAGCCTCCCATGTTCTGGAATAAAATTCTTTGGACTGATGAATCCAAGATTAACTTGTACCAGAATGATGGGAAGAGAAAAGTATAGTGAAAGAAAGGAACAGCTCATGATTCAAAGTATACCACATCATGTGTAAAACATGGTGGAGGCAGTGTTATGGCATGGGCATGTATGGCTGCCAATGGAACAGGCTTACTGGTGTTTATTGATGATGTGACTGCTGACAGAAGTAGCAGGATGAATTCTGAGGTCTATAGGGCTATACTCTCTGCTCACATTCAGGCAAATGCTACAAAACTGATAGGATGCCTCTTCACAGTGCAGGTGGATAATGACCCTAAACATACTGCGAAAGCAATTCCGGACTTTTTGAAGGCAAAGAAATGGAATATTCTTCAATGGCCAAGTCAGTCGCCTGATCTCAACCCAATAGAGCATGCTTTTCACATATTGAAGACAAGACTGAAGGCAAAAAGACCCACAAACAAGCAGCAACTGAAGGTGGCTGCAGTGAAGGCCTGACAGCATCTCCAGGGAGGAAACTCAGAATTTGAGTTTTGAGAACATGGGCTCCAGACTTCAGGCAGTCATTGACTGCAAAGGATTTTCATCCAAGTATTAAAATTATGGTTATATTTACAATTATGTCGCTTTGTCCAAATACCTTTGAACCCCTGAAAATGGAAGTACTTTGTTGAAAAAGGCTGTAATTCCTAAATGGTAAATTCCATATTTTTGTATAACCTCTTAAAATAAAGCTGAAAGTCTACACTTTGATCACATCTTGATTGTTTTATTTCAAATCCATCGTGGTGGTGTACAGTCAGGTCCATAAATATTGGGACATCGACACAATTCTAACATTTTTGGCTCTATACACCACCACAATGGATTTCAAATGAAACGAACAAGATGTGCTTTAACTGCAGACTGTCAGCTTTAATTTGAGGGTATTTACATCCAAATCAGGTGAACGGTGTAGGAATTACAACAGTTTGCATATGTGCCTCCCACTTGTTAAGTGCCTCCCACTTGTCAAGTAATGGGACAATTGGCTTCTCAGCTGTTCCATGGCCAGGTGTGTGTTATTCCCTCATTATCCCAATTACAATGAGCAGATAAAAGGTCCAGAGTTCATTTCAAGTGTGCTATTTGCATTTGGAATCTGTTGCTGTCAACTCTCAAGATGAGATCCAAAGAGCTGTCACTATCAGTGAAGCAAGCCATCATTAGGCTGAAAAAACAAAACAAACCCATCAGAGAGATAGCAAAAACATTAGGCATGGCCAAAACAACTGTTTGGAACATTCTTAAAAAGAAGGAACGCACCGGTGAGCTCAACAATACCAAAAGACCCCGGAAGACCACGGAAAACAACCGTGGTGGATGACCGAAGAATTCTTTCCCTGGTGAAGAAAACACCCTTCACAACAGTTGGCCAGATCAAGAACACTCTCCAGGAGGTAGGTGTATGTGTGTCAAAGTCAACAATCAAGAGAAGACTTCACCAGAGTGAATACAGAGGGTTCACCACAAGATGTAAACCATTGGTGAGCCTCAAAAACAGGAAGGCCAGATTAGAGTTTGCCAAACGACATCTAAAAAAGCCTTCACAGTTCTGGAACAACATCCTATGGACAGATGAGACCAAGATCAACTTGTACCAGAGTGATGGGAAGAAAAGAGTATGGAGAAGGAATGGAACTGCTCATGATCCTAAGCATACCACCTCATCAGTGAAGCATGGTGGTGGTAGTGTCATGGCGTGGGCATGTATGGCTGCCAATGGAACTGGTTCTCTTGTATTTATTGATGATGTGACTGCTGACAAAAGCAGCAGGATGAATTCTGAAGTGTTTCGGGCAATATTATCTGCTCATATTCAGCCAAATGCTTCAGAACTCATTGGACAGCGCTTCACAGTGCAGATGGACAATGACCCAAAGCATACTGCAAAAGCAACCAAAGAGTTTTTGAAGGGAAAGAAGTGAACTGTTATGCAATGGCCAAGTCAATCACCTGACCTGAATCCGATTGAGCATGCATTTCACTTGCTGAAGACAAAACTGAAGGGAAAATGCCCCAAGAGCAAGCAGGAACTGAAGACAGTTGCAGTAGAGGCCTGGCAGAGCATCACCAGGGATGAAACCCAGCGTCTGGTGGTGTCTATGCATTCCAGACTTTGGGCTGTAATTGACTGCAAAGGATTTGCAACCAAGTATTAAAAAGTGAAAGTTTGATTTATGATTATTATTCTGTCCCATTACTTTTGGTCCCTTAACAAGTGGGAGGCACATATGCAAACTGTTGTAATTCCTACACCGTTCACCTGATTTGGATGTAAATACCCTCAAATTAAAGCTGACAGTCTGCAGTTAAAGCACATCTTGTTCGTTTCATTTGAAATCCATTGTGGTGGTGTATAGAGCCAAAAATGTTAGAATTGTGTCGATGTCCCAATATTTATGGACCTGACTGTATAAAGGCAAAATCACAAAAACTCTGCCATTGTCCAAATACTTCTGGACCTGACTGTATGACTCCAATAGCATATGCTAAGGCATTAATAGTGAAAATAAAAATTAAATGCGATCACTTTAAAAAATTTGAATCACCCTTTCTGAATCTCATATAAGTATTCTTTAATAAAGTGTACATTCTGTTGTATGTCCAATCTCGATTTGATTGCCTGAAGAGCATTTTTATCCTTGGCACCTGATATTTCTGTTGTAATTCTGCCACACATTACACGTTGCCTTCTTTAAATGAGTTTTGGAGACAGACAGTCATAGCACCTCCTTTTTTCTGTTTCATTACGGGATTAGATCCTCATTTAATTTTGAACATTAGAATTTTTTTTGACAAATTGTGAAGCAGTTATTCACAATCACTGGATTTTGTTTCACACAATGCTTCTGTCTTGGCTTTGTTTCATTATTTCTCTGCCTTATGTGATTTGCTGCTGGTCAAGCTAGAAATGTTCATGTGTCATATGCTACACTAATTCAAAGTCAATATAAAATCATAAACAATGTTATATTAGCATGCATATTTCTCTTAAATGTTTAGATCTAATCATATGTGTGTTCTAGAATGATGGAGGGAAAGAGATCAGAATCACCAGAACCCAGCTGTGTGTCCATGAAGAGTGACGAGTCAATGATACTTCCAGTTACCTTCAGAGACAGAGACAGTTCTACTGATGTGAGGTGAGTATAGTGAGGTGTTTTACAGCAGTGTTCCACCTGATCAAACTCACTGGTCTCATTATGAAGCTCTTCATGAGCTTTATCAGGTGTTGAAGCAGTAAAACACTAAACTGTGCAGTCCTGCAGCTCTCGGACTGGCAGTGAGGAAAACTGCTTTAAGAGTTCAGTTCAGCCTGCAGTCCCTGAGCTGGAGGGACTGTGGTGCTACAGGAGAACATTTACACCTGGGAAATTAATGAGAATATAACTATTTCATTCATTCATTCATTCATTCATTCAAACATTTGTTTCTAAATGTGTTCGTGTCAGTTAGGAAATCCTGTATTGTGTTAAAAAGGAGACTGTTAAAGGTGCAATAATTGATTTTTACATGTACACATCACCTAGAAATTTGCAGAACATGAAAAAAAGACAATGGTCATGGCTTTAGCAGAGGTGTATTATGTGGCTGAAAAAATAAAACCTGTCTGGAAATCTGCCTTCCAGACCGGAAGTGTTTGGTTAGGCCTCGTGTCAGTCATCTTATAGAAACTCCCCAATGTCCCTTCACTCCGCCCCCATCTCAGCTTGTTTGGAGATCAAAGAAATATCAGCAAAGCCTGTAAGCTCTAGGGTTGCCACCTTCAATGAGCAAAAAAATAAATAAATAAATAAATAAATAGGTGATATATTTTCAGGTTGTCTGTCTATCTGAGATTTTCATTGGCACATATCGTTAAACCATTTTCCTGCTTCTACAGATTTGCTGTTGTGTTTTTACTGATAGAAGAATGATGATTTAACACTGTGTGGATTATTGAAGAGAAAAAGGATATGATGACCCTGTTTTTTTTTTTTTTTTTTAATAAAATACTTAAAATATATCTATGGATTAAAATATATTGGATAGACTGTATGGTTATTAATTTATTCTTTTTAAATTCTAAAGTGACCAATGTTTAGAATGTAAAGTAAAATATTTATTATTCACAGATGAGCTCCAGCATTGTCCAGCATTGAGGCGTCGAGTGGAACAAACTCAAAAAAGAAAAAAAGAAAAAAAGAAAAACGAGCTAGTCAGTTGGAGGAAGCTTTTCACTTTATCATCATCATTTCCTTATTATTCTGCAGTGTCTTATATTTATGCTGTGTATTATTATTCTTACTACTCAACTGCTCGTTATTATGCGTTTCCCCACTATTCTGTTATTCTATCATCATTATTATCATCATATAGTCCATATTACATGATGTGTTTTGTTTGTTCACAGACCGCAAAAGAAGAAATCAAACATCAGCAGAAATCAGTTGGAGTCCATATTTAAGGTGTGTGTGACTTGTGTTGTTTTATCAATGTGCAGCAGAATTATGGGTAATCAGACAGTTGTAACTGTGGTAATAGACAGTTTTTCTTTTTTTCATAAAATAAAAGCATCTCTCACTGTGTAACATTATAATATTTAGATCTGTTACTGTGTGTTTCTAACCAGGAGCTGGAACACAAAGTCATCACTCTGATAAAGAATGAGCTGAAGAGGTTTAGGAAGCTCCTGAGTCCAGATTACCCAGCATGCACTGAGAGGGAGGTGGAGGATGAGGAGGATCTGCACAGTGTCAGAGAGGGAGCGCTGAAGATCACACTGCACGTCCTGAAGAACATGAACCACACAGATCTCGCTAACACACTGCACAACAGTAAGAGCTCTGAGTCATGGCTTTATTCCATCAGGTTCACTTTAGAGAGAGGAAATTGTTTTAGATATTAACGCTTTTAGTTTTAAGTTTGATTTTAGTATCATGTACATCTGGTGCTTTTCTGTTCTGTTCGTGGTCCAGCTTGTGGTTACTCTGTACAATGGTCCTGTTCCTTCAGTAATATTTAGTACATGAATTAGGAATGAACAGCAGCATTTGAAAGAATTTGACATTTTAAATTGTGCTCAGGGATTTTGCATTAACACATGTTATTACTTTGTTTATTAGAGTCTGTGGCCTCTGTGTATCAGTCAAAGTTGAAATCCAACCTGAGAGAGAAGTTTAAAAGAATTAATGAAGGAATCTCACAGCATGGAAGCTCAGCACTTCTGAATGAGATCTACACAGAGCTCTACATCACAGAGGGTTGGACTGGAGAGGTCAATAATGAACACGAGGTGAGACAGATTGCGACAGCATCCAGGAGACCAGCAACACAGGAGACACCCATCAAATGTAATGACCTCTTTAAAGACAAGTCCATCAGAACTGTGCTGACTAAAGGAGTTGCTGGAATTGGAAAAACAGTCTCTGTGCAGAAGTTCATCCTGGACTGGGCTGAAGGAAAAGCAAATCAGGACGTCACCTTCATGTTTCCACTTCCCTTTAGAGAGCTAAATTTGATGAAGCAGCAAAATCTCAGTCTGATGAATCTTCTTCATCACTTTTTTCCAGAAATGATAAAACTACAATTAATAGGCTCCTACAAAGTGGTGTTGATCTTTGATGGTCTGGACGAATGTCGACTTCCACTAAATTTCCAGAACAATGAGAGATTGTGTGATGTGACAGAGTCAGCCTCAGTGGATGTGCTGCTGACAAACCTCATCAAGGGGAATCTGCTTCCCTCTGCTCTCCTCTGGATAACCTCTCGACCAGGAGCAGCCAATCAGATCCCTTCTGAGTGTGTAGACCAGGTAACAGAGGTACGAGGCTTCAGTGATCCTCAGAAAGAGGAGTACTTCAGGAAGAGGATCAGTGATCAGAGCCTGGCCAATAAAATCATCAGACACATGAAGTCTTCCAGAAGCCTCTACATCATGTGCCACATTCCAGTCTTCTCCTGGATTTCAGCCACTGTTCTAGAGAGAATGTTGGGTGAAGCAGAGAGTGGAGAGATCCCGAAGACTCTGACTCAAATGTTCACACACTTCCTGATCTTCCAGATCAAACACAAGGACCAAAAGTACCATCAGAAATGTGACTCTGATCCTCAGCAGACCAGAGAGAGTATCCTGGCACTGGGAAAACTGGCTTTCCAACAGCTGGAGAAAGGAAACCTGATCTTCTATGAAGAAGACCTGAGAGAGTGTGGCATTGATGTCAGAGAAGTGTCAGTGTACTCAGGAGTGTGTGCCCAAATCTTCAGAGAGGAGTTTGGGCTTCAACTGGGGAAGGTGTTCAGCTTTGTACATCTGAGTGTTCAGGAGTTTCTGGCTGCTTTATATGCATTTCTCTGCATTATTTTTAGAAAAACAAATGTGGTAGTGAAGCAAAGCACTGGACTTTTTAATTTCTTCAGAAATCCAAACATGTCTGATTTCCTCAGGAGTGCAGTGGACAAGGCCTTACAGAGTGAGAATGGACACCTGGACCTGTTCCTCCGCTTCCTTCTGGGTCTCTCCCTGGAGTCCAATCAGGCTCTCTTACGAGGCTTAATGCCACAGACAGGAAGCAGCTCTCACAGCAAACAGGAAACAGTCGAGCACATCAAGAAGAAGATCAGGAAGAATCCATCTCCAGAAAAATCCATCAGTCTGTTCCATTGTCTGAATGAACTGAATGATCATTCTCTAGTGCAGGAAGTACAAACTTACCTGAACAGAGGAGATTACTATCGTCTCAGTGGAACCAGACTCTCTCCTGCTCAGTGGTCAGCTCTGGTGTTTGTGTTACTGAACTCAGAACAGGAGCTGGATGAGTTTAATTTGAGGAAATATGACCGATCAGAGGAATGTCTTCTGAGGCTGCTGCCAGTGGTCAAAGCCACCAGAAAAGCTAAGTGAGTATTTTTATTAATAAATGTATTACTGCATGGTTTGTTATTTTAATGTAACACTGAACTGAACTGTTTGGATTAATACTTGTGAATTGTTACTTTAATCATCTTTAAGTTAACACATTTAATACTAACACATTATGTCTGCACTGAGGACTGAGTGATATGGACAAAATCTTGTATCACAATATGGATAATTTCACATCTTGAAAATGTGTTTATATACAGTCAGGTCCATAAATATTGGGACATCGACATAACTTCTGACACAAACTTTCTCTTTAGTTTGGATCTGTTTGGATGTATGTGACTCCACCTGTACTCGGGTCCACACCAAACACCTGATCCAGTGTGTGTGTAAAATCAGAGGTCTTGAGGTGTCAGATTTATAACAGTACCAGCACAGAGAACAACACACACACATTGTTTACCGTCTCTATATTCAACATATAACTGTCACGCTCCGCTCCGACACCACACCTGCACTTCCGCATTCCAGCCGGAGTTTTCATCCCGCATCCACATCCGCTGTGTGGAAGCGCGAGCACACCTGTTCCCCATTTCCCCACTGACTGCTACCTGTATAAATAAGCTACACGTGCCTCCATACAGCGCTGGGTTATTGTGTGTCTGTCTTGGAGTTATTGGAAATATTTCATTGGAATTATTCTCTGTGGGTTTATCGGCTCAGACCTGGTTTGTTTATTGGCTTTGATCTTGTTCTGTCCTTCGGATTTTACGGACTTCCTGGTTCCTGACGTCATCGTGCTGCGGGTAACAAGACTGTGTTCTCTGTTGTGGATTTATGGCGGTGGATTTAGTCATTGACTGTTCTGTGTACACGACCCTATAGACTGAGACCTGGAGTTTCCCCACACCTCCACCTGCCTCTAACTCACTGTAAAGTACCACTAGTACTGGCATGTTATTAACTGGTAGTGTACAGTTCTATAATTCTTTATTTTCTGTAATAAAATGCACTATATCTGCAGTGTTGGTTGTAGAAACTTGAACACAGATCAGAGTGTATTGTTTGTAGGCTGCTCGCTCTCACGTGTGTGTTATGTACATGACCTAATGGTCTTATAATAAATTGTAGCTGAGAGATTGTGGAGTGCAGAAAGACGTCCCTGCTCCTGTAAATGTGATGATGTTGTGTCCTGTCCTCTGATTTCTGTGTGTGAGAGAAACACACTGACATTTCTGTTACATGTTAAACTTTAGCCGTATTATGGCTGTGTTTGTGTGTTTGAGATCAGTGTTCTGACATTTCATCATTTCTCTTCCAGGCTGTGTGAGTGTAATCTGACAGAGGAAAGCTGTAGAGTTCTGTCCTCAGTTCTCAGCTCAAACTCCTCCAGTCTGAGAGAACTGAACCTGAGTTACAATAAACTGCAGGATTCAGGAGTGAAGCTGCTCTCTGCTGGACTGGAGAATCCACACTGTACACTGGTGATACTGAGGTAGACACACACACACACACACACACGTCAGATTATCACTTTATCACCAAATATTACATACAGAAATGATTGTGTTTTTATCTAGCTGTAAATTTTAGAATATGATTTAAATGTTTGTAAGAAAGTGAAATGTGTTTGTGAGAATCAGATTTACTTTCTAGATTAATACTAAATCATGAATAAATAAAAACTGTACTTATGAATTGTAATTATAGCTGTTTAGATCTTGTGTCTCTGCTAGAGGTGTAACACAATGCTATTATCTGTATCTGTTTAGAGCTCAAAATATTCATAACTGTTGCCGTATTCGGATTTAAACAGGAAGTGGGCGTGGTCTGTAGCAGAGGGTTTTTCATGTAAATTCTAATACATTTATTTTCATTTATTTACTCATTTATTTATTATGGGTTTTTTTTGGTGCGCTCGTGAAATTCCGACAGCGCGGTTTTAGGACTCCGCTGCCGAGCATTCATCTGGCGAATCTCCGCTCCCTAGCAAATAAATCAGACGAACTACAACTCCTCACCCGCACAAACAAGGACTTTTTAAACTCTGCTGCGCTTTGCTTCACGGAAGCCTGGCTGAACGGAGCCATCCCGGACAGCGCGCTTCATCTAACGGGCTTCCAGCTGTTCAGAGCGGATCGCGTCACCGAGTCGTCGGGGAAAACGAGAGGCGGTGGATTATGTTTTTATATCAATGAAGGCTGGTGTACAGACGTGACAGTTTTAAAGAAGATGTGCTGCCCAGATTTGGAAGCTCTCTTTATTAACTGTAAGCCCTTTTATTCGCCGCAGGAGTTTTCTTCGTTTATTCTGGTGAGTGCGTACATTCCTCCTGACGCGCGTGTGAGCGCGGCGCTAGAACTGTTGGCCGATCAGATCACACACACAGAGCAGCGTTACCCGGACTCTTTCATCATCATTCTCTGTGATTTTAATAAAGCTAACCTCACCCGCGAACTGCCTAAATACAGACAGCACATCACATGCCCCACCAGGGACAGCAATGTACTGGACCATTGCTACACTGTTTTAAAAGAGGCATACCACTCTGTCCCCCGAGCAGCTCTGGGACTCTCTGATCACTGTTTGGTTCATCTTCTACCGGCTTACAAGCAGAAACTTAAATCTGCTGAGCCTGTAGTAAAAACTGTAAAGAGATGGACTACTGAAGCAGAGCGGGACCTACAAGCCTGCTTCGACTGCACTGATTGGAGTGTTTTTGAGGCTGCAGCTACTGATCTGGATGAGCTCACCGACAAGGTGACGTCCTACATCAGTTTCTGTGAGGACATGTGTGTCCCCACCAGGACTTATTTAACATTTAACAACGACAAACCTTGCTTCAGTGCAAAACTCAAACAGCTTCGCCAGGCCAAAGAGGACGCCTACAGAAGTGGGGACAAAGCCTTGTACAAACAGGCCAAATACACACTGAATAGGGTGATAAGAGTGGCAAAGCAAAACTACTCTGAAAAACTGAAAAAACTGTTTTCAAGTAATGACTCTACATTAGTGTGGAAAGGCCTGAAAGCCATCACCAGCTACAAGACCCCATACCCCAGCACTGAGGCCAATCAACAACTGGCTGAAGACCTGAACGAGTTCTGCTGTAGGTTTGAAAAGCCTGGTCTGACACCTCACACCCGCTCTGACCGTCTCACAACACAGCCATCAACACCCTCCCCGTCGCTCCCCCTACTGTTTCTCAGCCTGTACTTAAGATCTGTGAAGATGATGTACGCAAAGTCTTCAGGAAACAGAAGATAAGGAAAGCCAAAGGCCCAGAAGGTGTCTCTCCAGCTTGCCTCAAAGCCTATGCTGTCCAGCTATCATCCATCTTCACATTGATCTTCAACAGATCACTGGAGCTGTGTGAAGTCCCCTCCTTCTTCAAACGCTCCACCATCATTCCTGTACCCAAGAAACCAAAAATCACAGGATTAATTAACTACAGACCTGTTGCTTTAACGTCTGTGGTCATGAAGTCATTTGAGAGGCTGGTGTTGGCCTACTTGAAGGACATTACTGGACCCTTGCTGGACCCCCTGCAGCTTACTTACTGAGCAAACAGGTCTGTGGATGATGCAGTCAATATGGGATTGCACTACATCCTCCAACATCTGGACAAACCAGGGACTTATGCAAGGATCCTGTTTGTGGACTTCAGCTCCGCTTTCAACACCATCATCCCAGATACCCTTCTGAATAAACTGACACAGCTCTCTGTACCCACCTCCATCTGTCAGTGGATCACCAGCTTCCTGACAGATAGGCAGCAGCTAGTGAGGCTGGGAAAATTCACATCCAGCACCCGCATCATCAGCACTGGAGCTCCTCAGGGCTGCATTCTCTGCGTTCTCTCCCCACTGCTTTTCTCCCTATGCACAAATGACTGCACCTCTAAAGACCCCTCTGTCAAACTCCTGAAGTTTGCAGATGACACTACAGTCATCGGTCTCATCCAGGACGGCGACGAGTCTGCTTACAGACAAGAGGTTGAGCAGCTGGCTGTCTGGTGCAGTCACAACAACCTGGAGCTGAACACGCTCAAAACTGTGGAGATGATAGTGGACTTCAGGAGAAACCCCCCTGCTCTCCCCCTTCTCACCATCATGGACAGCACTGTGGCTGCAGTAGAGTCATTCAAGTTCCTGGGCACTACCATCTCTCAGGACCTGAAGTGGGACATTCACATTGACTCCATTGTGAAAAAGGCCCAGCAGAGGTTGTTCTTCCTTCGTCAACTGAATAAGTTAAACCTGCCACAGGCTCAGATGACACAGTTTTACTCAGCTGTTATTGAGTCAGTTCTGTGCTCTTCTATAACTGTCTGGTTTGGGTCAGCCAGCAAATCAGATATAAGAAGACTGCAATGGACTGTTAAGATAGCAGAAAGGATCATTGGTGTGCACCTGCCCAACCTTCAGGACTCCAGAGTGAAGAAACGGGCAACTAACATTATCACAGACCCCTCTCACCCTGGGCCACAACCTGTTTGCACTCCTCCCTTTAGGCAGACGTTACAGATCTCTGTGCACTAGAACATCTAGGCATAAAAACAGTTTTTTCCCCCATGCCATCTCCAGCTTAGACAGCTAACACAGGAATCATTACCTGTGTTCTGTAATTCATTTCTGTAATTCATCCTCCATCTCTAATTACTGCCTCTTTTTCAAGTATTATGTAAATACATACGCACATCTCTTTATTTATACAGCTGTATATAGAGTAAATAATGCACAAATCTTTACACAAATCTTCTGTTCCAGATCCATACACATTTATTTTTTATTGTTAAGTCTTACTATTTAAATGTTTTCTGTTCTCATGTCAGATATGTATGTATGCATGTATGTACCAAGAGCACCTTAAAAAAAAACAACAAATTCCTTGTGTGTCTGCACACACATTTGGCGAATAAAGCTAATTCTGATTCTGATTTATTCAACTCCTGATCCAGATGTCCTGTAGAACTTTCTAGAAAGCTTTCTATCATCTATCTAATGTGACTGAGTAAAAAAGCTAACTACGTTTCAAAACAACAATGTCTTTCCCAAATCAAGAAACTGTTTATTTACTGTTGACAACAACAGCCACCTAATAATATTTGATCAGATTTACTTTAGCTTTTGTGTTTGTTACATTCCAGAAAGATCAGAAAAGTTCACTGGACACGCTATCAGAATCTGTTATCACACACACACACAGAGAGAGAGAGAGAGATTTAATAAATGCAACAACATCCAGTTTTCATCTGTGGTAATTTTAATTGTAGTTGTAGCCCTTTTTTTCTCCCTGTTGTTGCGAGAGCAGAGCTTCGGGTTCGTTACTCACTTTGTTGTTCCTAAATTATGGTAGCTGAAGGAATATGATCTCTTGGACTCCTACTTGTAGCTTACTGTATTTCAGTGTCAGTGAGGGAAACTTACTGCTAGAAGTAAATGCCTCGTTTTGCTATCTATACTTGTGCCAGTATATAAAATACAACAAATTCACTGAATATTCACCAACCAAAATGTTCACTTCCTAAATGAAGACAAAATAAATTAAAATATTTACTTTCTCATGCAGTAATCCCGAGTCATATTAACTTAATAACAAACCAAGCAACCAATATGTCGTACCGGCTAACAGTTAATTATTTACTCAAGCGCGCTATCCTTAGCCCATGCTCTCACTCAGACTGGCAAATTGAAAATGCATAAACAAAACAAAAGCTGCAGGGCTGTGAGGTGGCTGGGGTGCGGTGTGGCCCAGACTGAAATGGCCTCTTCACTCTAAGAAGAGCAATGACTCTACTGACTGCAAAGGTACCTGGTCTTTACGGCTTTCTGGGCTTTTACGTGCTCGACGTTTCTGAAGTTAGCACCTGCATCGCTCCGTGTTACTCGTCCACAGGCATTTATCCAGCGGTGCCAGAGGAACCCTGAGCGTTACCCGGTAGCTCACAGTGCTATCTGGTTCTCCTCAGCGACTCCCAGGGGAAAACAGGCGAACAGCAGCCAATAGTGTGTAGCTGTGTGAGCTGAACAACAGGCTAGCAGTTCGACTAGCTAACTAGGCTAGTCAGCTAGGTAATACACTGTGTGCAAACTTCATGTAGAAACAGCAGCTCCCTCCTTCTAATCAGTTCGTAACTAGTAAGTTCTCATGCTTAGATTATTGTTTTAACAAGTTTTAACTTCGTCACAGTTCATTAGTTATTCACAAATCCTAGTTTTTTCACAGAGAGAAAACTTCTTTCTCTCTTTCCCCTTTTTTCTTTTCCCGTTCTCCTCGCTGATTAACCCCTATCCAAATAACCAATCAGAATCATGCACATTGCTAGGCAACCCCCCTTTTATCCACTCTCACCAGGTTTGTACTTTTCCACTCTCTTTTTAAACAACGCAATGAAGTTATCTTAAAACGAATGAAACAAAAGTTTTTATCCCCACCAACTTTCATGAACTAAACCTTACTTAAACTGCGTTATGTGTACGAGTGTGTTTCCAAGTGCGTACATGAACTACATTTTTAACAAAACTGTATATGCATGAACATGTACACACTATATTTTAATGGGGTTACATAGTGACCTGATACATTTTCATTGTTGTGTGTGTGTGAGATGGAGAGTAAATGTATGTATTTAAAGATTTTGTGTAGTTCATGTTTTCAATGCTAAAATGCTGAGTGTGTTAAGTGTGAGAAGGTTTTCTTTCTTGCAGGATGACTTACTGCAGTATTACAGTTGAAGGTTGTGCTGCTCTGGCTTCAGCTCTGAGGTTAAACTCCTCATCACACCTGAGAGAACTGGATCTGTACTTTAATAATCCAGGAAAATCAGGAGTGAAGCTGCTCTCTGATCTACTGAAGGATCCACACTGTAAACTGAAGAAACTACAGTGAGTTACTGACTTACTGTCTCTTTATTGTATTGTACTGTATGATATTGAATAATGTTCACTGTGTACTGTATAATATTTTCTGTGTGTGTGTGTGTTGGTGTTTATGCTGATGTTTGTTTACACTGATGCTCTTCTCTGTCTTTCAGCATTAAGTATGATAAACTCACCAGGACTGGTTATGACAGGAGTCTCACCTCAAACCTCTTTTCCAGGATAAAGCAGTTTTGGTGAAGCGTTAGAACCCGTCCCACATTTCCAGCAGTTTGGGAGCTGAATCATTCATATTCAGATGTAGAAGTTCCATAACAATAACCGTGACTGATCACATCCTTTTATCCACTCAGCTACAAGTTACTTCAGGCTTTAATAACATATTTTACAATCCAAAGTCAAATCCTTCAGCATCTACACACAACACAGAGATATCATCACATCATCACACTGATTACACAAATATACATCCATGTGTTGCAGCTGTTTATAGCTTATTTTTACCTCCACATTTTTATCCAAATTTTAGTGTGTTTCTGCTCAACATGGATTCATTCAGTTTGGTGTAACATGACAGTGAATTTTTTCTCCTCAGATGATTGATTTATAGTTGTGATTTAATCCATTTTTCCCAATTTTTTTTGTTAAACTTCTGTTCCTTGTTTGCTAATGTGTTTTTAAAGGACAATTCTGGCATAAAACTAGAATTTATTATATTATTTGTCATGGTATGTAGTATTCTGTGGCATGGGATTGTATTGCTTACTGTCTGTTTTAGCAGAATTCAAGCAAAACATTATGTGTTGTAGCTAAATGTGTTGTTGCTAACTTCATTTATTTGACTTAGTTTAATTTTGAAAGATGTACAGTTACTCTCTGCTTGCCTCGTTTTTTTTTTTCTTCTTGCTGGCACAGTTCTAAAATTTAAATAAAATTGAATGTAATTGAAAATATTCTGGACATGTATGTAACACTGTGTAACAGTAACTCAAAATCCCTATCTGTTGAGTGATTTCTGTCATAATCAGGAGGCAGTTTCCCCAGCATTCAAACCAGTAAATCTCTCTACAGTGTCTGCTGCGTCATCATAAGATGTACGATCTGTAAGATACAGTTAGACATGTTTACAACAGCTGTATCAATGGTTTGATTTTTAACAAGTCAAACCTTGAAGGTGGATGGGCGACAACAAGAGAAGACCACATCAGGTTCCACTCCTGTCAGCCAAGAAGGGGAATCTGAGGCTACAGTGGGCACAGACTCCCCCAAACTGGACAGTTAGAGATTGGAAAGATGCCAGTATGTATTCTTCCAGGTAACTGAGAATGAAATGGACATAACTGAGATTACATTTCATGAATCTACACCAAATATCCCAAAAGATTTTGACAGTAGTGTAAGGCAGGCAAATATTAGTCTAATTCTAATACTACTTGTCATTTCTGTAGGTATGTTGGTAAATTGTGTTCAGTCTTAATTATTTGTTTTTACAACTGGAAATAACTTTAAACAACTTTTTCACCTGTCGGAGTATAATGAAGAGTATTTGTAATGAACATAGTTTTAAATCTCGATGAACCAATTTCAAAAGGCTGAAAGGTATAAATAACACACTGATCTGTGGCCATGTAGTTATAGAAGTCATGTAGCAAATCCTGATGTTTTTTTTTTGTCATTTTTTCTGCCTCCTCACTTCATTTAATATTTCACTGCTGCACTATTTATAATTAATCTGACATTTACATACACAAGGCCTTTATGTTATAAAGTCTGATACTGCACTGTTGTGTAATTATAGAAATATTTAGAAATTTCTTACAGTCATTATTATTTGGGTAAAATGTTCCTTAATTCTGTAAAAAGTTTAGTTTAACCATAATTACTGAATAATTCAATTAGTTACTGAATGACATGTTTTAAAATGAATAACTGAATAACAATCCATGGATTTTAGAGGTTCATTTCACATATACTATAGAATAAGCGATGTTATAGTATGTGTGTGTAAATCTGTGTGTGTGTGTGTGTGTGTGTGTGAGTGTGTGTGAATCTGTGTACTGTGTATCATCGGGTCCTCGGCTCCTGGCTGCCAGGATTGTTGTCTGGATGGTCGAGTTCCCTGTTTAAAGTGTGTTATTATGTACATGTATGTAAGGATTTAATAAAAAGGCATCATGCTCATTGGTTATTTCACTGTCATGATCCGCCCACTTCAGTTCATGAGATTTAGTTGGTCTATCAGTGTGGGTGAAAGAGAGAATGAGAAAGCCTGTGTGCCTCTGTGTATTGTTGCAGGGCTGGGGAGGAGGCCGCATTACCACTTTATGTTCTGTTTGGGGCTAAATGACTCCTTTTAAAACCCTGTACATTATAGAACTGATTGTTCCAGCCTGAGCTTACCTCAGCTCCTCTAACAACTATATTCACTTTACATAGATTGATATGTAACATGGCTTTAAACTAGCATGCTGAAATAAAATATTTAAAAAAAACTGGTATTTGTAAATCTGAAATGAAAGAGGGATGTTAGTTTTTGTCCCATTCCCTCCATCTTTTATTCCTGCTTTGGGCAGTTATTATCTACTATCTGAGATAATAACTATCTATATAACTCAAGAGGGACCAGGAAGCTAAAATGCTAGTTTTATATAGTAGCCTACTGATGTAGATAAATGCATTAGAGGATTACTTTACTTTATTATAGCTTTTTTTTTTTTTTTTTAAAGATCTTCCACTGTGCTGAATGTGTGCTCCCACTGTTAAAGTCTGCAAACACTAACCTTTTACTAAAACACTGTCCTTTACAACACACACCTTTATTTTCATTAGCGGCCTCTGCCTTGTGGAAAGTGTTTACACAAGTAAACTCACCGTTCACCAACAGCTCAGATGCTGGAAAAAGCTTTACACCAAACCATTTCCACTCACTTCCACTGCACGACTAACAGCATTGTCTACATGCCTGAAAAGAAAAGAAAAAGAAAAGACTCCAAAACGCTCCTATATGCCACTTCACCTAAAAGAGTCGTTTGGAAGAATCGACTCCTCCTTCATGAACGGCACATCTCCAGAGTCTACACTGGGATTGGCATTTATAACCTTAACACGCTGGCTTTGCTTCTTTTGTGGTTTTTATTTTTATTAAAATTTTTATTTCATCCTAATTTTCTGCTCTTCAACTTGTGAAAAACACGTAAAGAACAAAGCATTGAACTAAGAGACACGTACAGGATGCAATGGAACTTTGGAATTCTCCCATAATGCACCTCGGCAACAAACAAAAACAATAACAAAACATTTAACAACATGATTTCTAATTGTGATTTTTTAAAGATATTGTAATAAATATAAAATAATAATTAGATATTATAGTGAAATATTCATTACTACACATCTTTTTTAGCGTGTACAATTGTTTAGAGGATTTATTTATTTATTTATTTAGTTTTTTTTTTTTTAATCTACCATGATCGAGAAGTGTAGTGATTATCTGCTCCATAAATAGCTTCTGTTTTCTTTTATCTCTCGGTGTTTGATTAAGGCAGCGCAAAGTGGTCTCTCCTTACCAAGCACCCATGCCCTGCGAATAGTCCCAGCTTGGCATGTCCCTTTTCCTTTTCTTCTTTGTTTTTTCCACTTTTTTCCACAGATGTAACGGTTGCTATAAGGACTTTGGTAATATCGTTTGAGATGAGGTTTGAAAAGCATTGAATTAGGTTTCAGAGTCTTTACTGCCATCTACAGGAAAATGCACAAGTTCACCATCTAACACCTGACTTTTCCCATCGAGAAAATCAAGATAAACATGTTTTTACAACAAGAACACATACTTGACATGGCCACAGGTAAGTAAGTACATATATACAACCAGGATGGGATATATATCAAAGATGGCGCCGTGCATGTGGCAGCCTGTCGCAGCAGCTCTGAATGTTTTTACATTGTTGTATTTGTTGTACTTTTTAAATTCTTTTTATCGATGTCTGAGGACTGTGATCATGTGCAGCCTTAGGTTTGAGAGCATCAGAAAGCACTGGATTATGATTCTTTTTATATTGGCATTTTTAATTGGAACTTCGGGGGCAGCGTCAAGTGCAGAAAACTTTGACTCCGTAATTTACTCAAGAGAGCAACTTTTGGCGCTTCAGCATACAGCGATGTCATCTGTACCAAGAATGGATATTCCTGGGGATCTGAGGAGGAGAAGAAGGGGGTGCAGAGCAGGAGGCAAATGCCTATTAAAGAAAAGACGAATCAAAATGTTGTATTTTCCAGTTATATTTGTAATGGACTTAGTAATCCCATTCAGAAAGCCTGTCCCTGTTATGTGCTGCACACCAGCACTTCTCTCCTTTGGATTATGGGATCAAGTAAGCGTCGATCACGGGAAAGAGTTTTATCTCACACTTTTTATCCAAGAACAGCTTGCAAAGTACAGACACAATCAAACAAGTCTGCCTTATCTGCAAACTCAGTCAGCACAGGTGATTTTGGGATTGCTAGATGAAATTGTATAAAATGTGAGAAAGTTGATTCTTTGGTTTATATCAATAGAATGTCTTATATTGTTAATATGCAAGTGACATTAAACAACATTTTCCGCCACACAGTTGAGAGAATGTGGCCAGAAACAAATAATCAGCTTAATTACCCAATAAAGGCATCCTTAATTCAGTTAATAGACAGAGATGAATTGAACATGGAGGATAATGTGGCCAGATATTGCTTATCCAACCTGTCTTGCCATGTAGCCCATCTTGGACTCACCAGAGTAGTTCAGGCATGAAATGCACATAGTGAACAATACATACAGTATGGAACAGTGAACATACTTCTGTATTTTCTATTCTGTTGAAGTTCAACCCAACCCTATCCCACAGTTATGTTTATGTGTATATACAGATCTGCTAGTTTGTTAGCTACACCTACCTTGTGCCTACACTCACTGAGCCTTACACTCATTACCTATAAGGTGGATTATCTGATTTAAAAAAAAAAGGCCAGTGATGGAGATACAAGTTGAGTGTACCAAATGAACTGAAAACCCTGTATATATGTGTAAATGTGTGTGCAAGTGTGGTTCATAAATTCACACTAAATAACAGTAACCATAGAGTTTTCAGTAATTTGGAGTTTTCACTAATAGAAATAGAAATAGAAAAACTAACCTAAAATTGTTGCTCAATATAGCATAAAGAGCATAAGCTTAACATGACAGAACAAATTTCAGCGTTTTGTTTTTTCGTTGTGTCGTCAAACATAAACTGTGTCTTGTTGTACACTCAAGACTTCAGAGAGCCCAGCAACCCTATGCACATTAGTGTTGAAAGAATCTCCTCGGCACCTCATGCACTGGTCAGAAGTCTCCTGCCTCTGCTCTACACACACTTTGCACCCAAGGAGGCTGCTGCAGCATGTAGCAAACATAGACTCTACCATGAGACCTGAATAAAACAAATGACAGACACAATGCCAGCAAAGTACACAAAATCAAGATAAACATGTTTTTATAACGAGAACACATACTTGACACAGTCAAAAAAGTCTACACACCCCTGTTAAAATGGCAGGTTTTTGTGATGTAAAAAGACAAATAAATAAATAAATTCAAAATAGTAAATAGTCCAAATGTAATTATAATACAGCTGTCATCAATGAAATTATTCTGATTAAACCCCAAATAAAGACCAGCACGCAACTCTTCTACATTTAGTGTCAGTTCAGTGTGTTTATATATTATAGCTTTAGATTTAGACATTCACTGTGTTTAAACTCCTGAAATGGTTTGTTTTCCCCTCGTCACAAAATGGAGCTGCTGAGTTTCACTTTCACTTTCACTTTCATCGTCTACTTGGTTATTCTGCAAAGGGGGAAGGGCAGTGACGCAGTGTTCAGAGTGACGTAGCTATTTGTTATCGATATGATTCCCAAATCCCCGTCTCTCGCAATGCGCATGCGTGATGTAAATAGGTTGCGATGACGCAGCCCGACCTTTACCACGCAAGCGAACTCAATCCTCTGCGCATGCGCAAAAAATTCCAGACGTTCCGAAACGTTTTCTATTCAAAGTGGGCGGTCTCCAATCATTCTGATACATAATTACAGTATATAAAATGTATTAATTAATTAAGCTATCCACTTTCCATAAACGAGTGTTTTATTTTCATTCAGATTACTAAAATCTTTTTACTAAACTCTGACCTGCTGTGGTTCTTGGTGCTGTTCCTATCAGAGTTAATCCACTTTTAAAGAGCTCTATGGAGTCATAATTCCTCTCCTTGTGGAGTCATAATTCCTCTCTTTACTATGTGTGAGTAAGGAGTGTTCCTAATAAAGTGGTGTGTATGTATGAGTAAGGGGTGTTCCTAATAAAGTGGTGTGTGTGTATGAGTAAGGGGTGTTCCTAATAAAGTGGTGTGTGTGTATGAGTAAGGGGTGTTCCTAATAAAGTGGTGTGTGTATGAGTAAGGGGTGTTCCTAATAAAGTGGCGTGTATATGAGTAAGGGGTGTTCCTAATAAAGTGGCCTGTATGTATGAGTAAGGGGTGTTCCTAATAAAGTGGTGTGTGTGTGTATGAGTAAGGGGTGTTCCTAATAAAGTGGTGTGTGTATGAGTAAAGGGTGTTCCTAATAAAGTGGTGTGTGTGTGTATGAGTAAGGGGTGTTCCTAATAAAGTGGTGTGTGTATGAGTAAGGGGTGTTCCTAATAAAGTGGCGTGTATGTATAAGTGTAGCATATAACATGCTGATATTCCTTTCACACTTGGAGCTTTTCAGCTCTTAAACATAAACGAGCAGAGAGCTTACTGCAAACTCAATACAACATTCTTACAAACAAACAAGCTGTTCATGAATTAAACAAGGAAGCACGGGCCTTAATCAAATATTAAACAGTTAAAGGTTTTAATGAGATCAAGCACTGAAATGTGAGATATTCTCAAAAAAACAAATAACAGCTTACTTAAAACAAAAATGTAAAGTTACTTAATCAGTAAAAGAAGCAGCATTATAATGAGCTTGTCTCAGACTATGTCCAACTCCAAACCAGACAGAACAAAAATGTGGAAGATGATGATTTCTTCTCCAAAATAAAATCTGAATTATGCAGAATAAATGATTAATTATTCCTAAATGTCCAGCTCCAGACTGGTCCTGATATAAATCACACAGAAAACCCACAGAATGTAATAAAACAAGTAAAACCTCAGAGAAAACAGGACTATTAAAGGCATCAGAGACAGCACTGGAAATATTACTGAAAATGAGAAACACAAAAGATACACAATAAGGAAAAAATGCAATGGCACATCATCAAAACTAAATATAGAGGAAAATAAATAACTCACTTCTTATAGAGACATGGGCAACATTAAAATACACTAACTTACTACATCTAGAGGACAGTGAAGATGAAATGATAGAAGTGATCTCAGATAAACGATGGGAAAAGTCCAGGACCTGATGGATTACCAGCAGAACTTTCCAGAGCCTGTAGGAGAGACATTGCAGATCTCTCAGCTGCTCTGTAGAATGAAGGATTACAGGAGAGAACATTAAATAAATCATTTCATCATAGTGCGATATCACTAATATATAAAGAGGAGAAACTTATGATTTCAATAATTGGAGACAGAGAAGTCTGATGAATATAGATGATAAAATCCTGGCTAAAATAATTGCAAACCGGATGCAGGACACTTTAAATAAGATTATAGAAATAGAGCAGATGTGTGTGATTAAAGGAAGATACATGAGGGACAACCTCAGAAGAGTGAGAGACCTGATTATAAATGCACATGATATAAACAAAAAAAACAAGCCAAGAATACAAGGAGTCAGAACAGCAGCAGTCAAAATGAGCAACATCACTGCATATGCGGATGATAGAAGTGGTTTTATTCAAAATCAGACTAGAGGCCACAAATGAAGTTGTGAAATAGTATGAAGAAACGTCAGGAGCTAGATGAAATCAAAATCAAGCAGAAGCAGTGTGGATGGACAGCAGCACTGCTCCACTGCTAAATCTAGAAATTAAAGAAGAAATCAAATGACTGGCTCTGACTCTTACAAACACCAAATGCACTGAACACAACTGGGGAAAAAAGGAGCAGGAAATCAAATCCCAAACCCAAACTTGGAAAAGATCTCATTCTAAAACTAGAATCCAAATCATGAAGACTGTTGTTCTTTCTAAACTCCTATTCTTAGCCACTGCTTTTCCTCCTGACAATGCATGTCTAACAAAACTAAATCACATGTGTGTGGGATTTATCTGGGGAACAACAGGGAAGTAACAACACCCACACTTTTCTACAAACTAAAAGAGCTTGGAGGACTTGAGGCCATTGAACTAGGAAACAAATTCAAAAGAGCTTTCTGTAAAAATGAGACACAAGCCATGAATAGAGGAGCGGATTGGATAGGAGAGAGAAAATCATGGAAGAAAAAAGAGGAAGAGCAAGACAAAACATTCCCCTTTACTAATTAATATACAGAGATTTTACACTCAAACACGAAAATTTCAACTTAGACTGGTGTCATTTATCTAATAAAAGTATTTATAAGTATTTATATTTGGCTAACTACTACAAGTGTAGACTTATAAACACCGCCATAAAATACTTCATAACAGAATAGTGATTGTGGGAAATTGCAGTTCCTGGGTTTGGCCACACGAGGGCAGTCAAGCTCCATCCAGCACAACACGCAGCGCCGCCTCAAACAGCCGGTAGGCCTTGTGTCCTTCCCACAGACACAGAGCTCACCTTTCTTAAATCTTAGTGTCATAACACACTGGTACAGAGATTCATTTCAAATCCCTCCCTTTATGGCTTGGTTGTAGAAGTCAGTTAGGAGATGTGCAATGTGTTTAACTGCAGCTTTGGAAAACTCAGCTGGAAGCCCATCAGCTCCCGGACTTTTCCCCTCCTTTAACTGCACTATTGCTTCTAGCGTTTCTTTTCCATCTATTGGCTCTCCTCAGTGCTGCATGCCACTAGTTTTTAAAGTTGGCCATGGAGATAGAAAATCTGAAATTCTCTTTGGCATTGCATTTCTTCTCCATGTGGCATCTTGGCATTTCTGTAGAGTTCTTTCTCTTTTCTCTTCCTCATCCTCGATTATATTTCCATCATTCTCTCTGAGGGCCTTTATGCTCCTCTTTTCCCTGCGGTTTCTCAGTCTTTAATACCATTCTGTGGCTTTCCGGTGGAGGTCGTGTCCAGGCCAGCTTGCAACTGAACGTTTCAGAAGAAATCCTCCTTTAGCTTTGTTAACTCCCATTTCATTTTCTACACACAATCATCTTCCTCCACATTTCTGTTCTGTTTAGACTGAAGTTCAGCAGATTCTGAGAGAAGTTTGCTGTGCTAGTCCTTCTTTGCTTTAAGTCACTTACATTTTCCTTTAAAGAAGGTTGTGATGTGTTTTTTTTTAACTTCCCACATTTCATTAAATCTTTTAATAGTTTTATTGGTTGAATTTCTTTTGCTAGTTGGTCTATAGTTTCTTTATGTAGTAAACATGTGGGATTTAGTTTCCAGAAGCTTCTCTCCTCTGCAGAATAAACCAGATAAACCAGTTAAACCAGTTAGACAGTATCAGTGAAAGTAAAACTCAAAAGCTCCATTTTGTGTCGAGGGGAAAATAAACGATCTCAGGAGTAAAAACACAGTGAGTATCTAAATCTAAAGCTATAATATATAAACACAGTGAGTATCTAAATCTAAAGCTATAATATATAAACACACTGAAGTGACACTAGATGCAGAAGAGTTTTGTGGGTTTGTACTGAAGGTTTAATGTACACAGGTTGTTTTAGGACTTGATACTGTGACTATTTCCTGTAAGTGAACTCTGTGCTGATACAGGGTTTGATTTAACACACCGATGTTGGAGTGAAGTAAACGTGTGTCCTGCTGTAATCTGGAGAAGGAGACATGACCTCCAACATGAGTGTGTCTGGAAAACAGGACTTAAAGAAAGACAAGAGGTGAGTTACTTTTCCATTCACCTGAGGTATGAGGCGAGTCTCCTGTTTGAATAAGTGTGCAGACTGTAGCCGAATTAAAAAGATGGAATTCTTGGTGTTTAATGATGAACACATTGTTTAACAGTGCTGAGACAGCAGAGTATTAATTATTGCTGATATTTCTGTTGTAATTCTAGAATGATGGAGGGAAAGAGATCAGACTCACCAGAACCCAGCTGTGTGTCCATGAAGAGTGACGCGTCAATGATACGTCCAACACACTTCAGAGACAGAGACAGTTCTCCTGATGTGAGGTCAGTATAGTGAGGTGTTTTACGGCAGTGTTCCACCTGATCAAACTCACTCGTCTCATTATGAAGCCCTTCATGAGCTTTATCAGGTGTTGAAGCAGTAAAACATCGAGGTTTGTCTGAATATTTAAATGAAGTATCCATGGCTGAATATTCAATACTCTCTCTTAAATGTAATCAATGATGTATTCTGTTACACTAATTTAAAAGGGATTTTAGATTACATATTCTTATTAATCAGTATTTTGGGTTGGTATCTTGCTGTATGTTATGCAAAGCACTTCTAAATAGCGGGTTTGTTAATTGTTGATTGTATACAGTTAAAATCTACAAAATGGATTGGCAACACCAGACAAATCCCTTCACATTCACACACATTATCTATCATGAATTGTATAATAAATCTAGACACCTTGAATTGGGGGGTGACACAGTGGTTTAGTGGTTAGCTTGTATGCCTGGCACCTCCAGGGTTGGGGTTCAAATCCTTCCTCTGCCCTGTATGTGTCTCCCCATGCTTCGGGGTTTCCTTCCTAGTCCAAAGTCATGTGTTGTAGGCTGACTGGCATTTCCAAATTGTCCATAATGTATGAATGGGTGTGTGATTGTGCCCTGCAATTGGCACCACATCCATGTCCTCACCTTGTGCCCTGTCTTCCCTGGGATAGGTTCCATAGAATAAGCAGTACAGAGAATGGTTGGATGGACCTTGGATTGGTTAACAATATCTATAGGAATAATCCGTGTATGTTGTGATCATGTGTGTGGGAAGATGCAAGCGGGGGCTGCCTACCAAAAGTAAAAGTGTGAATCTATTTTTTTTTCTCATAGCATCGGGACTGGTCAACCTTGATCATGAGAACTGGTCTTAACACTCCAACCACTCATTATGCTTTTATACCCCCCCCCAACACACACACACACACACACACACGCACACACACACACACAACAATTGCTTTTCCATTTTTAAAAGTGTTTCTAACCTATTAACCACATTATTCAATATGTCAAGTTCAGGTGGCATCGAAGATTCATGTAGTCAGAGGAAACAACTGACAAATAACTTTGTTAGCGAATGGCTCAAAGCAAAGCAGTAGTTACAAGTAGTTACTCAATAAATAATTCAAATATATAAACGCAAACTAGAACAGTGATTTAAGCAATTTCAGCCAACTGTTTAACTTAGTTTATAGAAAAGCAGTAGTTACAAGTAGTTACTCAATAAATAATTCAAATATATAAACGCAAACTAGAACAGTGATTTAAGCAATTTCAGCCAACTGTTTAACTTAGTTTATATTTTTGCATTTTTACATTTTAAAGCTAGCCTACTGCTGCGTCTAAGATCCATGCAGCCCCACAGAGCTTCCATCTCTGCCTTTCTGTGGTCATTCGGAGAGATGTATTCTAACTGTGCAGTGCTGCAGCTCTCAGACTGGCAGTGAGGAAAACTGCTTTAAGTGTTAAGTTCAGCCTGCAGTCCCTTGTTAGGGGAATGGGCTCGGTACAAGGTGGAAAACATTACCGAGCAGGGCCCGCTATCCAAATGGATAAAAGACGGAAAGAAAGAAATAAAGAACCAGGGAACTGAGGGCACTACTCTATGGAAAACCTGCTGAGAGGAGAGCATGTATAAAGGAGAACAATCTCCGTGCTGGCCGAATATCAGGCCAAATCTAAAAGCCGCGGAGACGAGGGAGAGGCATCTGCTCTTCACACCTTAACTAATGGTTCAGCGAGGAAAGTCTCTCTCTGAACCAGGGTGAATCGGCCCTTATTAGTGCTTTAATGTCATAAATAAGGCACCTGACTCTAATCCTGAACCTCAATAAATCTTCTCTAAATCCTGCGCTAAAAGTATTGGGCTGAAGATTTGCCCAGTATCGCGACGTTACAGTAATATATAAACACAGTGAGTATCTAAATCTAAAGCTATAATATGTAAACACAGTGAGTATCTAAATCTAAAGCTATAATATATAAACACAGCGAGTATCTAAATCTAAAACTATAATATATAAACACAGTGAGTATCTAAATCTAAAGCTATAATATATAAACACAGCGAGTATCTAAATCTAAAGCTATAATATATAAACACAGCGAGTATCTAAATCTAAAGCTATAATGTATAAACACAGCGAGTATCTAAATCTAAAGCTATAATATATAAACACAGTGAGGATCTAAATCTAAAGCTATAATCTATAAACACACTGAGTATCTAAATCTAAAGCTATAATATATAAACACAGCGAGTATCTAAATCTAAAGCTATAATGTATAAACACAGCGAGTATCTAAATCTAAAGCTATAATATATAAACACAGTGAGTATCTAAATCTAAAGCTATAATGTATAAACACAGCGAGTATCTAAATCTAAAGCTATAATGTATAAACACAGTGAGGATCTAAATCTAAAGCTATAATATATAAACACAGCGAGTATCTAAATCTAAAGCTATAATCTATAAACACACTGAGTATCTAAATCTAAAGCTATAATATATAAACACAGCGAGTATCTAAATCTAAAGCTGTAATATATAAACACACTGAGTATCTAAATCTAAAGCTATAATATATAAACACAGTGAGTATCTAAATCTAAAGCTATAATGTATAAACACAGCGAGTATCTAAATCTAAAGCTATAATGTATAAACACAGTGAGGATCTAAATCTAAAGCTATAATATATAAACACAGCGAGTATCTAAATCTAAAGCTATAATATATAAACACAGCGAGTATCTAAATCTAAAGCTATAATCTATAAACACACTGAGTATCTAAATCTAAAGCTATAATATATAAACACAGCGAGTATCTAAATCTAAATCTGTAATATATAAACACACTGAGTATCTAAATCTAAAGCTATAATATATAAACACAGTGAGTATCTAAATCTAAAGCTATAATGTATAAACACAGTGAGGATCTAAATCTAAAGCTATAATATATAAACACAGCGAGTATCTAAATCTAAAGCTATAATATATAAACACAGCGAGTATCTAAATCTAAAGCTATAATCTATAAACACACTGAGTATCTAAATCTAAAGCTATAATATATAAACACAGCGAGTATCTAAATCTAAAGCTGTAATATATAAACACACTGAGTATCTAAATCTAAAGCTATAATATATAAACACAGTGAGTATCTAAATCTAAAGCTATAATGTATAAACACAGCGAGTATCTAAATCTAAAGCTATAATCTATAAACACACTGAGTATCTAAATCTAATGCTATAATATATAAACACAGTGAGTATCTAAATCTAAAGCTATAATATATAAACACACTGAAGTGACACTAGATGCAGAAGAGTTTTGTGGGTTTGTACTGAAGTTTTAATGTACACAGGTTGTTTTAGGACTTGATACCATGACTGTTTCCTGTAAGTGAACTCTGTGAATTGAATCTTTTCTGGAAAAAGATTAATTTTCTGGCCCTTGCTGTAAATTCCGTTGTTACGCCAGTAGGTGCGCAAAGTAAATGACTCACTGAATGATTTACTAAACCGAATCGCTTCTACCGTTTTTTCATTAACTTTGTCGACTACATAACCTGCAGAATTCTTTTTTTTATTTATGAGAAGTTGTCGTGCAGGGTAGATGAAGTTCTTGGGAAATTGATGTTATTTGTGCAGGAGTGGTGCAGCAGTCCTGTAGGAGTTATAAAATCCTGCAGGATTGCTCCCTTCTGCAGCAGCTGTGCTAGACATTCCTGCATGTTTCTGTTGTACTGAAGGCTCTGTTCTAAAACCTCTAGGAATATCCTGCACAGTTTGTCAATGCATGTTACCACATTCGTCATTCTCCCTGCTAGCAGATGCAGAATTTGAATCCTGGCTCCATGTCATTGCTGCTCTGTTCATTAGTCTGAGGAGTGTGCTTTGAGAAGTTCAGTAATTGCAGTACTGCTTTGGTACCCTTTGGCAGAAAAATGAAAATCCTGCAAGATTCCTCTAGGGGTTTTTTTTTGTTTTTTTTTTGCTAAGGGCTCAGTCCCCTGGGATAGGCTCCAGGCTCCCCCACAGGATAAGCAGCATGGAAGATAGATGGATGGATGGGTGGAGACTCCATAGTGTTTACTGTGGGACATCGAGCCTCATTTCTTTATTAACATTTAAAAGTTTAGTTTTTTACTATGTTTCTGTAGTTCTGAGTTAAATTATGATAGTTAATCATTGCTCAGTTGTGTGTCGATTTAAAACACTGATATTGGATTGAAGTAAACATGTGTCTTGCTGTAATCTAGAGAAGGAGACATGACCTTGAACTTGAGAGTGCCTGGAAAACTGGACATAAAAAAATATGAGAGGTGAGTTACTTTTCCATTCACCAGTAATAAATACACACCGTCTCATGGGAACAGATCTGTATCTCTAAACACTCACTAGTTAACAGAGGAACTAAACTCTGCTTTAAGGTGTTTAATAGCAGTGAATATCTCACTGATCTGATGTAAGAACAGTTTAGAGAAATCATTCACTGAGAGAAGAGTAAAAAGGACTGTGTAATGTGTAGCATAAGAGCAGCATAGCTTTGAGTCAGTGAACTCTACAGGCTTTAAGACCCAGCTGAGTCAGTTAGCTGTGATTGGGACTCCTGACATCAGAGTAATTCCTGAGGTATGAGGCGAGTCTCCTGTTTGAATAAGTGTGCAGACTGTAGCTGAATTAAAAAGATGGAATTATTGGTGTTTAATGATGAACACATTGTGTAACAGTGCTGAGACAGCAGAGTATTAATTATTGCTGATATTTCTGTTGTAACTCTAGAATGATGGAGGGAAAGAGATCAGACTCACCAGAACCCAGCTGTGTGTCCATGAAGAGTGACGCGTCAATGATACGTCCAACACACTTCAGAGACAGAGACAGTTCTACTGATGTGAGGTCAGTATAGTGAGGTGTTTTACGGCAGTGTTCCACCTGATCAAACTCACTCGTCTCATTATGAAGCCCTTCATGAGCTTTATCAGGTGTTGAAGCAGTAAAACATCAAGGTTTGTCTGAATATTTAAATGAAGTATCCATGGCTGAATATTCAATACTCTCTATTAAATGTAATCAGTGATGTATTCTGTTACACTACATTAAAGTGATCACTTATTCAGATTACTTTTAGAATGCTTTTAGATTACATATTTTAAAGGCACAGATGGAAAAATTATGATGTGGTTTCAGTCATTTTTGTCTTATTTTGCTTCTTATTAATCAGTATTTTGGGTTGGTATCTTGCTGTTTGTTATGCAAAGCACTTCTAAATAGCGGGTTTGTTAACTACTTGTTCATTGTATACAGTTAAAATCTACAAAATGCATTGGCAACACCAGACAAATCCCTTCACATTCACAGGCATTATCTATCATGAATTGAATAATAAATCTAGACACCTTGAATTGGGGGGGTGACACAGTGGTTTAGTGGTTAGCTTGTATGCCTGGCACCTCCAGGGTTGGGGTTCAAATCCTTCCTCTGCCCTGTATGTGTCTCCCCATGCTTCGGGGTTTCCTTCCCAGTCCAAACTCATGTGTTGTGTGATTGTGCCCTGCAATTGGCACCACATCCATGTCCTCGCCTTGTGCCCTGTATTCCCTGGGATAGGCTCCAGGCTCCCCATGACTCTGTGTAGGATAAGCAGTACAGAGAATGGATGGATGGACCTTGGATTGGTTAACAATATCTATAGGAATAATCCACGTATGTTGTGATCATGTGTGTGGGAAGATGCTTGAAGCAAGCGGGGGCTGCCTACCAAAAGTAAAAGTGTGAATCTATTTTTTTTCTTACAGCATTGGGACTGGTCAACCTTGATCATGAGAACTTGTCTTAACACTCCAACCACTCACTATGCTTTTATACCCCCCCCCCACACAACAATTGCTTTTCCATTTTTAAAAGTGTTTCTAACTTATTAACCACATCATTCAACATGTCAAGTTCAGCAGGCTTCGAAGATTCATGTAGTCAGAGGAAACAACTGACAAATCACTTTGTTAGCGAATGGCTCAAAGCAAAGCAGTAGTTACAAGTAGTTACTCAATAAATAATTCAAATATATAAACGCAAACTAGAACAGTGATTTAAGCAATTTCAGCCAACTGTTTAACTTAGTTTATAGCAAAGCAGTAGTTACAAGTAGCTACTCAGTAAATAATTCAAATATATAAACGCAACCTAGAACAGCGATTTAAGCAATTTCAGCCAACTGTTTAACTTAGTTTATATTTTTGCATTTTTACATTTTAAAGCTAGCCTACTGCTGCGTCTAAGATCCATGCAGCCCCACAGAGCTTTCATCTCTGCCTTTCTGTGGTCATTCGGAGAGATGTATTCTAACTGTGCAGTGCTGCAGCTCTCAGACTGGCAGTGAGGAAAACTGCTTTAAGTGTTAAGTTCAGCCTGCAGTCCCTTGTTAGGGGAATGGGCTCGGTACAAGGTGGAAAACATTACCGAGCAGGGCCCGCTATCCAAATGGATAAAAGACGGAAAGAAAGAAATAAAGAACCGGGGAACTGAGGTGCTGTTCTCCGGGGCACTAAGCACCGCGCTACTCTATGGAAAACCTGCTGAGAGGAGAGCATGTATAAAGGAGAACAATCTCCTTGCTGGCCGAATATCAGGCCAAATCTAAAAGCCACGGAGACGAGGGAGAGGCATCTGCTCTTCACACCTTAACTAATGGTTCAGCGAGGAAAGTCTCTCTCTGAACCAGGGTGAATCGCCCCTTATTAGTGCTTTAATGTCATAAATAAGGCACCTGAATCTAATCCTGAACCTCAATAAATCTTCTCTAAATCCTTGTCTAAATGTATTGGGCTCAAGATTTGCCCAGTATCGCGACATTACAGTAATATATAAACACACTGAGTATCTAAATCTAAAGCTATAATATATAAACACAGCGAGTATCTAAATCTAAAGCTATAATATATAAACACACTGAGTATCTAAATCTAAAGCTATAATATATAAACACAGCGAGTATCTAAATCTAAAGCTATAATATATAAACACAGCGAGTATCTAAATCTAAAGCTATAATATATAAACACAGCGAGTATCTAAATCTAAAGCTATAATATATAAACACAGCGAGTATCTAAATCTAAAGCTATAATATATAAACACACTGAGTATCTAAATCTAAAGCTATAATATATAAACACAGCGAGTATCTAAATCTAAAGCTATAATATATAAACACACTGAGTATCTAAATCTAAAGCTATAATATATAAACACAGCGAGTATCTAAATCTAAAGCTATAATATATAAACACACTGAGTATCTAAATCTAAAGCTATAATATATAAACACAGTGAGTATCTAAATCTAAAGCTATAATATATTTTTTTCATTTACAGGAAATGAGAAGTTGTGCAGGGTAGATGAAGTTCTTGGGAAATTGATGTTATTTGTGCAGGAGGTGTGCAGCAGTCCTGTAGGAGTTATAAAATCCTGCAGGATTGCTCCCTTGTGCAGCACATGTGCTAGACATTCCTGCATGTTTCTGTTGTACTGAAGGCTCTGTTCTAAAACCTCTAGGAATATCCTGCACAGTTTGTCAATGCATGTTACCACATTCGTCATTCTCCCTGCTAGCAGATGCAGAATTTGAATCCTGGCTCCATGTCAGTGCTGCTCTGTTCATTAGTCTGAGGAGCGTGCTTTGAGAAGTTCAGTAATTGCACTCTGTGCTGCTTTGGTACCCTTTGGCAGAAAAATTAAAATCCTGCAAGATTCCTCTAGGGTTTTTTTTTTTTTTTTTGGTAAGGGCCCAGTCCCCTGGGATAGGCTCCAGGCTCCCCCACAGGATAAGCAGCATGGAAGATAGATGGATGGATGGGTGGAGACTCCATAGTGTTTACTGTGGGACATCGAGCCTCATTCATTTATTAACATTTATAAGTTTAGTTATATACTATGTTTCTGTAGTTGTGAGTTAAATTATGATAGTTAATCATTGCTCAGTTGTGTGTTGATTTTAAACACTGATATTGGACTGAAGTAAATGTGTGTCCTGGTGTGATCTAGAGAAGGAGAAATGACCTCTAACATGAGAGTGCCTGGAAAACTGGACATAAAAAAATATGAGAGGTGAGTTACTTTTCCTTTCACCAGCAATAAATACACACCGTCTCATGGTAACAGATCTGTATCTCTAAACACTCACTAGTTAACAGAGGAACTAAACTTTGCTTTAAGGTGTTTAATAGCAGTGAATATATCACTGATCTGATGTAAGAACAGTTTAGAGAAATCATTCCCTGAGAGAAGAGTAAAAAGGACTGTGTAATGTGTAGCATAAGAGCAGCATAGCTTTGAGTCAGTGAACTCTACAGGCTTTAAGACCCAGCTGAGTCAGTTAGCTGTGATTGGGACTCCTGACATCAGAGTAATTCCTGAGGTATGAGGCGAGTCTCCTGTTTGAATAAGTGTGCAGACTGTAGCTGAATTAAAAAGATGGAATTCTTGGTGTTTAATGATGAACACATTGTTTAACAGTGCTGAGACAGCAGAGTATTAATTATTGCTGATATTTCTGTTGTAATTCTAGAATGATGGAGGGAAAGAGATCAGACTCACCAGAACCCAGCTGTGTGTCCATGAAGAGTGACCGGTCATTTACACGTCCAAATACCCTCAGAGACAGAGACAGTTCTACTGATGTGAGGTCAGTATAGTGAGGTGTTTTACAGCAGTGTTCCACCTGATCAAACTCACTCATCTCATTATGAAGCCCTTCATGAGCTTTATCAGGTTTTGAAGCAGTAAAACACTAAACTGTGCAGTGCTGCAGCTCTCGGACTGGCAGTGAGGAAAACTGCTTTAAGAGTTCAGTTCAGCCTGCAGTCCCTGAGCTGGAGGGTCTGTGGTGCTACAGAAGAACATTTACACCTGGGAAATTAATGACAACATAAATATTTTATTTATTCATTCATTCATTCATTCATTCATTCAAACATTTGTTTCTAAATATGTTAGTGTCAGTTATGAAATTCTGAAATCAGTGTATTGTGTTAAGAGGAGAATGTTAAAGGTGCAGTAATTGATTTTTCCATGTACACATCACCTAGACATTTGCAGCACATAAAAAAAAAACAATGGTCATGGCCTCAGCACAAGTGTATTATGTGGCTGAAAAAATAAAACCTGTCTGGAAATCTGCCTTCCAGACCTCCAGACAGGTTTTATTTTTTATTTTTTTTGTTTGGTCATCTTATTGACACTTAGAAAAATCACTGAGAACTCGTTATAAATAAACGATGGTGCAGTAAAAGCACTCTTGACCATCCTCATAAATCACTATGAGAATGTCACTTATTTCTAGGGCTATAACTTTGCATTCATGCTGCTTTTGGCTGTGTAAGCAACAGCTAAATGCTAAATATCAGCCACCTGGCACACTGGAGACACGAGGCTCTGAAGCTCACTGATGTAACACGCAGAGTACCTGTGTAACATGATTAGACAATAATTCACTCAGCCATCCTGTATATAAACTAGCCTATAGTGTCGTGGGAAAACTCTTCAGATCAGAATAACAAAAATAACCTTCCAAAGTCAAAGAGTTTTGGATGCCAAATATCAGACTTTATTGAATCAACAAACAAAGCCGAGATGATCATCTGATTTACATAGTCGTGGCTCGTGCTTTTATACACTTCTAGAACAATGATCTTATTAAGTGAAGTCTTCTCTTTTTTCTTTTAATCACACACCTGCCTCTTGCCACAATTATTTCACTGACCCTCTATCTTAGTTTTAACCGAGAGATCAATCAATTTTTAAAAAAAAAAAAAAACTTTAACATTCATCACAACCTCAACAATGCACTTCAGTAGTCTGGTAGAGAGAAAAACACCTTCCCATGAGATATGACAGAGCACATCTGGACTGAAGAAGATACAATTTATGAATGAGAACTGCGTGCTTATTGTTTTTCCCAAAAGCACAGTCCACCTGCAGGGTCACACCAGTTTATTTTAGGTTTCTTGATTCACATACACAGAAATATCCTTGTAAAATCATAAAGTCACTCACTAAATGCACTAAATCTGTTATCATTTCTAAGAATCTTAACTTTTAATTATACTTGATGGATTATATGATGACCATACTTAAATCATACTTTATTCTGCAGTGTCTTACATTTACGCTGTGTATTATTATTCTTATTACTCAACTGCTCGTTATTATGCATTTCCCCACTATTCTGTTATTCTATCATCATTAGTATCGTCATATAGTCCATATTACATGATGAGTGTTTGTTTGTTCACAGACCGCAAAAGAAGAAATCAAACATCAGCACAAATCAGTTGGAGTCCATATTCAAGGTGTGTATGTATCTTTTGCTGTTTTGTCGAGGTGCAGCAGCATTATGGGTAATCAGACAGTTGTAAATGTGGTAATTGACGTTTTTTTTTCTTTTCATAAAATAAAAGCATCTCTCACTGTGTAATATTATAATATTTAGATCTGTTACTGTGTGTTTCTAACCAGGAGCTGGAACACAAAGTCATCACTCTGATAAAGGATGAGCTGAAGAGGTTTAGGAAGCTCCTGAGTCCAGATTACCCAGAATGCACTGAGAGGGAGGTGGAGGATGAGGAAGATCTGCACAGTGTCAGAGAGGGAGTGCTGAAGATCACACTGCACGTCCTGAAGAACATGAACCACACAGATCTCGCTAACACACTGCACAACAGTAAGAGCTCTGAGTCGTGGCTTTATTCCATCAGGTTCACTTTAGAGAGAGGAAATTGTTTTAGATATTAACACTTTTAGTTTTAAGTTTGATTTTAGTATCATGTACATCTGGTGCTTTTCTGTTCTGTTCATGGTCCAGCTTGTGGTTACTCTATACAATGGTCCTGTTCCTTCAATAATATTTAGTACATGAATCAGGAATGAACAGCAGCATTTGAAAGAATTTTACATTTTATATTGTGCTGAGGGATTTTGCACTAAAATATATTATTACTTTATTTATTAGAGTCTGTGGCCTCTGTGTATCAGCCAAAGTTGAAATTCAACCTGAGAGAGAAGTTTAAAAGAATTAATGAAGGAATCTCACAGCATGGAAGCTCAGCACTTCTGAATGAGATCTACACAGAGCTCTACATCACAGAGGGTTGGAGTGGAGACGTCAATAATGAACATGAGGTGAGACAGATTGAGACAGCATCCAGGAGACCAGCAACACAGGAGACAGCCATCAAATGTAATGACCTCTTTAAAGACAAGTCCATCAGAACTGTGCTGACTAAAGGAGTTGCTGGAATTGGAAAAACAGTCTCTGTGCAGAAGTTCATTCTGGACTGGGCTGAAGGAAAAGCAAATCAGGATGTCTTTTTCATGTTTCCACTTCCCTTTAGAGAGCTGAATTTGATGAACCAGCAAAATCTCAGTCTGATGAATCTTCTTCATCACTTTTTCCCAGAAATGGGAAAACTACAATTAATAGACTGTGAGTCCTACAAAGTGTTGTTGATCTTTGATGGTCTGGATGAGTGTCGACTTCCTCTAAATTTCCAGAAGAATGAGAGATTGTGTGATGTGACGGAGTCAGCCTCAGTGGATGTGCTGCTGACAAACCTCATCAAGGGGAATCTGCTTCCCTCTGCTCTCCTCTGGATAACCTCTCGACCAGGAGCAGCCAGTCAGATCCCTCCTGAGTGTGTAGACCAGGTAACAGAGGTACGAGGGTTCAGTGATCCTCAGAAAGAGGAGTACTTCAGGAAGAGGATCAGTGATCAGAGCCTGGCCAATAAAATCATCACACACATGAAGTCTTCAAGAAGCCTCTACATCATGTGCCACATCCCGGTCTTCTGCTGGATTTCAGCCACTGTTCTAGAGAGAATGTTGGGTGAAGCAGAGAGTGGAGAGATCCCCAAGACTCTGACTCAAATGTTCACACGCTTCCTGATCTTCCAGATCAAACACAAGGACCAAAAGTACCATCAGAAATGTGACTCTGATCCTCAGCAGACCAGAGAGAGTATCCTGGCACTGGGAAAACTGGCCTTCCAACAGCTGGAGAAAGGAAACCTGATCTTCTATGAGGAAGACCTGAGAGAGTGTGACATTGATGTCAGAGAAGTGTCAGTTTACTCAGGAGTGTGTACCCAAATCTTCAGAGAGGAGTTTGGGCTTCAGAAGGTGTTCAGCTTTGTACATCTGAGTGTTCAGGAGTTTCTGGCTGCTTTATATGCATTTCTCTCCTTCATCAGCAGAAATGTAACAGAACATCAAATCACTGATCCGTCTGATCTTTTCAGAAAGTCGAACATGTCTGATTTCCTCAGGAGTGCAGTGGACAAGGCCTTAGAGAGTAAGAATGGACACTTGGACCTGTTCCTCCGTTTCCTTCTGGGTCTCTCCCTGGAGTCCAATCAGACTCTTTTACGAGGCTTAATGCCACAGACAGGAAGCAGCTCTCACAGCAAACAGGAAACAGTCGAGTACATGAAGGAGAAGATCAGGGAGAATCCATCTCCAGAGAAATCCATCAATCTGTTCCACTGTCTGAATGAACTGAATGATCATTCTCTAGTGCAGGAAGTACAAACTTACCTGAACAGAGGAGGTTACAGGTGTCTCAGTGGAACCAGACTCTCTCCTGCTCAGTGGTCAGCTCTGGTGTTTGTGTTACTGAACTCAGAACAGGAGCTGGATGAGTTTAATTTGAGTAAATTTGACCAATCAGAGGAATGTCTTCTGAGGCTGCTGCCAGTGGTCAAAGCCTCCAGAAAAGCAGAGTGAGTACTTTTATTTATCAATGTATTACTGTATGGGTTGTTATTTTAAAATAACACTGAACTGCACTGTTTGGATTAATGCTTGTTAACTGTTACTTTAATCATCTTTAAATTAACACATTTTATACTAACACATTATGTCTGTACTGAGGACTGGGTGATATGGACAAAATCTTGTATCACAATATGGATAATTTCATATCTTGAAAATTTATATTATATGCAGTTCTGTGCAAAAGTCTTAGTCACAAGAGCAAAGATGCCTTCAAAAATAATGAAACTAAATGTTAATTTAAAAAAATACTATAAAGCGCAGTAAACAGTAATAAATGAAACAAAGTCAATATTTAATGTGACGATCCTTCACTTTAAATAAATAAAGCAGTATCTGAAGTGCAGTGTGTGCAGTTTTATAAGGAAATGAGCTGGAAGTGTTACTGAGCATCTTGCAGAAGCAGCCACAGTTCTTCTGGAGACTTTGACTGTCGACTCGCTTCTTATTTCTGCAGCGAAACCCAGCAGCCTTCATTATGTTTTTATCTGAAAAGTGTCTCTTATGGAATCTGCTGCTTTCTTTACTGACATACAAACATTTTTCTGTAACGTTTCATTTTGTGCTGGAAAACTAATGTTTGGAATCTAAAATGTTTTTGTACTGAATCAATAATGTAGAAGCCAGAAAATAAACATCTATAACAAAGTTTGTAAAAAAAAAAAGGGGGGGGGGGGGGGGGGGGGTGCCAAGACTTTTGCACAGTACTGTGTATACACACACAAACACACATATATATATATATATACACATATATATACACACATATACATATATATATATATATATATATATATATATATATATATATATACACATACATTATATATTTCATATTCTCTAAAATTGATGAAAAAATTGTCTATACAAAATAAATGCATGCATTTAAGAACTAAAAAGCTAAATACCCATCTCTTCCATGAACACTTAACTAACTCATAACTTGTCCCCACTTAAAAAAAAAAATCATAATCATAAAAGAAAAATATTGTTTTGCTTGTATTTCCTCATTTCTAAGAGACGATGTACTTCGTTTAAATCAAATTAAACGTTAAACAATATATTTCCATCATAACCAACATAATCGTATACTTATATCAATTTATCACATTCATCCAGCGATAAATATGCATTTAGACAAGAACCATCATCATATCAGAGTTGTTTGCAGGGAGAAGCATCGGTACATGCATTCATTAGCCTCGTAACAGGTAGACTGAGGCTATTACATGTCGCACGAGGGGAAACCCCATAGGTGTTCCACTGATAGCGCTCCCTCTCAATAACAAACACCCGAAGAGACGTTCTGCTACTTTTTTTTTTTTTTTTTTTTTTTGTCAAATAAGTTTTTTATTCAGTCATCGAATAACCTTACAATAATCACAAGTTCCAGTAGTAATTTTCTTATATGCACAGAAACTTACAAATAAAATAAATAAATAAGTAAATAAATAAGTTAATAAAAAAAAAAAAAAAAAAAAAAAAAAACATGTAACACCCCTTCCCCAGCCTGTTAATATAAGATACAGTGACATTCAAAACAGCTTTTAAGTTACAATACATTGCATTAAGGAATAGAATTCCTCTTGAGGTAACAGAAGAAAGGGTCCCAAATCTTGTGAAACTGTCCAATGTTGCCTTTTAAAAGATATCTGATTCGCTCCAAGTGCAGAGTAGATACCAGCTCCTCAAGCCATAGTTTAGCAGCAGGAGGATTAACCTTTTTCCAGAACAGTAATAACAGTTTCTTGGCTGTTATCAAGCAATATGTAAGGAATTTCTGTTGAGCACTGTTCAATGAATATGTATAATTAGAATGTCCTAATATAATGAGCACTGGGTCTGGATCCAAGTTTACACTAAGGACATCTGAAAGCACTTTAAAAACTTCACACCAGAATCCCTGTATTTTATGACAGAATATAAAACTATGAGCTAAATCAGCATCCTCCGATTTGCACTTATCACAAATAGGAGAGACATTGGGGAAAATCCTATGTAATTTCTTTTTAGAAAAGTGTAATCTGTGTAGGACCTTAAATTGAATGAGGCATAATCTAGTGTTGACCGATTGCTTATCAATATCCTCCAAGCCACTCTGCCAAATCTCCTCAGAGATTCCAATTCCAATCTCTCGCTCCCATTCCTCTCTGATCAACTTTGTAGAGGGGGAAATAGCTGCTAGTAACCTTTCATAAATTAAAGATAGCTGACATTTGTTTCCCCTGAACTGTATAAGACAATCATCAATAACTGAGGGTGGGACCTCGTCTAGGGAAACATTATGTGTACGCAAGTAATTCCTTATTTGTGAAAATCTGAAAAAAAGGTTTTTTGGGAGGTTATATTTCTGTTGTAGTTGCACAAAGGAAGCTAAAGCCCCATCAAGATACAGGTCCTTGACTGTGCATATACCCAATTCCTTCCATTGATTAAAGGTTGTATCCAACCTTGAAGGGGGGAATGATGGGTTATTTGCAATTGGAATTAAGAGAGAGAGTGATTTTATCTTAAGGTATTCTCTTATCTGTCTCCAAATACGTAACTGACTCTTTATGACAATACTATTAACTGCTGTTTGGTCTAATATCACGGGGGAGAGTAGCACTGCTCCAAGATCATAAGGATGGCAGTAATCCCGCTCTATCTGAAGCCAATCTGGGGCAACAGCCGACCGTTCCAACCATAGTGCAAAAACTTGTAAATGAGTAGCCCAGTAATAAAGGCGAAAATCCGGAAGGGCCAAACCCCCCTCGTGTTTAGGTTTACAAAGATGAACTTTTTTGATTCTGTGACTCTTATAGTTCCATAGAAAGGGAAGAATAATCGAGTCTAAGTGTTTAAAGAAGGACTTGGGCAATAGTATTGGAATATTACGAAATAAATATAATATTTGAGGAAGAAATATCATTTTTATCGCATTTATTCTGCCAATTAGGGAGATCAAGAGAGTCCTCCAATAATATTATTTAAGTTACAAAATTGTATATAAGGGGTTGAAATTAGCTTTGAAGAGAAGAGAATATTTATAAGTAACCACAATTCCCAAGTACAGAATTTTTTCCGTGGAAACTTTAAACGGGGAAGAATGTATTACAGACAAATCCCTCAAACCAATGGGCATGAGTTCACTTTTTTCAAAATTAACTTTAAAGCCAGAAAATTTCCCAAAGGTAGTAATAGTCTTGAGTATAACAGGAAGGCTCACCTGTGGGTGAGTAATATAAAGCAAAATATCGTCTGCATACAGCGATATTTTATTAATGGTGTTTGAAGTATTAAAGCCATGTATGCAAAAGTTAGAGCGAATGGTTTCTGCAAGGGGCTCTACAGTTAACGCAAACAAAAGGGGTGAAAGGGGACAGCCCTGCCTGGTACCTCTTTGAAGATAGAAAGAGTCTGAAATTGTTTTATTTGTTAAAACCCATGCTGATGGACTACTGTATAAAATTTTAATCCAATTTATAAACTCATCCCCCATATCAAATTTCTCAAGGACAGCGAACAAGTAACGCCACTCCACTCGGTCGAACGCCTTTTCGGCATCCAATGAAATCACAATCAAATTGTCTCGAGTTGCCTTAGGGTGATAAATTATATTAAATAGTCGTCTAATATTATGCATAGTGCTTCTTCCTGGAATAAATCCATTCTGATCTGTGTTAACCAATTTATTAATTAATTTGCCGAGTCTATTAGCAAGTGTCTTGGATAATACTTTTTGATCAACATTAACAAGGGAGATAGGCCTGTATGCCTCGACTTCTTCAGGATTTTTACCTTTTTTAGGAATTACCGTGACAATAGCCTCAGAAAAAGTCGGTGGTAGTCCAGTTGTTAACGCTTGCTGAAAAGTTTTAAGTAAATATGGAGTAAGGATATCACTGAATTTTTTATATAGTTCGACTGGCAGCCCGTCAGGACCAGGAGCTTTTCAGCTCTTCAAAGTATTTATTGTGTTCTTTAATTCCTCTAAAGAAATATCTTTATTAAGGGATGCCTGATCTTCTGGAGAAAGCGTGGGGAGATTACATTTACGTAAAAATGTATCCATTACTTGTGGGTCCAAATCAGTGTCTGAAGAGTATAACTTTGAGTAAAATTCCTTAAAACATTGGTTTATCTCTTTAGTTGCGATACAATGCGTCCCATCTTTGGTCTTTATTTTATGAATTGTCCTTTCACTATCTATTTTACGCAATTGTCTGGCTAGTAATTTATGGGGCTTCTCTCCGAATTCAAAGTATTTCTGTTTAATGAAATGAAAAGTTCTATTAATTTTAGTAGAGACTATATTATTGTATTCGTACCTTAACTGTAAAATTTTCTTATAAGTATCTAACGAGGGGTTTAGTGCATTTTCAATGTCTAGCTGATGAATTTGTTTCCCTAAATCAGTTAATTTGGATTTGTATAATTTATTCCGGGACCCTTGATATGATATAACACAACCTCTGATAAATGCTTTTAACGTTTCCCAGAGCAGTCCTGATGATATCTCTGGCTTATCGTTGCTATCGAAAAAAATTTCCAATTGCGAACTCATGAAATCAATGAACTTAGGGTCATCAACTAGTTGAGGGTCCATCCTCCATAAGGGGCGGATAAACGATGTTTGATCGAAAACAACTTCAAATGAAACTGGGGCATGGTCTGAAATCAGTATATCGTGAATTTTAGAATTTAGGATATTGGACATAAGATTGCTGTCCACTAAAAAAAAATCAATACGGGTGTATACATTATGTACATGTGAGTGAAATGTATAATCTCTTTCGGTTGGATGCATAAGTCTCCATATGTCTACCAAACTAGAATTATTAACAAAAGCATTCAAAAAATTTCTTGAATTAGATTGTGGAGAGATTTTGAGAGATGATCTATCGAGATATATGTCAAGAACACAATTAAAGTCCCCACCTATAACAAGATTTGTTTGGGACAATTTAGGAATAAGAGAAAAGACCTTCCTAAAAAAGTCTGGTTCGTCATTATTTGGACCGTACACATTTATTAAAGTAATCGGAAAACCATAAATCTCACCAGACAGAATAATATAACGACCTTCCCTATCTGTTCTCAGAGCATTTTGTTTAAATGGAACCCCTTTTCGAAATAAAATAGCAACCCCCCTAGATTTAACTGAAAAATTAGATTGATAGATCTGTCCTATCCAACTACCTTTTAGTTTGTCCTTGGAGTCCACTTTGAGATGAGTTTCCTGCAGAAAGATTATATTTGAGGAGAGAGATTTTAGATGTGATAATGTCTTGCTTCTTTTAACGGGATGATTTAATCCTTTAACATTCCATGAGATAAATTTGAGACCCTTTCTGTTCCTTTGAGATGTTATTTTTTTGCTTGATTAAAAATCAAGCCAATCATCTTCACTGCTTGTTTACTACCTTGGAGTATTTTAAACAGGCCCCCATCCCACATTCCCCAAAACTTAAACCTTAATCCCGTCATCTAACCGACTAACTAGAACTCGCGGCGCGATACGGAATTACACAACAAGTTAAGTAAAATATAATAACAAATTATATAAAAGATACAGTGAAATAAAACCTAACAAATACCTTCAAAAAGTATCAAACCTTAAACTTCCAAAAACTCGTATCAGCACAGCTCCGTAATAAGGAGTTCAAGGGGAGCATCTCAATATAACATACGACAAGAGTCATGTAAACAGCCATGTAAAGAGTCAATGCTTATGATTAAAGTTAGTCGGTCACATTATTCTGATCTTACTTGACTCAGTCCAACGACATCCTTTAAACTGGTCCTGGAATTTCAAAGTTGCTTTCAGCAAACCTGACCGCTTTATCTGGATCGGTGAAGTAGAACTCTTTGCCGTTGTGCGAGACCCTCAGTTTAGCAGGGTATTGCAGACCGTATTTGACTCCGGGTTTATCCTTCAGCAACTCCCTCGCGCGTTTGAAAAGTGCGCGTCGCTTTACCACAGCAGGCGGATAGTCCGGAAAGATGTGGAGTCTTTGGCCCCTGAAGAGAATCTGCTGCGTCCTGGCCGCCTTTTGCATGATTTCTTCCCTCTCGTGGACATAATGCAAGCGCAGAATGAAGGCTCGAGGTGGTTCATCATTTCCAGGACGGGCGCGTAGAGCTCGGTGGGCTCGGTCCACGTGCGGGGGTTTCTCTAACAGCAGGGACTCTGCGAGGAGTTCGGCAACGAAATCCCTAGGCTTTACACCGGATTCAGCGCCCTCTTTAATGTTCAGTATGCGGATATTTTGTCTTCTGCTGCGACTTTCGAGATCAGTACATTTTTCTGTAAGTTGCTCCACGGTACGCTTTAGCATTCCCACATCTTGTTCCATCTTAACCATTGTATCAGAAGAAGTGGAAGCATAACTTTCCAGGCTTGTTAGTTTCGCAGCGTGATCGTCCATCGTAGCTTTAATCTCCGAGATTGCCGCGCTAGCCTCGTTTTTAAATGCCGACAGTTCTCCTCTGATAGCGACAGCTAGCTGTTCGATCTTTGAATCTATGATTTCCCCAATGTCCGATGTGATTGAAAGAAGTTCCGCGCGAAGGGAAGAGATCGCGTTGAGGATGACTGAACTACCCGCCTCCGGAGCATCTTCTTCAGGCGCTTCTTCAACATTAAAGCCGGAGGCCGCGGCCTGGTCCGGTGTTTTCCGAGATTTGGCCGGCATGTTTGGAAAACTGGACAAATTAAATCCTAAAGTCGGCTAGTAGTTTCTAGGATGTGAGACTATAATTTTATCAATGTTCACAATTGCTAAAAAGATGTTCTGACAAAGTTATATTGGATTTTTTACGGAGCCGTCGTGAAGTGCGTGCTACTCTCTCATATCGAAACCCGGAAGTCCCCTGCTACTTTAACATTGCGTTCTTATAACTTATGAACAATAAAAAGAACAAAATTTTTGAAGTTCATTAACTTAACCTTATTACAAAACATATAGAACATATAACAGCAGACAGCATATAAAAAATAATAATACAATACAATTTAAATTAAATTAAGTCAATGAATTATTCATATGTTCTGTATATAACTTGACAGCCAGATAAACTCTTCCCTAACATCAAGACTCTGAAGACAGTTGACTCCTTGTCCACAGGTTTATTGACATTGCAAGGAAAGGTGAAACTGAAACATACAAATGGGTAATCAGCACTACGCTTGCACTTTTTAACATGAACAGATATATTAACTCGAATACTATGAATTAATGTTTTTACTGTTACTATTTTCATGTATTTAATAAACATTTCTGAATGAAATATATGGTATCATTTTAATCTGTAATCGCTTATCCAATCACTAAATTAACTGCACTTGTAGTATTCACTTTCAATGATTCTAGGAACAGTACAGCATTGACATAACATTACATTAGCACTATAGTAACGTAGATGGTAAACAACAGACTTTTAACAGTAATTTTATAACATAAATAATGCAACACTGTCCCCAAAATAATGATCTGCAATCACAGATATTGTTAAAAACAATCAATACATACCCACAATGCTGCAAAAGGGCATAAGATGTATGCAGATGTCACAGGATTATCTTAAATGCATTACACATACTGCTCTCTGTGCCATGCTTGACTACGTCCTAATTAATGGTCACATGACATAGGACCTTACTGAACCCGAAGATTCTTAAAGGGGACACGGCTAAATAAAGGGATCACTTGAAGAGAAGAAACAAGACCTCTAACATATTAAGTGGTAACAGAACACCTGCTAAATGAATAAATGTAAATGTGAAATGTGAAATGCACGTTTTCTTTTCTCCTTTTATTTGAAAGTGACGTTGAACAGAACTGTCACAAATAAGAGCACGAAAAACATAACAATATGAATACAAAATGTAAAAAGTAAATATTAAAACACTATTTCCCTTCATGTGCCTTTTAGGTAAGTTCCTCATATTTTGTTCTGTGTGACACAGTGTGGTGGGGAGTTTCACTCTGTCCTGCTCCTCCATGCTTGTTTTTTTCCCCCACGTTTTCTCCCTAATGTAGTCATGGCTGATTCCCACCCTCCAGATCAGTCTCCCGTATCATACGACCCTGTCCTCTACTAACTTCTGACCCAAGTGTCACCAACCACATCTTTTCAAACTGCTCATTCAACATAACACACTTGGAGGAAAGCAGTATCTGCCCACTTCCATATGCGTGAGCTCACAGACACCCATGACCAGTTAGTATCACTGTGATTGATAGGGGAGAGAGAGTATGCCACCCCTCCCTCACTGAGAGCATGGACTCACTTGGACTCCTGGCGACTGATGGCTGTGGCATCATAAGGATTTACACTCACGATCTCTGGAAAATAGGATGAACACTCTTCTGTTGCTCCACTCAGGAACTTTTGTTTACTAGCACACTGCTAGTAGCTCGTAGCGCTGACCTTAGCGCTGATGACACTTTCACACCTAATTTGTTTGATTTGGACAGATCACAGATCTTCCTCTTTAGTTTGGATGTGTTTGGATGTATGTGACTCCACCTGTACTCGGGTCCACACCAAACACCTGATCCAGTGTGTGTGTAAAATCAGAGGTCTCGAGGTGACAGATTTATAACAGTACGAGCACAGAGAACAACACACACCAACTGTTTTACCGTCTCTGTGAAATTCAACATATAACTGTCACGCTCCGCTCTGACACCACACCTGCACTTCTGCATTCCAGCCGGAGTTTTCATCCCACGAGCACACCTGTTCCCCATTTCCCCACTGACTGCTACCTGTATAAATAAGCTACACGCGCCTCCACACAGCACTGGATTATTGTGTGTCTGTCTTGGAATCATTGGAAGTATTTCATTGGAATTATTCTCTGTGGGTTTATCGGCCCAGACCTGGCTTGTTTTTGGCTTTGATCTTGTTCTGTCCTTCGGATTTTACGGACTTCCTGGTTCCTGACGTCATCGTGCTGCGGGTAACGAGACTGTGTTCGCTGTTGTGGATTTATGGCGGTGGATTTAGTCATTGACTGTTCTGTGTACACAACCCTATAGAGTGAGACCTGGAGTTTCTTTTCTTGGGAGATTTTTGCTACCGAGTGTTGTGAGTTTTATGTGACTGTGATCTTTTCATTAAGCTTCATTAAAAGTCTTCAACTTTAACTTCAGCTCCTCACTCTGCATCTGGGTCCATTTCCCCACACCTCCACCTGCCACTAACTAACTGTAAAGTACCACTAGTACTGGCATGTTATTAACTGGTAGTGTACAGTTCTATATCTATACTATATCTGCACTATATCTGCAGTGTTGTTTGTAGAAACTTGAACACAGATCAGAGTGTATTGTTTGTAGGCTGCTCGCTCTCACATGTGTGTATGTACATGACCTAATGGTCTTATAATATGTGTGTCCTCTGATTTCTGTGTGTGAGAGAAACACACTGACATTTCTGTTCCATGTTCAACTTTAGCTGTATTATGGCTGTGTTTGTGTGTTTGAGATCAGTGTTCTGATATTTCATCATTTCTCTTCCAGGCTGTGGGACTGTAATCTGACAGAGGAAAGCTGTAGAGTTCTGTCCTCAGTTCTCAGCTCAAACTCCTCCAGTCTGAGAGAACTGAACCTGAGTCACAATAAACTGCAGGATTCAGGAGTGAAGCTGCTCTCTGCTGGACTGGAGAATCCACACTGTATACTGGAGATACTGAGGTACACAAACACATACTCACACACGCTTAAATTAGATGGGCAGCTTCATTAGTGGTTTATAATTTTTTGTGGTTTAAGTCTGTAATGCTCGACTGGGTTCATGCTGTGTTTTCTCTGAATAGCAAACACAGTAAACAGAAAAGCTGTAAATCTTTTGTTTAAAACACTAAACTTACAGTTCTGTCATCTGTCCTTTTGTGTAATTTGTACTTTGATTAGACAATGTGTGCTCAATCTAGAAAAAAAAACTTTTCTTCTCCAAACACATTTTAGGGAAAAATGATGAGAGTAAATAATCCACCTCAGTCACGTTCATTACAATCGTGACTGCTGATGACGTATACCAGACTCATGACTGAAATAGAATAAAAGATTATAGCCCTAATTAAGCTCAAATATAGGAGGCATGTCACTCCTTGTAATCACAGAGACAACCTTAAAGGGTACACGAATGCTAAGCTAAATGCTATCCAAGTGAAGCTAGCCACACTAACAATGAGCATCAACATAATAAACTCAACAATCAACTAGCTAGAGTCAGGTGTAAAGAGCAATTCCAGTGCTCTTAGCAGACACAAAAAAACTCTACAGTCAGTGGAACTTAAGCTAGCGGATTATGAAGATTTGAACAGGAGATGTAACATCGGTATTATTGGGCTGAGAGAGGGTAACGAGGGCACCAATGCTATCCAGTTCCTCTCTCGATCCATACCCCAATGCCTCTCCTCTCTGCACACCAGATCTACAGCAATGCAGTAACCAAACAAGGGGAAAATCGCACTCTGTATTTCAATGTTCATTATACAACCCTCCAAGCCATTCTTCATGCTGCTAAGAAAGAGCCTCATCACTGACACAAGAACAGTCTGCTTCACTCCCGACTACAGTAACTACATGGGGAAGTCACACCTGGTCTTCTCCCAGGCCGTGTCCATGGCACGAGCTAAAAGGGTTGAGTTTTTCCTACTCTATCCTGCCACACTGAAAATCATGGATGGCCCACTTTTGCAGAGGATTTCCTGAACTCAACAGCAGCAGTGCCGAGCAGAGCCGCTTCACCATCAACCACTGAGCTGGCCGTGGATAGCTAGGCTAACAATGCTTCTGGTGTGGAGCTGCAGCATTTTTCCAAGCTTTGTTCTTACTGGACTTGTTTAAGCTAACCAGGCTAATTGTGCTACAGAAACTGATAAACGTTTCAGTTTCATACTTCATATTGCAGTAAATTAGCTTTTCTTTTTTTTTTTCACTGGACTCTGGAGGATGACGGACACCAGTTTCATACATATTATTTCTGAAAGTTCTGGACTGTCCTCCTAGCTGTCTGAGCCAGGTTAGATCAGGCTAGGCTAGGCTAATTGTTAGCATTATTCTGGTAGGATAAGGATGCTAACGTTGTGATGTTATAAACGTCCCTCGATAACACACAGGCCAGGCTAGCTCTAGCTCGCTGGGGCGAATGTGCTCAGACTGGGCCTGCTAAGGCAAGCTGGGTTAAATATATGGTGGAGAACTGATTACCTCCTTTTTGTCTTTTTAAATGTTAAAGGTTGAGTTATTGGTTAGTTTAAACTGTTGGACTGGAACCTTCCTGGCTGCTCCATATTCATACATGGTCACGGTCCATTCTGGGCTTCTTATTAAGTTCACAGTTTTGTAATTTCTTTTGAGTTTTTGTGTCTCATGTTCTGACTTGTCTTTTGTGTTATCTGTGTGTATGTGTTGTCTAGTGTGTGGCTGGAGCTTGTTCTGTCTATTGAGTTTTCAAAAGTTGGTAACTCCAGAGTTTGAGAGTGAGACTCGCATCTACAAAGTTGAAAACAGGCATCAATGTAACACACGGCGGTTGTGGTAGCGGGTATTGTTTATTTTTCCAGTATTTCCAGTATTGCAATATATGTATTGGATAATGAGTCGACTTAATATTTTGGTTTGAAACTGCGGCAGATTGAATGCTCCCCACAAACGAATCAGTACTTTAAATCTACTTAATCAGAAAAAAGATAGATATTGCTCTATTATAGGAGACGCATCCACTGAGTTTGTCATTTACCCAATAAGTTTTATCATACAATCTAATTTTCATCATTTGATTCAAAAACCAAAGGAGTAGCTGTTGTAGCTACACGCAATCTTAATATTAAAGTGCTGGAAACTTGGACAGACCTTACAGTTAGGATAACAATTTGCTAAGATAGAACTCAACAGCAGGAAAATTGCTCTGATCTCTGCGTATGCTCCAAACATATTTGATAAAACCTTCTATGACACAATTAGCCAGAAAATGCTAGAATTACTTAATTACTCCTTAATAGTCGGTGGCGAGTTAAACACGATATGGGACCCGGTGCTCGATAGTTCCAGCTTATCGAGGTTCAGAGAAAGGGAGCTATTAGCATTCCTGGGCTAGAAGCTTATATATAGATATCACAATTTATCACCAAATTTAAGGAATTTATTAGCATTAAAAATGGCTTGGTGGAGGACCCTAGGATATTATGGGATGCTGTAAAGGCTTCAAGGAGTAACATCACATGTTCTAATCTGCGTAAAGCTAAGTCTGCTAAACTGCAAGCCTTGAGGAAATTTTTAAAAGACTAGACTCAGTTACAATAGGGCTTCCAAGAACAAGTAGCAGTGCAGAGAGATATAGCCAAAAAAGAAATAATGATATTCTAAAACAGCATTCAGAGTTTCAGATTCGTTAGACTAGACGGCGCTACTACAGTATTTCCGAGATGCCAGTCCTAGTCATCTATTAGAGAGCAGCTTGCAGACATTCCTGCCATTAAGACTCCAAATGGTAATATTACCACTGATCCTAAAGAGAAATGATAGTTTCCAATCTTTTCATTCCAGCTTGTACAGATCAGAAATATTACGAGATCAGGATAGATGTGACAATATTGTAAGTAAGTAAAACCTCCCTCAGCTCTCTAGCTTGCACTCAAGGGATTTGGATAACCCTGTTTCCTTGGAGGAATTGAAAGAGGCTGCTCTTGATATGCAAAGAGGTAAATCACATGGAATCCTCTGGAATTTTATGTCACCTTCTGGGATCAAATAGACTCATTTCTCCTGAACATCATTAACTACTCCATTGAAAAGGGCAGTTTTTTAAGGGGCATTAATACAGCCCTAATTTCCTTAATCTTGGAAAAAGATCCAGTTGATTTTGCCAGTTACTGACCTCTCAGTCTTCTGAATTCTGTCCTTAACATCTACACCAAACTACTCATCCGTCACCGTCAGCACCATATGCCAACATTAGTAAACTGTGATCAGACAGGTTTTATTAAATCTAGACTAGCATCAGATAATGCCAGATGTCTTCACATAATCAATGGTGTAGCACATATTAATGCTCCTGTAGCAGCACTTGATGCTATGAAAGGTTTTGGCAGGTTGGAATGGTCAGTCCTTCAGGGAAGGTTTTATCCGTGTTAACTGCTCAAAATCTTTTATGATGAAATGAACTTGCCAAAGCAGCATTTATTCCAGACACTTTTTGCATTGTTCCACACTTCAAGTACTTAGGAATTTAAATCTTCCCCTCTTTCAGATTGCTAAACACAATTACTCCTTAGCTTTTACCAAGGTGTGGGACTCTCTAGATAGATGGACTTAACATTCTGCCCAAAACACATTTTATTAGCACCATGGTGCTTCTCCATTACACCCCCCCCCCCCCCCCCCCCCCCCCCCCCAGCCCCCAACTTCTGGAAAAAAAATTCGATTCTGTTGTGTCTAAATTCAAATGGAAGAAGAAATGTCCCCATCTTCTACTCTCCACTCTGCAGAGGAGAAGGGAATTTATCTATATGTTTTGGGAGAGTCCACTGGTTCCTGACTTCTGGATAAAGGTAGTGTCCAAACTATAGAATTTGATATCTGTGACGTTGCTTGCAACTGTATTGGTCCTGATCCTAAATGATTTGTCTGCACTTAACATTTCTATAATAAGAAAAAGAATAGTTCCTTCAGGACTCACTGCTGCCAAGAAAATGCTTGCAGTTCACTGGAAACCTCCTCAGTCTCTCTCCATTAGAGCATGGACTCTGTCCTTTATAGAGGTAATCTACATGAAACTCTCAACAGCCTGCATTAATGGTGTTAATGAGGTTAACATTAATCACTGGTGTAAGGCAATCAGAGCCCTGGAAAGTTTCCTGTAAAACCCTAACACTTGTATCTCTTCATTTTCTAAACAGTATGTGCCTGTGTGTGTTGTGTTTGTGTGTAGCAGATTATGTGAGTGTTTATACATGTAGTATTTTTCCTGTTTTAATGTGGTCACATTTCTGAAGGTCCCTGGAGGACTAGTGTCACTGGGGTTGCGTGCAACAGTGCGCTATCAGTGCTGGTCCCAAGCCTGGATAAAATTGGGGAGGGTTGTGTCAGGATGGGCATCTGGCATAAAAACTGTACCAAATCAAATACGCAGACCAATGATCCGCTGTGGCGACCCCTAATGGGAGCAGCCAAAAGAGGAGCAATGTGGTCTGTCATTCTTGTACACTCCCCTGTACTGCATTGTGTTATGATGTCGATGTGCTTGTTCAGAGCGAATGAATAAATAAATAAAAATTTGATCACAAAAAAATCCAAAACAATCCTCTTCTTTTTTTTTTTTCATTTGTATCTTTGAAAGACAGAGGCCTTAGCCCTGCTAGTACACTGACACAAGTTATTAACTGGTAGTGTACAGTTCTATATCTATACTATATCTGCACTATATCTGCAGTGTTGTTTGTAGAAACTTGAACACAGATCAGAGTGTAGTGTTTGTAGGCTGCTCGCTCTCACATGTGTGTGTATGTACATGACCTAATGGTCTTATAATAAATTGTAGCTGAGAGATTGTGGAGTGCAGAAAGACGTCCCTGCTCCTGTAGATGTGCTGATGTGGTGTCCTGTCCTCTGATTTCTGTGTGTGAGAGAAACACACTGACATTTCTGTTACATGTTAAACTTTAGCTGTATTATGGCTGTGTTTGTGTGTTTGAGATCAGTGTTCTAATATTTCATAATTTCTCTTCCAGGCAGTGGGGGTGTAATCTGACAGAGGAAAGCTGTAGAGTTCTGTCCTCAGTTCTCAGCTCAAACTCCTCCAGTCTGAGAGAACTGGACCTGAGTGTCAATAAACTGCAGGATTCAGGAGTGAAGCTGCTCTCTGCTGGACTGGAGAATCCACACTGTATACTGGAGATACTGAGGTATACACACACACACAAACATTAAGTATGTTAATAAATGTCAATTCCTAATAATAATGCTACACAACCTGAAGATAAAATATTAAAACCTAAAAAGTCATTAAGAAATAAATACATGTAATCAAAGATACAAGTATTGATAGATCATTAAGAGATAAATAGTGGTTTTAAGCATATAATCAAGAGGATTAATTAAAAATCAAGGTAAATAAATGTGTTTAAGCTGCTTTTTAAATATATTTAGTGAAGGTGTCTGATGGATATACACTGGGAGTGAGTTCCACATCCTGCGAGCAGTGACACTAAAAGCAGTTTCACCGAGCTTCTTCTTATTAAAATTCACCTTAAGGAAGCCAGCATTTGTTGATGTTTAAAAATGATTTGGGGTGAAATCCATCAGACATTCTGCTAAATACACAGGTGCAATGCCATTAAGAGTTTTAAAACTAATAAGAGCACTTTAAAATCGACTCTGGATGTCACAGGTAACCAGTGCAGTTCCTGCACAATAGGAGTAATATGGTCTCTCTTTAGTTTGTGTTAGAAGCTGAGCAGCTGCATTTTGTACTAACTGAAATGGATAAATAGTAGATAATCGTAGGTAAAGAGAGTAAATGCATGGATGTGTTTTTCTGCATCTTCTTTAGATAAAAATGGAAGAACTTTTGTAATGTTCCTCAAATGATTAAATGCACCCTTAGAGATATTATTGATGTGAGGAACAAAGCTGAGATCAGAGTCGTCTATTACACCCAGAGTTCTAACCTGTAACCAGCTCATTTTTCAATAAGTATTCTCTTTTCTGTTTATCTCCTACAATTAATATCTCCAATTTATCCTGGTTTAACTGTAGAAAATTCTGTAACATCTGGTCAGATATTTCATTCAAGCATGTAATCAATTTGTTAATTGGCTCTTGATTACTCAGTGACACTGATATATAAAGTTGTGTGTCATCTACGTAACTATGAAAACTGATTTCATTCTTTTGAATGAGTCTACCAAGAGGTAACATGTAGAGAGAGAAAAGAAAGTGTACTAAAATACACTATATTACCAAAAGTATTCGGTCACCTGCCTTGACTCACATATGAATTTAAGTGCCATCCCATTCCTAACCCATAGGGTTCAATATGATGTCGGTCCACCTTTTGCAGCTATTACAGCTTCAACTCTTCTGGGAAGGCTGTCCACAAGGTTGAGGAGTGTGTTTATAGGAATTTTTGACCATTCTTCCAAAAGCGCATTGGTGAGGTCACACACTGATGTTGGTCGAGAAGGCCTGGCTCTCAGTCTCCGCTCTAATTCATCCCAAAGGTGTTCTATCGGGTTCAGGTCAGGACTCTGTGCAGGCCAGTCAAGTTCATCCACACCAGACTCTGTCATCCATGTCTTTATGGACCTTGCTTTGTGCACTGGTGCACAGTCATGTTGGAAGAGGAAGGGGCCCACTCCAAACTGTTCCCACAAGGTTGGGAGCATGGAATTGTCCAAAATGTTTTGGTATCCTGAAGCATTCAAAGTTCCTTTCACTGGAACTAAGGGGCCAAGCCCAACTCCTGAAAAACAACCCCACACCATAATTCCTCCTCCACCAAATTTCACACTCGGCCCAATGCAGTCCGAAATGTACCGTTCTCCTGGCAACCTCCAAACCCAGACTCATCCATCAGATTGCCAGATGGAAAAGCGTGATTCATCATTCCAGAGAACGCGTCTCCACTGCTCTAGAGTCCAGTGGCGGCGTGCTTTACACCACTGCATCCGACGCTTTGCATTGCACTTGGTGATGTGTGGCTTGGATGCAACTGCTCGGCCACGGAAACCCATCCAATGAAGCTCTCTGCGTACTGTACTTGGGCTAATCCGAAGGTCACATGAAGTTTGGAGCTCTGTAGCAATTGACTGTGAAGAAAGTTGACGACCTCTTTGCACTATGCGCTTCAGCTGGAATTCACTGAGCTCCTGAGAGCGGCCCATTCTTTCACAAATGTTTGTAAAAACAGTCTGCATGCCTAAGTGCTTGATTTTGTACACCTGTGGCCAGGCCAAGTGATTAGGACACCTGATTCTGATCATTTGGATGGGTGACCGAATACTTTTGGTAATATTGTAGATCCTTATGGAACTCCAAATGAAATATCATATTGTCTTGAGTGACTTCCCAATTTATCATAAAACTGTCTACCACACAACTATGATCTGAACCAGCTTAGTACTGCTCCTGAGAGACCTACCCAGTGTTCAAGTCTGTGTAGAAGAATATCATGGTCTACAGTATCGAAAGCTGCACTCAGGTCAAGAAGAACAAGAATGGAAATGTGATCAGAACTGGCTCTTAGCCACAGATCATTTAAAATCCTGACCAAATGCATGCACACCACAGCTCATTTGTAAGAAAGTGTTTTAACATGAAAGGTGAGAAAAAGAGATCTACACTGCATGCAGGTGATCATGGACACCGAGCATCACACAGAGAAACTGCTGTGTTTAAATAGTTTAAAGGTCAGAAATCTCTCAGACTGATGCACTCTTCAGCATCTCACGCTACAATCAGTCACTTCTCTCTGTTTGAAACGTGACAATAACAAGAAATCCAAGCACTGATACACTTGGACATGCACAGGAATGGCACAAGGTTGTTGTGTTGGTTAAATTAGTGCTGGCTCTAAAGTGTTGAACAGCATTTAAAGAAGATGCTGTGACAAACAGAAGTGATTTATAAGCCAGCTTTCATCCTCCAGAAGAATCGTACTGGTCTCTAAATATCTAAATATCTCTAACAGTGTGCTCTAGATCTTCTGTCAGCTTACTGCTATACACAGACAGACCGGCCCTTCCTCCTTTATACAGATGCATTTCTTTTGTCTTAACTGAATGACTTGCCTTATTTGTGTTAATTTAGGAATTTGTGTTGTCTTGCTTTTGAAATTATTTATTTCCTATTTAACATTTCTTTAATTAATGCCATTAATATGAAACAGAGTTTCACAAAGTTTCATTAAATTGGTGTGTAATTGAAATAAATAACATACTGACAGTTGCAAGATTTGAATCCGATCAATCAAGCTTCACCTTATTTAGTTTTGTTTTGTCAGTAAATTGACACAAACGCAGGAGCTCTTGTCCCCAGTGAGACCCCTAGCACACAGGAACAGGAGTCCAGTGTTGATGCTATTTCCCCAAGCTCCAGCTCAGTCCAGAGCTCCTCCATAAGTGCCAGATGAATGTGAAAGTAGAGGACAGTGAGGTGTTGGTGGAGAAGCACTGGGTTGAGGGTCAGAATAAAGACCAGATAAAGCAGCTATGCACATACATAAAGAGCTAGCTCTTGTGCTGAGTGGCCAAGCCCATTTAACTCTGATCCAACACCTCATCAACCTTTTCTCTCAACATCTTGTAGATGTTCAACAACATTACATTTTTAATTTACACATTAAAGATTTTCTGTGTAAATGCTCCTACACAGGGTTTTGAATAAATTCATTCATATCCAGTGTGATAAATGAGGCCCAGTGTTTTATAGGAGTAAAAAAAATTAAAGGTTGTATTTTCATATGGTGTGGATTAGCATTGTTTCTGATGTTGAGCTGTGTGTGTGTGTGAAAGTTATAAGATTAAGGTCCAAAAACAATCCAAGGTCCAAGAACAGCAACCGTCTCTGTGAAATTCAGTTTTGTGTTAATGCTAAAATGTCTACATCACTTCTCACATCAGAACAAGGTACATTTATTTCTACAGTGTGTAAATCAGTGTACATTACACACACATTTACTTTAATAACATGCCAGTACTAGTCGTACTTTACAGTGAGGTCAATAAGCCAATTTCTCTGATGTTATCTGTCCTCATGGAGCTGTTACCATTTTATAGACCTGTTTCTATTGTTCTGTGGGAGCAAAAATATTCCAGAAAATGTTTGTAATGGAAAGTAAATGTGTGCACAATGTACACTGATCTACACACTGAACACACTGTAATGAAGCAGTAAAGGACAGTGTGTAAATGTGTAAATGTTCTCCAGCAGAACTTTCCCCAGAGCTGCTGAACACACTGTATGAAAAACTCTCTGCTAGAAATAAAGAGACGTGTTTGTTCAGAGTGGCCTCTCTGTTATTATCTTGTTTCAGAAAGTTAAATACATCGTCTCATATGAGCTGAGACACATGGATCTGTCCAAGAGCAGTCCAAGTTTATACACAGGCTGTTCATTTTATATTTTTATCCTGACATTAGAACCTTGTGTTCAGGTAGACAGTTTGTTTCCCAACTGATGGAAACACCTCATTTCACAATCAGAGAAATAAATCAAACATTTCATCATTTCTCTTCCAGCCTGCGTGAGTGTAATCTGACAGAGGAAAGCTGTAGAGTTCTGTCCTCAGTTCTCAGCTCAAACTCCTCCAGTCTGAGAGAACTGGACCTGAGTAACAATAAACTGCAGGATTCAGGAGTGAAACTGCTCTCTGCTGGACTGGAGAATCCACACTGTACACTGGAGAAACTGAGGTACACACACACACACACACACGCACACACAGGTCAGATTATCACTTTATCACCAAGTACAAAAATCATTACATGCAGAAATAATTGTGTGTGTTTTTATGTAGCTGTAAATTTTAGAATATGATTTAATATTTGTAAGAAACTGAAATGTGTTTGTGAGAATCAGATTTACTTCCTAGATTAATTCTATATCATGAATAAATAAAAACTGTACTCATGAATTGTAATTATAGCTGTTTGGATCTCGTGTCTCTGCTAGAGGTGTAACACAATATTATTATCTTTATCTGTTTAGAGCTCAAAATATTCATAAAACAGGAAGTGGGTGTGGTCTGTACCAGAGGGTTTATCATGTGAACCCTATCACTATGCCCTGAAAAACAGTGAAAAAATCAGGCTGCTGCAAAAAGAAAACATTTTTCATTCACAAATTATAACCAATTTTTGTTCATTTATTTATTCATTTATTCATTGGGGTTTATTAATTATAACTTTATTCAGCTCCTGAACCAGACGTCCTGTGGAACTTTCTGGAAACCTTTTTATCTTCTATCTAATGTGACTGAGTAAAAAAGCTAACTATGTTTCAAAACAATAATGTCTTTCCCAAATAAAGAAACTGTTATTTACTGTTGACAACAACAGCCACCTAATAATATTTGATCAGATTTACTTTAGCTTTTGTGTTTGTTAAATTCCATAAAGTTCAGAAAAGCTCACTGGACACACTCCTATAAATGTGCTGATGTGGTGTTCTGTCCTCTGATTTCTATGTGTGACAGAAACACACTGACATTTCTGTTACATGTTAAACTTTAGCTGTATTATGGCTGTGTTTGTGTGTTTCTCATCATTTCTCTTCCAGTCTGTGTGTATGTAATCTGACAGAGGAAAGCTGTAGAGTTCTGTCCTCAGTTCTCAGCTCAAACTCCTCCAGTCTGAGAGAACTGAACCTGAGTGAGAATAAACTTCAGGATTCAGGAGTGAAGCTGCTCTCTGCTGGACTGGAGAATCCACACTGTACACTGCAGACACTGAGGTACACACACACACACACACACAGCAGAGTTTTAATAAATGCAACAACATTCAGTTTTCATCTCATCTACTTATAGTGATCTGATATATTTTCATTGTTGTGTGTGTGAGATGGAGAGTAAATGTACTATATATGAAGATTTTGTGTAGTTCATGTTTTCAATGCTAAAACTGAGTGTGTTAAGTGTGAGAAGGTTTTCTTTCTTGTAGGATGTGGGGCTGCAGTATTACAGATGAAGGTTGTGCTGCTCTGGCTTCAGCTCTGAGGTCAAACTCCTCATCACACCTGAAAGAACTGGATCTGAAGGGTAATAATCCAGGAGAATCAGGAGTGAAGCTGCTCTCTGATCTACTGAAGGATCCACACTGTAAACTGGAGACACTACAGTGAGTTACTGACTTACTGCCTCTTTACTGTACTGTCTTGTATGATATCGAATAATATTCACTGTATACTTTATAATATTGTCACTGAGTGCGTGTGTGTGTGTTGGTGTTTATACTGATGATGTTTGTTTACACTGATGCTCTTCTCTGTCTTTCAGCATTAAGTATAATAAACTCACCAGGACTGGCGTATGACAGGAGTCTCACCTCAAACCTCTTTTCCAGGATAAAGCAGTTTTGGCGAAGCGTTAGAACGCGTCCCACATTTCCAGCAGTTTGGGAGCTGAATCATTCATATTCAGATGTAGAAGTTCCATAACAATAACCGGGACTGATCACATCCTTTTATCCACTCAGCTACAAGTTACTTCAGGCTTTAATAACATATTTTACAATCCAAAGTCAAATCCTTCAGCATCTACACACAACACAGAGATATCATCACATCATCACACTGATTACACAAATACACATCCATGTGTTGTAGCTGTTTATAGCTTAGTTTTAGCTCCTTATTTTTAACTATTTTTTTCAGTGTGTTTCTGCTAAACATGGATTCTTTCATTTGTTGTAACATGACAGTGAAACATCTGTTTCTCCACAGATGATTTATTCACAGGAAAACTGGCTTGAACATGCATCTTATTGCTTACAAGGACCATATCCAACGATATAAATCTGCTTTAAATACTGCACGCTCCAGTTACTATTCTGCCCTCATTACCAATGCATCCTCCCATCCTAAAACAGTTTTCTGTAGTCAATAAACTCACCAACCTTCCTGCACCTGTCATGAATAACTCGGACCTTTGGGAGTCATTCTCACACTTCTTCCAAAATAAAATCAATAGCATCTATAATCTCTTTCCAACAATGAACTCCCCTATCCACTCACATGACTTCCCCTTTGATTTTGCACCTAGTACTTTTACTGATTTTGACCCTCCAACCCCTGCTTATATCTCTGAGCTACTCAAAAAATCTAATCCATCTTTCTGTCATCTTGATCCTGCTCCTACTGCTCTACTCAAAAACACTGCACCTGTTATTTCGCGGACTATTTCACTTCTCATTTCTCACCTTCTCAGCACTGGTGTTGTTCCTCTCGAATTAAAAACTGCAGCTGTCACACCAGTGTTAAAGAAACCCGGCCTTGACCCCTCTGATATGGCCAATTACAGACCAATTTCAAATCTTCCGCTTCTCTCAAAGCTACTTGAAAAAGTTGTTGCTGCTCAACTTCAGTCATATCTGTCATCTCATAACCTCTGTGAATGTTTCCAGTCCGGTTGTCGCACTCTTCACAGCACTGAGACAGCTCTTCTTAAGGTTGTCAATGACCTTCTTATGGCCACTGACTCTGGCTCCATTAGCATTTTAATTCTGTTAGATCTTTCCTCTGCTTTTGACACTATCTCTCACAGTATTCTAATCTCACCACTCTCTGCTCTTGGTATTTCTGGAACTGCCCTATCTTGGTTCACTTCTTACCTGTCTGACCACCAGCATTACATCTCTGTCTGCCAGGCTAAGTCCTCTACTGCTCCTGTCCCTCACGGTATTCCTCGGGGTTCTGTTCTTGGGCCTTTACTCTTCATCATCTATATGCTCCCTTTAGGTAACATTATTCGTCATCACGGCTTTAACTTCCATTGCTATGCAGACGACACCCAGCTCTATATCAGTTCTCAACACAACTCTCCTTTTCCCACCAACTCCATAACAGCTTGTATTAACGATATAAATGCTTGGATGACCAGGAACTTTCTCAAACTCAACACTGATAAAACAGATCTACTACTTGTTGGTTCACCAAAAAATGTTGCTCCTTTCTGTGCTGATAATGTTAACATTGCTGGGATTTTGGTTCGACCTTCCTCCACCGTTAAAAACCTGGGTATAATCTTTGACTCCTCTCTCTCCTTCCTGCCTCACATTTCTTCACTCACCAAATCTGCCTTCTTTCACCTCCGTAATATTGCTCGTTTACGTCCCTTCTTAAATATCAATGACGCTGAAACACTGGTTCCTGCCTTCATCACTTCACAACTAGACTACTGTAATTCTCTTTTCTATGGTTTACTAAACACAACATTAAATAAGCTCCAATATATCCAGAACTCTGCAGCTAGGGTTCTCACTTTTTCTAAGAAATCCTCCCATATTACTCCCATCCTACACACACTTCATTAGCTACCCATTCGCTTCCGTATTCAATACAAGATTCTCCTTATCACCTTCCAAGCACTTCATGGTCTCGCCCCCCCATACATTTCTGATCTCGTTCATACTTACTCCCCAGCTCGCACATTACGCTCTTCAGACACTGGTCTACTGTTAATTCCACACCACAGGTTAGCATTGTTTGGTGGACGAGCGTTTTGTATCTCTGCCCCCACACTCTGGAATTCTCTTCCCAAAAACATACGTGATCTTTCTTCATTACAGGATTTCAAAACCCACCTTAAAACACATCTTTTTCTTTCTTGCTTTTCTGATCTCTGACTGTTTGATCTGACCATTGCCGTGGATTTTTTTTGTTTATTTCCTTTGTTCTTTGTCTGCTGTCATGTTTATCTATTTTCATATTGTAAAATGACCTTGAGTTTGCAGAAAGGCGCTATATAAAATAAACGTATTATTATTATTATTATTATTATTATTATTATTATTATATTGATTTAATCCTTTTTTATTAAAATAATTGTTCCTTGTTTGCTAATCATATCGTAATCATAGCCAGACTGCATTCTATTCACTCTACTCACTCTATTTCCTAGCCACTTCCTATTGTGTTGCCTTCTTGAGCATCAGTGAATGTTTGCACCTTTTGTAATAGTTGTGTTTGAGTCCGTCAGTTGTCCTCAGTGTGAAAAAATGGGTTTCACCATCATATAGCCACTGTTGGAAAGGGGTCAAATATGCAGAAGATGCAGGAAAACCAAAGAAAGTGCAGGACCTGGAGGATTTTCTGAAGAACAGTGGGCAGTTTAACTGCTCAGGACAAACAAGGGACTCATGAGTGGCTCATGCAGGGCAGTACTAAATAAAAAACAAAATGCAATTTTTAATGATCCCTCTTTTTTAATTATTAATATTTTGCACATTTTACATTTATTTCTTTCTTTTCGTTCTTTTTGTATATGCACCTGTAGATAAGCTTGCCATGACTGGATTTTTCTACTTCTTGAGCACTGTAAATAAAACATCACATTGCAACTGAAAACTGCTGTGTGTGGGTCATCGGGTTATTCCTGTTACAGACCATTATCCCGTCTTGTAACAGGTCTACAAGCCCCGCTGCCATACAAAGGTGATTAAATAATGTGTGGCATTGTAGTGGGTAATGTTGCAGTCTCACAGCAGCAGCATCCTGACTTCCATCCTGGGCTCCATTTTATTCCAGGGCTTTGAATATACATGATCAAATCATGCTGCTGTACAAAAAACAACTGTGTTCATACAAATCCATTCATTTACATGGAAACTATGTTTACATTTTAAATCAAGTCAATTCAATAATTTCAGTTTTTTTAATGTACATGACAACCAAAGGGAATACATAAGGTACATTAAAAGTTCATTAAATTTAGTTTATGCAAATGTGTAAATCTGTTCCACACAAATGAAATATTTTACTTCAACATAAATTCATCTCTTACACTTAACTTGTTAACTTATTGTTTTCATGTGAATTGATTTACATGAGCACAGATTTAAATGCAGTTTGCTTCATTTGTTTTTGTCCATCTAACATGATTAATAAAAGCGATCTGTAACCCTCACAGCCTGAAGCTGAAGCTCCAACCTAAGACACCAGCGTTGTGAAGTGGCCAAGCTTCCCACTGCCCCACCGAGCCACAGACACTTTCATTAATCCAGTTAACACTAGAGCAATGGATCACACTCACTCCATAGAACTGTGAGGAGTTTTCTATAGAAATCAGCAGCTTCTGACGTTTTTGAGGTAAAACTGCACACAGCTCCAAATAACGAAGAACTTAGTGAATAATGAATGGGTCAGGTTACTGATTAATTTACAGATGAGATTATGTGGTATGTTGGTTATGAAGGGTTTTGGGAAATGCTTGTTAATTAAAGAACGTTCTTACAAAGAAGATAACAAAGTACTTAGCGTTATGAACATTTTGGGAAACCCATCCCTGTTCAGTATTATTAATAATACTTATCAATGATAAACTAATGCAGCTGTTTATTTATTTGTTTGAGTATTAGATGATTGTAAGGGTTGTGTGAAATGTATTTTGCAGTTAAAGAGGTAGATTGTAAGGGTTGTGTAGTGGTTGTGTTGTGTAAGGGTTGTGTAAGGGTTGTGTTGTGCACTTTTTCACTTTGATTCATTATTTAATTTAATATCAGCAGTTCTTCAGTTACATTACTGATGTCATGACATGATACCTGCTTCATCCAGGTAAATATCCATAAGTTCTTTAATGTCCTCAGAACTCAACATTCATTTCATCCACAAAACCCTATTAAATACAATCAGCTTTTTCACTGTTTCTGTTTAGGAATTCAGTACTTGTCTGTTTGGGAATTTGATACTTAATATGAGGGGTTTTCAGTTATTGTTTCTCATTTTGCCTGAGTTGGGTGAGTTATGAAGCTGACTGAACTTCATCAGGAAGCGCATCCACTGACTGATCAACCTGCAAACTGCACGTATGCATGAAGACAAACTCAAACACACTGCATCAGCATTCATCTAGAGCAGAGTCACCATCCAACACCCTGAACTGCACGAGGACAACTCTTCCAAAAGCTGCATCAGTGCTTCTCTCTCTCTCTCTCTCTCTCTCTCTCTCTCTCTCTCTCTCTGGTTGATGAATAATATAAATCTAAAGGGTGTTGTGTGCGGCGCTGTGTGTTGTTGTGGATGGATCTTGACTGCCATCGTGTGGCCAGGTTTAGGAAGTGCACGTTCCCAGAACCACTGCTGTTTATAGCCGCAGGTTATTAGTCTATATTTGTAACAAATAGCTAAAAGAAGTGTTTGTCAGTGATGTGTGTGTTGCGTGTTAGATCATATATTAAAACATGATCACAACAACCAACAACAACCACAGCAACAGCAACAATACTACTACTATTAGTACTAGTAGTGTAGGGCAGTGGTGGCATTTGTGAGTGAACTAGTCGTGTGGTAAAATGTGGCTCGATTAAAAGTGTACACAGACTTTGATGGTGATCAGCTGAATGATGGGCTACTAATAAGATGTTGTGCTGCTCCGCGTGACCCGGAGTTATAGTGGACCTAGGAGTGTAGAATCCGGGCCTTGAGCCCACAGACATGCTCAAAAGGAGCGTCTCGTGTCTGTAAAGGGAATGTCAATGTTTTACAAACACACAGAGTACTTTTACTAACCTCCTCACACTGATGGCTGTTTGGCTGTATGTTTTTTTTTTTTTTTTAAATACATGCTCAAAAAATAAATAAATAAATAAATAAATAAATAAGGGGGAAAAGCTTCTGACTTGATATCCAGAGATTATTTATGGAGCGTTATGGAACATTATGACTTTCCAAAAGACTTTATTAAAATGCTAAAAGCTTGATGTAAAAAATGAGCAGTTCAGATGAATGTAAACGGTTATTTAACGGATCCCTTTGAGATAAACAGAGGAGATCAACAAGGCTGGCCTTTGAGCACTGCACTCTATATTATAGCCATTAGGCCACTTTTCCACTAAATAAAAGAAGATCCAAGAATACAGGGCGTTAAAACTTCAACAGGGAAAAAAGAAAAAGTCACTGCATATGCCGATGATATTCTGCTCTTTATAAAGAGTCCAAAAGAACTAGACGGAATAAATGAACTGTTTAAATGAGATGAAGAGTCAGGAGCCAAATGACACCAAAATAAACCGGAGGCAGTATGGATAGGAAACAGATTTCTCCCAACTTTAACCATCCAGATAAAAGCCCAAATCTAATGACTAGGACTGACCATATCGGCTACTAAATGTGTCGAAGGAAACTGGCAGAAACAACAACAAGAGATTAAGACAGAAATCCATCATTGGAAAGCTGCGAATTAGAAAACTAGGATTCAAATAAGCAAGACCTTCATATGATGGAAACTGATGTTTTTAAGACTCGCAGTTAGATGTGAGGTGAAATGGAGCTGTTTTGGAACAAAGAAAAACTGTGCTGTTGATGATTGTGATGAGGATGAGACAATAGACCATTTATTGCTCCATTGCTCACACTCAGCTGAGATATGGCAAGAAACCCAAACATCTAGGACTGAATATCAACACACATGAAAAGACAATAATGTATGGAATATTTGAAAAAAAAAAAAAAAAAAAGCCAAAAACATAAAAGATTTTTATAGGCTTATAATGTGTATTGTTAAGTATAAAATGTGGAAAACAAGGTGCACAATGATCAGGAAGCAATGCCATCTCCCAGCTGAGACGCTTTTTAAACTAATCTTAAATGAACTAAAAAGACAAAGGACAATGGAGCGAAGATCTAAAAATAAATCTCCATGGTCTTTATTAAAAATATGATCTCTGGAAATATTTAAGGGAAATAACTATGTAGATATAATCATATGATTGGACTATGTTGTAAATAGTTATTTTTGTATATTTAAAAGTTTGTAATGTTGAAGAATTACTGTAACAAATTGTGAAATATTTAAACTGTGTAAATGTTCAAGAGTTATTGTAACAATTGCGAATGTTGAAGATTTATTGTAATAAAGTTTGATTTAAAAACGCAAGACCGGCATTTTATTTTTATTTATTTATTCATTCATTCACTCGTTTATTTAATTATATAGTGTTTTTAACAATGGACTTTTTGTCACAAACCAGTTGTTACAGATATCCAGATATAAAAAGTAAATATAAACCTTTTTTTTAACATTTCCATGTCAAGTGCTGAGAGGCATGAAGATATGTTCTTAATAATAATAATAATAATAATAATAATAATAATAATACTAATAATAGTAAAGAGTTTGATTACAGGTTGCAGTGATCAAGTTGCTGAAAATAAGAAGAGGAACTGAAAATAATAATTATAAGAAATAATACAGAAAGACTAGAGTAAAGAATGCAGGTTGGTGAATAATAATCTAAAGGGTGTTGTGTGCAGCGCTGTGTGATGTTGTGGATGGATCTAGACTGCCATCGTGTGGCCAGGTTTAGGAAGTGCACGTTCCCAGAGCCACTGCTGTTTAAAGCCGCAGCTTATAGTGCTGCTTCACCGTGTATTTTCAAACCGCGGCTGCAAATAAAAGCTTGGACAATATAAAGCTCTTTATTATTTGTGTTCTGGTTTTGTAATTTGACTCTTTCCATGTTTCAATTTCAGATTTAATTTCTCTAATCACCAGTGACCTTTATCTCAACTTCTCATTTGTTGTAGAAGAACTTTAGCATCGTGGATTTATTTAAAGCACCTGTTTGTAGACCTTCATTATATATAGAGCTGCTAGTAAATCTGCTCTTTCACTAATACACACTTTGTAAAACTGACTGTAAGCCATCAGGTCCCGGGCTTTTCCCATCATTCAGTTGTGACTCTGCTGGAATTATTTCATCAGTGTTAATTGGGTTACCTAGTGGTGTTAAATTAGGCTCTTTTCTGCTGACACGTGATTGGCTGATTGGATAATGACATGAATGAGCAGGTGTTCCTAATAAAGTGGCCGATGAGTGTAGTGTACAGCATGTTAATGGCAGTAAAACGCTGTTACTGTGGAGTGGATCTGTACTGAACTTGTCTCCATGTCAATAATGGCTTTTCTGGGCTCATCTCCTGGAGGATTTCATTTATCTGGTGAAAATCTGCAGATTCACAGCACATGTAGTCTGCTCCACTTCTGTAAACCATTCAAACACTGCAAATCTTTCTCTTCTACGCTTACAAGCTGATGGACATTTTTCCAGATGTTTCCTGCACTAACTGAGCTTCATAGTGTTTCTCTTAAAGCCTTGTTGATGCTGATGTTATACACACACGCCACTTTATTAGGAACACCCCTTACTCATACACACACACCACTTTATTAGGAACACCCCTTACTCATACCCAGAGAGCAGAGAGACGTCGATTCAGCGTCTATTTTTAGTTTTATAGGTCATCAGTTATCAGTCATCAGTTAATTTCAGACTATTGTCACAGATAAACGATGGGGAAAGTCAGGTGTTGTGTGTAAATCCGACTGCCCGGCTGGATCCTACACCCCTTCACGTGCACGCGCACAGTACCATCGTGTTTCCTGTAGATGGCAGTAAAAACACAAAGTTCACTCAAAGCCTTCACTTTTCATCCAAACGTTCAGTTAGATGGAGAACTTGTGCATTTTCCTGTAGATGGCAGTAAAGACTCTGAAATTTAATAACTCATATAACACACTGAGAGCTTATTTGTGCTTTTTTCTTTTTGTTTTCTCTTTTTTCTGCTTGGAAGTAAAATCAGTATGTATTGGTAGAATTTTACACTAAAGTGTCGGATGCTTCACAAAAGAAATGTAGTTTGTCAATAAGACAACACTCTTAACTCTTGTAATGATGTAAAAATGTACACATTAGTGTATTAGATTTGTACAAAGCCTCGAATAGATCTGTTTTATTTATGGATTCATTTATTTAATAATATACTGAAGAAACTTGTTAAAAAGCCATGTAGACAATGCTGATGCTAATAACTCTTAGCAGGAGCCTGTTTTTCTCCTCATGTGTAAAGCTGTAAGTGATGTGAAGGATTGTGGTTTATGAGGTTTATGAAGTGCTGTGAGGGTTTACTAAAGAGCTCTAGAAATAAAATAAATAATAACAATAGTTACTGTGAAAAAATACTGTGAAACGCAAGTAGAAAACAAACAAACAAACAGAAAAAGTAAAAGGGAGGGGGAATGGAACATGCCAAGCTGGGACTATTCGCAGGGCATGGGTGCTTGGTAAGGCGTGGCACTTGCCCATTTCAGGAGAGACCACTTTGCGCTGCCTTAATCAAACACCAAGAGATAGAAGAAAACAGAAGCTATTTATGGAGCAGATAATCACTACACTTCTCGATCATGGTAGATTAAAAAAATAAATAATAGTAAAAAGTAGAATAAAACCTCTTCTAAACAACTGTACATGCTAAAAGAAAGACATGTAGTAATGAATATTTCACTATATTCAGTAATTATTGTTTCATATTTACTACAATACCTAATGAGAAATTATGTTTTTAATGTTTTGTTTTTGTTGCCGAGGTGCATTATGGGAGAATTCCAAAGTTCCATTGCATCCTATACGTGTCTCTTAGTTCAATGCTTTGTTCTTTACGTGTTTTTCACACACAAGCGGTAAAAATGTTCACAAAGGGGCTTCAGTACTCTCGAATTAATATCTGTAAAAACTGGCAACAATTTTAAGAAAAGGACCTCAAAAAAAAAAGAACACAACTACAAAAAAATTAAGAAAAAAGAAAGATTCCCGCGGTAGGCGAGAAAACACTCAAAAATATTACCAAGTACAAATGAGGATAAGACAGAAATAATCCTAAAATAATAAAATAACACACACAATAACCCTGTGAATAAATCAGGAGAAGATCCTCAGGCTCCTCTCCACCTTCTTATTCACATAACTCAAATACAGAACACAGAATAAGCAGGTCATGAAGGAACCGAGACAAATAAATAAAAGGAACCGAGCAGAATGTACAAGACCAAACCAAAGAAAAGCAAACCAACAAAACTAAATAAAACCAGGCCAGTAGCACAAGCAGCAGTCAGCCGCACAAAGCGGACAAAACAAAGCAGCAGTGCGGAAAATGGCGCCCTGCAGAATCACTGCACTTCCTTTAACCCGGATTATTCTCCTTCATGTGGACACTACACCCGCGCCTCTACTAGCGCTCCAAGCCGCTAACACACACACACACACACACACACAGCTTCAGCCTGCCAGTAACACCCTGAAACCCGGAAGGGAAACGCCGGGAAACGGCTGCACCAGCGGACCACATCAACAATCTTTCTGCATCAGCCAAAACCTCAAAGCGGAAAAGGGGGAACCCGGAACAGGCGCTCCTGCGGAAATGACGCAGCCCATGATTGGACACCCAAACACTCAGGGCGTGATACAATAACTGGGGAAAAAGATCAGTGCAATGCCCCATATCCAGGCCACTACAATATCCGCTACACTAGTATAGTTTTATCTTACCCATTCCACTTTCCCCTACTTTTAAAACATGTCTCCCGACAACTTATACAGGCTTGGATCAAAAAAAGCATCTGACTTTATCTCACTGGAATATTTATGGAGTGTGATGGACCACTACAGGTTTCCCAAAAACTTACTGGTGTGCTTAAAACTCTATAAAAAAATCAAAAGTACAAATTAATATCAGTGGATGTTTAACTGATGCTTTTGAAAAACACAGAGGTGTAAAACAAGGCTGTCCTTTAAGCCCAGCACTTTATATTATCACAATTAGTCCACTTTTACACAAGATAAAAACAACCCAAGAATACAAGGAGTATTTAGACTTATAAACACCTCTGTAAAACACTTAATAACAGAATAATGGTTGTGGGAAATTGCAGGTAGTATTATATTAGTCACTATGATTAATAATATTCCATGCTATAAGGTAAACAGACTTTTTGTGTAGTGAGTGAAGTGTGTTGTGTAGTGAGTGAAGTGTGTTGTGCTGGATGGATCTTGGTTACTCTCGTGTGGCCACATTTCCAAACTTGACTCTCTGCATTTGCAGTAAATAACTTGGTTCAAATAATAAAATGATTTAATAAATTAAATGTATCAATGCGTGCTGGTCTTTATTTGGGGTTTAATCAGAATAATTTCATTGATGACAGCTGTATGATAATTACTTTTGAACATGAGGTTGAATGTGATTGGTTCATTCTCTGAACACAGCCACACCCCCAATTATGCAAACAGGTTACTGTAACTTTTATTTTTCCTATTTTTCCCTGAAATGTTTCTGATGGATTTTTACCTATTTAATTTTTAATTCATCACAACCTGGGAAGAAATATTTCTGTTTTCAAAGAATTATTGCCTCTGGCTCCAGGTTCAGTTGAAGCAGGTCTTCTGATTTGCTCAGCTTTACGTCACTCATAGTCATCTTTGTGTTGATTGGTTGAAGTGTTGACAGTGGGCGGGGCATGAACTCACACAGGTGCAGTCACGTGGTCTTCAGATTAGTTAGTTAATTATCTAAATGTCTTAATTGTCAGAGAAAATGCTGCAATAACCTGAAAACACAATGGAAATGGTTTACAACAAATGGAAAAGTTTCAGAACAATGCATGAAAAAAAGCAGAGCTCATAAGCTGAGTAAGAGTTATCACATTAGCTGAGTTATTCATCTGACCAGTGTGTTTATAATAGCCTCCTTCATCACTTTTATTCTAAGTAACATTATTTATTCACATAAAAACTACTTACACAATAATCCTCACTAAGATCAGGATACTCGTTCTCATTAAGATAAAACCAGAAAAAAAATATTTTACTGTAAAAACTTAAGTAAACTTATGCAGCTTATGAGTTCTGCTTGTTTTTCTAATTCTTTCTTTCTTTTTGTATTTTGTCTTTTTAAACTTTTATATCTGCTGAGTATTTCCAGTACTTCCTGTTATTTTAAATTTTTTATGTTTATGACAGTTACTTGTGCGCAATTTAATGAAGCCATGAGATACTAAATCAAGGTAATGAAATCTTAATGTCTGTGATGTAGGAGGTTTTACAACCCTTTTAATTCTCTATTCTCTGTATTTCCAGATGTTTTCAGAAATTGTATATCATTGACCTGATCAAGGACTTCAAACAAATCCTGATTACTAAACTTGTAAAAGGTAAAGAGCTCATTTTGTTTTTTATTTACATGATTTTGTTTAGACCAGCTTTATCGTGGCTTTTGCTCCATGGATCAGATAACAATCTGATAACAATCCATATTCGTGTGTGTGTGTGTTTATTACCCTACCTCACTGCCCTTTGCCCTCTGCAGAATAAGCCAGGTAGACGGTGTCAGTGAAGGTGAAACTCAGAAGCTCCATTTTGTGTCGAGGGGAAAATAAACCATTTCAAGAGTAAAAACACAGTGAGTATCTAAATCTAAAGCTATAATATATAAACACACTGAAGTGACACTAGAGGCAGAAGAGTTTTGTGGGTTTGTACTGAAGGTTTAATGTACACAGGTTGTTTTAGGACTTGATACCGTGACTATTTCCTGTAAGTGAACTCTGTGCTGATACAGGGTTTGATTTAACACACCGATGTTGGAGTGAAGTTAACGTGTGTCCTGCTGTAATCTGGAGAAGGAGACATGACCTCCAACATGAGTGTGTCTGGAAAACAGGACTTAAAGAAAGACGATAGGTGAGTTACTTTTCCATTCACCAGCAATAAATACACACCATCTCATGGGAACAGATCTGTATCACTAAACACTCACTAGTTAACAGAGGAACTAAACTTTGCTTTAAGGTGTTTAATAGCAGTGAATATATCACTGATCTGATGTAAGAACAGTTTAGAGAAATCATTCACTGAGAGAAGAGTAAAAAGGACTGTGTAATGTGTAGCATAAGAGCAGCATAGCTTTGAGTCAGTGAACTCTACAGGCTTTAAGACCCAGCTGAGTCAGTTAGCTGTGATTGGGACTCCTGACATCAGAGTAATTCCTGAGGTATGAGGCGAGTCTCCTGTTTGAATAAGTGTGCAGACTGTAGCTGAATTAAAAAGATGGAATTCTTGGTGTTTAATGATGAACACATTGTTTAACAGTGCTGAGACAGCAGAGTATTAATTATTGCTGATATTTCTGTTGTAATTCTAGAATGATGGAGGGAAAGAGATCAGACTCACCAGAACCCAGCTGTGTGTCCATGAAGAGTGCCCAGTCAATGGGATTTCCACTTAACTTCAGAGACAGAGACAGTTCTACTGATGTGAGGTCAGTATAGTGAGGTGTTTTACAGCAGTGTTCCACCTGATCAAACTCACTCGTCTCATTATGAAGCCCTTCATGAGCTTTATCAGGTGTTGAAGCAGTAAAACACTAAACTGTGCAGTGCTGCAGCTCTCGGACTGGCAGTGAGGAAAACTGCTTTAAGAGTTCAGTTCAGCCTGCAGTCCCTGAGCTGGAGGGTCTGTGGTGCTACAGAGGAACATTTACACCTGGGAAATTAATGACAATATAAATATTTTATTCATTTATTCATGCATTCAAACATTTGTTTCTAAATATGTTAGTGTCAGTTAGGAAATTCTGAAATCAATGTACTGTGTTAAGAGGAGAGTGTTAAAGGTGCAATACGTGATTTTTACATGTACATGGCACCTAAGAATTTGCGGAACATGAAAAAACAATGGTCATGGCCTCAGCACAAGTGTAAAATAAAAACCCATTTGGAAATCTGCCTTACAGACTGGAAATGTTTGGTCGGGCCTCGTGTCAGTCATCTTATAGACACTCCCTAATGTCCCTTCACTTCAACAAATCCAGTAGATTTTTTTTTCATTACTAAGAGAGTTAGATAAGGAAATGCTTTGGATTAACCAAGGTAACAAGCAGAGTACCTGTGTAACATGACTAGATAATAATTTACTTAGCCATCCTGTATATAAACTAGCCTATAGCCATGCTAGTCACTGCTGTTAACAGCTAGTGAAAGTGATTTAGCTATGAAAGAGAATCACAGATGTCCAGCATTGAGGCGTCGAGTGGAACAAAATCAAAAAAGAAAAAAAAAGAAAAATGAGCTAGTCAGTTGGAGGAAGATTTTCACTTTATCACCTACTTCTGTATAAGAGCTGTGTGCTGGGTAAATTATAAAGCATAATTAATTAAAGTCATTTGTTCTATAGAGAGAGAGCTCCATACATCACTTCCTTATTATTCTGCAGTGTCTTACATTTATGCTGTGTATTATTATTCTTACTGCTCCACTGTTCTTTATTATACATTTCTCCACTATTCTGTTATTCTATCGTCATTATTCTGTAGTTAGGGATTTTTATCACATAGCTCTAAATAACAAAGTAAAGCAATGCCCTTAATAAATAAACTGCCTCCTTCATTACTAGAAAGTGATGCCATGCTAATGCTAATCCTCACTAATGATAGATGAGGTTTATTTGATAGTTGGTACTCTAGCTGAACTTCACTCTACAGGCCACCATAGATCCTGGCGGTGGGGCTTTGTGAATATGGCAGAAATTGGGGGCGGGCTTAAGGAGTCAAAATAAATGTCGAACCACATACTTAATTGTTAGAGACCTGAACTTTAAAAAATGTACCTCAAGCACTTTTAAATATCTTTATCTTTGTATTTATTAGTGTGTGTTTTGCAGCTATGAATACATATAGTCCATATTACATGGTGTTTTGTTTGTTCACAGACCACAAAAGAAGAAATCAAACATCAGCAGAAATCAGTTGGACTCCATATTCAAGGTGTGTGTGACTTGTGTTGTTTTATCAATGTGCAGCAGCATTATGGGTAATCAGACAGTTGTAAATGTGGTAATAGACAGAGTTTTTTTCTTTTCATAAAATAAAAGCATCTCTCACTATGTAAGATTATAATATTTAGATCTGTTACTGTGTGTTTCTAACCAGGAACTGGAACACAAAGTCATCACTCTGATAAAGAATGAGCTGGAGAGGTTTAGGAAGCTCCTGAGTCCAGATTACCCAGCATGCACTGAGAGGAAGGTGGAGGATGAGGAGGACCTGCACAGTGTCAGAGAGGGAGCGCTGAAGATCACACTGCACGTCCTGAAGAACATGAACCACACAGATCTCGCTAACACACTGCACAACAGTAAGAGCTCTGAGTCATGGCTTTATTCCATCAGGTTCACTTTAGAGAGAGGAAACTGTTTTAGATATTTACACTTTTAATTTTAAGTTTAATTTTAGTATCATGTACATCTGGTGCTTTTCTGTTCTGTTCGTGGTCCAGCTTGTGGTTACTCTTTACAATGGTCCTGTTCCTTTAATAATATTTAGTACATGAATCAGGATTGAACAGAAACTTTTGAAAGAATTTAACATTTTATACTGTGCTCAGTGGTTTTGCACTAAAATATGTTATTACTTTGTTTATTAGAGTCTGTGGTCTCTGTGTATCAGGCCAAGTTGAAATCCAACCTGAGAGAGAAGTTTAAAAGAATTAATGAAGGAATCTCACAGCATGGAAGCTCAGCACTTCTGAATGAGATCTACACAGAGCTCTACATCACAGAGGGTTGGAGTGGAGACGTCAATAATGAACATGAGGTGAGACAGATTGAGACAGCGTCCAGGAGACCAGCAACACAGGAGACACCCATCAAATGTAATGACCTCTTTAAAGACAAGTCCATCAGAACTGTGCTGACTAAAGGAGTTGCTGGAATTGGAAAAACAGTCTCTGTGCAGAAGTTCATTTTGGACTGGGCTGAAGGAAAAGCAAATCAGGACGTCTTCTTCATGTTTCCACTTCCCTTTAGAGAGCTTAATTTGATGAAGCAGCAAAACCTCAGTCTCATGAATCTTCTTCACCACTTTTTCCCAGAAATGAGAAAACTAGAATTAATAGACTGTGACACCTACAAAGTGGTGTTGATCTTTGATGGCCTGGATGAGTGTCGACTTCCTCTAAATTTCCAGAACAATGAGAGATTGTATGATGTGACAGAGTCAGCCTCAGTGGATGTGCTATTGACAAACCTCATCAAGGGGAATCTGCTTTCCTCTACTCTCCTCTGGATAACCTCTCGACCAGGAGCAGCCAATCAGATCCCTCCTGAGTGTGTAGACCAGGTAACAGAGGTACGAGGGTTCAGTGATCCTCAGAAAGAGGAGTACTTCAGGAAGAGGATCAGTGATCAGAGCCTGGCCAATACAATCATCACCCACATGAAGTCTTCAAGAAGCCTCTACATCATGTGCCACATCCCAGTCTTCTGCTGGATTTCAGCCACTGTTCTAGAGAGAATGTTGGGTGAAGCAGAGAGTGGAGAGATCCCCAAGACTCTGACTCAAATGTTCACACACTTCCTGATCTTCCAGATCAAACACAAGGACCAAAAGTACCATCAGAAATGTGACCCTGATCCTCAGCAGACCAGAGAGAGTATCCTGGCACTGGGAAAACTGGCTTTCCAACAGCTGGAGAAAGGAAACCTGATCTTCTATGAAGAAGACCTGAGAAAGTGTGGCATTGATGTCAGAGAAGTGTCAGTGTACTCAGGAGTGTGTACCCAAATCTTCAGAGAGGAGTTTGGGCTTCACCTGGGGAAGGTGTTCAGCTTTGTGCATCTGAGTGTTCAGGAGTTTCTGGCTGCTTTCTACGCATTTCTCTGCTTTATTTTTAGAAAGACAAATGTGCTAGTGGAGCAAAGTGCTGGACTTAATTTCTTCAGAAAACCAAACATGTCTGATTTCCTCAAGAGTGCAGTGGACAAGGCCTTACAGAGTGAGAATGGACACCTGGACCTGTTCCTCCGCTTCCTTCTGGGTCTCTCCCTGGAGTCCAATCAGACTCTCTTACGAGGCTTAATGCCACAGACAGGAAGCAGCTCTCACAGCAAACAGGAAACAGTCAAGTACATCAAGGAGAAGATCAAGGAGAATCCATCTCCAGAGAAATCCATCAACCTGTTCCACTGTCTGAATGAACTGAATGATCATTCTCTAGTGCAGGAAGTACAAACTTACCTGAACAGAGGAGATTACAGACGTCTCAGTGGAACCAGACTCTCTCCTGCTCAGTGGTCAGCTCTGGTGTTTGTGTTACTGAACTCAGAACAGGAGCTGGATGAGTTTGATTTGAGGAAATATGACCGATCAGAGGAATGTCTTCTGAGGCTGCTGCCAGTGGTCAAAGCCACCAGAAAAGCTGTGTGAGTATTTTTATTTATAAATGTATTACTGCATGGTTTGTTATTTTAATGTAACATTGAACTGTGCTGTTTGGATTAATGCTTGTTAACAGTTACTCTAATCATCTTTAAATAAACACATTTTACACTAACACAATATGTCTGTACTGAGGACTGAGCGATATGGACATAATTTTATGTCACGATATGGATAATTTTATTCTGATCATCTTTAAACAAACCTCTGGTACTGTTACAGAAGATTGTTTCACTTTTTACACTATAACATTATGTCTGCACTGAGGGCTGGGTGATATGGACAAAATCTTATATCGCAATTTATTAGGTTTTGTCTAAAATTGCTGAAAAAATATTTACACAAAATAACTCCATACATTCATGATTGTTTTTTGATCATTTTTAAATTAAACACCAGTGAAAGGCACTTTTCCTTTTCTCCCTTTATTTGGAAGTAACATTGCTCAGAACTATCACAAATGAGAACAAGAGAAATATAACACTTGTAAAATGGGAACAATATGAATACAAAATGTAAAAAGTAAATATTGAAATACTCTGTTCAACCTCAAGGATTAGGAGTCCAATTGCACCTCTGTTTTGAGGTACCAGTTCTTCATATTTTTGTTGGGCTGATGCCTGTTCTGGGACGGAGTGTTGCGGGGAGTTTCACTCTGTCATGGTCCTCCATGCTCGTTTTTGTTTTTATTACAGCACACTGATGATATCTCCTAGCCAAAAGCTGAACCAGTGTCTGTATAAAATCTGAGGTCTCAAGGTGACAGATTTGTAACTGTACGAGCACCGAGCACAATACACACAAACTGTTTAACATATAAAAAAACATATTGAAATTTAACATATAACTCATTGTAAAGTATGACTAGTATTGGCATGTTATTAACTGGTAGTGTACAGTTCTATAATTCTTTATTTTCTGTAATAAAATGCACTATATCTGCAGTGTTGGTTGTAGAAACTTGAACACAGATCAGAGTGTATTGTTTGTAGGCTGCTCGCTCTCACATGTGTGTGTTATGTACATGACCTAATGGTCTTATAATAAATTGTAGCTGAGAGATTGTGGAGTGCAGAAAGACGTCCCTGCTCCTGTAAATGTGCTGATGTGGTGTCCTGTCCTCTGATTTCTGTGTGTGAGAGAAACACACTAACATTTCTGTTACATGTTAAACTTTAGCTGTATTATGGCTGTGTTTATGTGTTTGAGATCAGTGTTCTGAAATTTCATCATTTCTCTTCCAGGTTGTGGGGGTGTAATCTGACAGAGGAAAGCTGTAGAGTTCTGTCCTCAGTTCTCAGCTCAAACTCCTCCAGTCTGAGAGAACTGGACCTGAATTACAATAAACTGCAGGATTCAGGAGTGAAGCTGCTCTCTGCTGGACTGGAGAATCCACACTGTACACTGGAGATACTGAGGTACACACACATACACACACACACATTAATCTTACAGCATCAATTTATCACTAAATATTACATACAGAAATTATTGTGTGTGTGTGTGTGTGTGTCTGTGTGAGAGAGAGAGAGATACAAATATATATTCAGTCTTTCTTTCTTTCTGATTTTAACTGATTTTTATGTAACTTTAAATTTTAGGTGTTACATGTTTAGATGTTTAAATGTTTGTTTAAAAAAACTGATGTGTTTGTGAGAATCAGATTTACTTTCTAGATTAATTCTATATCATGTATAAACAAAAACTGTACTTATGAATTGTAATTATAGCTGTTTAGATCTTGTGTCTCTGCTAGAGGTGTAACACAATGCTAATATCTGTATCTGTTTAGTGCTCAAAATATTCATAACTGTTTTCATATTCGGGTTTAAACAGGAAGTGGGCATGGTCTGTACCAGAGGGTTTTTCATGTGAACCCTATCACTATGCCCTGAAAAACAGTGAAAACATCAGGCTGATGCAAAAAGAAAACATTTCATACACAAATTATAACACATTTATTTATTTATTTACCTACTTACTTACTCATTTATTTTATTTATTATTATATTTTATTTATTAATTTTATTCAACTTATTCCTGAACCAGATGTCCTGTGGAACTTTCTTGAAAGTTTTCTATCTTCTTTCTAATGTGACTGAGTAAAAAATCTAACTGTGTTTCAAAACAACAAAGTTTTTCCCTAATCAAGAAACTGTTATTTACCGTTAACAACATCAGCCACCTAATAATATTTGATCAGATTTACTTTAGCATTTGTGTTTGTTACATTCCAGAAAGATCAGAAAAGTTCACTGCACACGCTATCAGAATCTGTTATAAAGCTGGACATGGTACCGGCTCCATGAGGACAGATAACATCAGAGAAATTGGCTTATTGACCACACCCTAAATTTTTGGCCTGTAAATGTGCTGATGTGGTGTCCTGTCCTCTGATTTCTGTGTGTGCGAGAAACACACTGACATTTCTGTTACATGTTAAACTTTAGCTGTGTTATGGCTGTATTTGTGTGTTTGAGATCAGTGCTCTGATATTTCATAATTTCTCTTCCAGACTGCGTGGGTGTAATCTGACAGAGGAAAGCTGTAGAGTTCTGTCCTCAGTTCTCAGCTCAAACTCCTCCAGTCTGAGAGAACTGGACCTGAGTAACAATAAACTGCAGGATTCAGGAGTGAAGCTGCTCTCTGCTGGACTGGAGAATCCACACTGTACACTGGAGATACTGAGGTGTATATACACACACACACACACACACACACTGCAGAGTTTTAATAAATGCAGCACCATCCAGTTTTCATCTGTGGTAACTGTAATTGTAGTGATCTGATATAATTTCATTATTGTGTGTGTGAGATGGAGAGTAAATGTACTGTATATAAAGATTGGCTAGCACTGAAAATATACAGCGAGTTAAATAGATAGATAAATATTTTTTTATTGATCAGCAAGGGGATATTTAGGGAAAAATAAAATGAAACTCCACACAGTCACCTGAGCTGTGAGACAGCAGCTCTACCACTGTGCCGGCTGTTTCCACTTGTATCAGTCGCTGAATAAAATAAAAACAGATGCACTTATCCGTGCTGTACAGCATATATGCCTAATCATGTATTTCAGCATCACGAGAAAAATAAGTTGTGATCTGGAGAATATAGAAATGGTTCTGTACATTGTAGCTAGGTCTACACTGTCTGCATTTACATCTCCTCTTTGCCAGAGCATATGTTTGTAGAAATTGGTTTGATTTAATTCCATTTTTTTTTTTTGGGTTAAAACAAGATCTTGGCAACTGAAGACTATATAAATCAGCCCCAAAATCCCACCAGCTGACTTGTTTTTCTCATCTCAACTTTGTTCCAAAACAGGCACAGTATGGTGTAAATCTGGCAGCCCTACCAGTGGCGTCTTTCCCCATGACTCACACTCTGAGAGGGCGGAGCAATTAGCATACGAACAAAACATTTCAGTTCTACATTTAAAATTACATTCAAGATACGTGATTCATATTTAAAATTTATATGTAACAGTTACATTTAGTATTTATGTTTAAAATATTTAGATTAATAAAATTATTCTTTTTTATAATATTTATATTTAATATTTATATTTAATATTTATATTTAACATTTACATTTTATATTTACATTTTTCCATTTATATTTCTATTTAAAATTTACAGTGAAATTTAGAACAATGCACACCAACTATTTTACCATCTCTGTGAAATTCAACATATAACTTTGTGTTATTGCTGAAAAATCTGCATGACTTCTCACTTTAGAACTAAATACATTTATTTCAAGAGTGTGTAGCTCAATACTCATTGCATTCATTTTCCTTAAAAACATTTTCTGGAATATTTTTGCTCCCACAGGACAATAGAAGCATGTCTATAAAATGGTAACAGCTCCATGAGGACAGATAACATCAGAGAAATTGGCTTACTGACATCACTGTAAAGTACGCCTAGTACTGGCATGTTATTAACTGGTAGTGTAGAGTTCTATAAATCTTTATTTTCTGTAATAAAATCTGCAGTGTTGGTTGTAGAAACTTGAACACAGATCAGAGTGTATTGTTTGTAGGCTGCTCACTCTCACGTGTGTGTGTTATGTACATGACCTAATGGTCTTATAATAAATTGTAGCTGAGAGATTGTGGAGTGCAGAAAGACGTCCCTGCTCCTGTAAATGTGCTGATGTGGTGTCCTGTCCTCTGATTTGTGTGTGTGAGAGAAACATTTCTGTTACATGTTAAACTTTAGCTGTACTATGGCTGTGTTTGAGATCAGTGTTCTGATATTTCATCATTTCTCTTCCAGTCTGCGTGAGTGTAATCTGACAGAGGGAAGCTGTAGAGTTCTGTCCTTAGTTCTCAGCTCAAACTCCAGTCTGAGAGAACTGGACCTGAATTACAATAAACTGCAGGATTCAGGAGTGAAGCTGCTCTCTGCTGGACTGGAGAATCCACACTGTACACTGGAGAAACTGAGGTACACACACACACACACACACACACACACACACACATAGCAGAGTTTTAATAAATGCAGCAACATCCAGTTTCCATCTGTGGTTATTGTAATTGCAATGATATATTTTCATTGTTGTGTGTGTGAGATGGAGAGTAAATGTACTGTATATAAAGATTTTGTGTAGTTCATGTTTTCAATGCTAAAACTGAATGTGTTAAGTGTGAGAAGGTTTTCTTTCTTGCAGGATGTGGTGTTGCAGTATTACAGATGAAGGTTGTGCTGCTCTGGCTTCAGCTCTGAGGTCAAACTCCTCATCACACCTGAGAGAACTGAATCTGTATGGTAATAATCCAGGAGAATCAGGAGTGAAGCTGCTCTCTGATCTACTGAAGGATCCACACTGTAAACTGGAGACACTACAGTGAGTTACTGACTTACTGACTCTTTACTGTACTGTATTGTATAATGAATAATATTCACTGTGTACTATATAATATTGTCATTTTGTGTGTGTGTGTTTGTGTTGATGTTTGTTTACACTGATGCTCTTCTCTGTCTTTCAGCATTAAGAATGATAAACTCACCAGGACTGGTGTATGTCAGGAGTCTCACCTCAAACCTCTTTTCCAGGATAAAGCAGTTTTGGTGAAGCGTTAGAACCCGTCCCACATTTCCAGCAGTTTGGGAGCTGAATCATTCATATTCAGATGTAGAAGTTCCATAACAATAACCGGGACTGATCACATCCTTTTATCCACTCAGCTACAAGTTACTTCAGGCTTTAATAACATATTTTACAATCCAAAGTCAAATCCTTCAGCGTCTACACACAACACAGAGATATCATCACATCGTCACACTGATTACACAAATACACATCCATGTGTTGTAGCTGTTTATAGCTTATTTTTAGCTCCTTATTTTTATCTAACATTTGTTTGATTCTTTCAGTTTGTTGTAACATGACTGTGAAACATTTGTTTCTCCACAGATGATTGATTCACAGTTGTGATATTGATTTAATCCTTTTTTTTATTAAAAATATTAATATATATTAATATTAAGATATTTAGATTTTTTAACTAAAAAACTGTAACTAAAAACCTTTAGCTACATGCACTATATATATTTCTGTCATTTAATACAGTTTTGTATACGTGTTGTGTGTATGTCATTTACACTATGTGTAGTACAAAATAAACAGTGACTGTGACTGAAACACAACAGTTCAGGTGTGTGAGGACTGTACTGTAATTACTCTTAGCATGGACCACTACCAGGACTAACACGTGTTCCACCACACTGAGAAACTTCAATGTTGTGTCACGACTCGTGAACTCTGAGCTGGACTTTCTGACTGTTCATGAGGAATCTTCTCGTAACCATGGTGACAGTGAGAGTCTCAGCAGTTCAGAGTGAACATCTCTCTGCTCTAGTGTACTCGCTGTTATTGCACTATTTAGGGCACATGATTCTCCAGTGTAGGGAGTAGGGATTAGGGTGAGTACAGCTGCGGGACATGTATGGAGATAAATTTGTGCCAAAACTAACAAACAAATCTGTGTTAAACAAACACAATCTGCTTTGCAAAGGAAAACTCTACTCTCAAACAGAAAGCGATTTCCAAATACAAAGGGCAATTTGAGAGAAAATGCAGAGGCATAACAAATAAATGTACCGTGTTTCACAAATATACTGCTCAAAAAAATTAAAGGAACACTTTGAAAACACATCAGATCTCAATGGGGAAAAATATCATGCCACATCGTTTGATGGAAATGAAAATTAACAACCTACAGAGGGCTGAATTCAAAGACACCCTGAAAATCAAAGTGAAAAAATGAGGCAGCAGGCTAGTCCATTTTGCTGAAATTTGTAAGTTTGTATGGCCCCCACGTGCTTGTATGCATGCCTGACAATGTCGAGGCATGCTCCTAATGAGACGACGGATGGTGTCCTGGGGTATTTCCTCCCAGATCTGAACCAGCGCATCACTGAGCTCCTGGATAGTCTGAGGGGCAACCTGGCGGCGTCGGATGGACCGAAACATAATGTCGCACAGGTGTTCTATTGGATTTAGGTCAGGTGAGTGTTGGGGCCATTCAATGGTATCAATTCCTTCATCCTCCAGGAACTGCCTGCGTACTCTCGCCACATGAGGCCGGGCATTGTCGTGCACCAGGAGGAACCCAGGACCCACTGTATCAGCGTAGGGTCTGACAATGGGTCCAAGGATTTCATCCCGATACCGAATGGCAGTCAGGGTGCCATTGTCTAGCCTGTAGAGATCTGTGCGTCCCTCCATGGATATGCCTCCCCAGACCATCACTCACCCACCACCAAACTGGTCATGCTGAACGATGTTACAGGCAGCATAACGTTCTCCACGGCTTCTCCAGACCCTTTCACGTCTGTCACATGTGCTCAGGGTGAACCTGCTCTCATCTGTGAAAAGCACAGGGCGCCAGTGGCGGACCTGCCAATACTGGTGTTCAATGGCAAATGCCAATCGAGCTCCACGGTGCTGGGCAGTGAGCACAGGGCCCACTAGAGGATGTCAGGCCCTCAGGCCACCCTCATGAAGTCTGTTTCTGATTGTTTGGTAAGAGACATTCACACCAGTGGCCTACTGGAGGTCATTTTGTAGGGCTCTGGCAGTGCTCATCCTGTTCCTCTTTGCACAAAGGAGCAGATACCGGTCGTGCTGATGGGTTAAGGACCTTCTACGGCCCAGTCCAGCTCTCCTAGAGTAACTACTTGTCTCCTGGAATCTCCTCCATGCTCTTGAGACTGTGCTGGGAGGCACAGCAAACCTTCTGGCAATGGCACGTATTGATGTGCCATCCTGGAGGAGTTGGACTGCCTGTGCAACCTCTGTAGGGTCGCCTCATGCTACCAGTAGTGACACTGACCCTAGCCAAATGCAACACTAGTGAAAAACAGTCAGAAAAGACGAGTAGGGAAAAAAATGTCAGTGGCCTCCATCTGTAAAACCATTCCTGTTTTGGGGGTTGTCTCATTGTTGCCCAACTAGTGCACCTGTTGGGCAACAATAAAGAATAGTTTCTTTAACACCAAAGCAGCTGAAACTGATTGACAACCCCCTCTGCTACTTAACTGACCAGATCATTTAAACAGGAGTTTAAATGACTTGATGCTATACTCTGATTAAAAAGTGTTCCTTTAATTTTTTTGAGCAGTGTATAAAAAATGTGAGCCTACATCATATTTCACACATAATACAATCCATTCTACAAAAACTTTGAACAAATACAAAATCAAATGAATACAAACGTATACCTCTCTGAGAGATGGCACGTTTTTTTTTTTGTTTTTTTTTTTGAGATTTTCTTGGCTTGATTTTGTCAGAAATCCACACCAGGGATAGAGACGTCAACAATGAGCAGTGAACAGGTGAGTTTCTTTCTCAGTTTATTAATAATAATCCCTTTACTTATTTTTTTTTGGCACAATGTTAATTCCACATCTACACAGCCACATTACCACTTCTTATTCCCCATCATAAGGTTGGAGCCTATAGGGGAATCTATTGTTACTACTAGAGCAAGGGCTGCGTTTTAATTAACTGTATTAGTCTTAATGTGCTGCTCTGTGTAGTGCCTTCTTAAAGTTAGTGTAGAGCCCTGAACAAATGGCTGGATTTCTGAATTTGGCATTGTGTTTAAAAGAAAGACAAAAGAGAATTTCATTCCTA